>NC_132997.1:29695915-30000200 GCF_048564905.1 Vicugna pacos | reverse complement strand
GAGGGGATAGCTCAGTGGTAGGGCGCGTGCTTAGCATGCACAGGTCCTGGGTTCAATCCCCAGTCCCTCCATTAATAAAGAAACAAATAAGCATAATTGCCTTCCACTCCAAAAAAAAATTAAAAATTTCAAAATCTTTGGACCTGTCTAGCCTTGTCTTTAATAACAGGAAATTTGGTGTAATTCATAATCATTTAAAAATACTTACAATCTTCAATAGCAGGGTCCCCCAAGTTCTATAGAAATTGAACCTGACTAAAAATTTTGTATAGACAAATAAGAAATGTGCGCATAGAGCAGTGCATGTACTGGAATGGCACTGGTGATGTTAACAGAAACTGTTCTGTATTAGGAGGGAGAGTACAGTTTATCCTTTACAAGCAAGCTTCTTGAAGAAGGAATCTGTACACCGTTTTCCCTTTTTATTCTTTCCTCCACTCACAGTACCCTCCCTTCTGCCCTAACTACTCCTCAGAACTGCCTGTTACCTACCCACCACCAGGTCAGTAGACACTTTTCTGTCTTTGAGTTTGGGCCGCTGTAACAAAGCACCTCAGACTGCTTGGCTTATAAACGACAGAAATCCATTTCCTGCAGTTCTGAAGGCTGCAAGTCTGAGATCAAGGTGCCAGCATGGTTGGGTTCTGGTGAGCCCTCTTCTGGGTTGTAGACTGCCAACTTCTTATTGTAGAAGTTGGTAATAGGAATGACCTAGCTCTCTGGCCTCTTCTTATAAGGGCATTAACTGTTTTTTTTAAATTGTAGTTTTATATATTATTTTATATATATACATAGTAATTTGTATCTGTAAATCCCCAACTCCCAGTTTATCCCTCCCTACCCCTTCTCTGCCCTGGTAACCATAAGTTTGTTTTCTGTCTGTTAGTCTCTCTCTATTTTGTAAATAAGTTTATTCATATCATATTTTAGATTCCACATATAACTGATACTTGATATTTGTCTTTCTCTGACTAACTTAACTTAGTATGATAATCTCTAGGTCCATCCATGTTGCTGCAAAAGGCAATACTTCATTCTTTTTCATGGATGAGTAGTATTCCATTGTATAATTACACCATATCTTCTTTATCCAGTCATCTGTCGATGGACATTTAGGTTGCTTCCATGTCTTGGCTATTGTAAACAGTGCTGCTGTGAACATTGGGGTGCTTGTATCTTTTTGAATTAGAGTTTTCTCTGGATACATGCCCAGGAGTGGAATTGCTGGATCATATGGTAAATCTATTTTTAGTTTTTGAAGGAATCTCCATACGGTTTTCCACAGTGGCTGCACCAAACTACATTCCCACCAACAGTGTAGGAGGATTCATAAAGGCACTGATCTTATCATGAGAGCTCCACCTTTATGGCCTTACTACTTCCCAAAGGCCCCACCTGCAAATACTGTTATGTTGGGGATTAGATTTCAATAGATGAATCTGGGGGACACGTTCAGTCTTAGGTCTTTACCTTGTTCATTCACTGATGACACTGTTCACAGTGGCTTCTTCTCTTCCTCGCATCACCCCTGTCTTTGGTGACCCTTTCTCTTGTTTTCTGGCTTCTTCTCAGTGTCCTTTGCAATTTCCTCTTCCTCTGCTTGCACCTAAATGCTTGTGTCTCTGTTCATCTTTGCTCTGCACCCTATCCCTGTGTAACCACACGCCATGAACTCTACTACTGTCAACTTGATAAGGATTTCCAAATTCATTCATTTGGTCGTTCATTCAGCAATACTGGTGAAACATCTACAAAGTGCCATGTTCTGGGATATGTCAGTGAACGAAGTGGAAGGGGAAAGTTCCTGCTCTATGCAGGACAATAGGCCATAAGCAGCAACAACAAAATGAGTAGATTGTACAGTGTGTTAGAAGGTGGTAAGGGAAGTAGGGTAGAGTAATGGAGATCAATGGTGTGGAGGGGAGGCTGTAATTTTCAGTGAAATGGACAGATTAGGCTTCCTTGAGAAGGTGATAGTTTCGCTGACTTGAAGGAGAAGAAGGAGCGAGTCATGAAGACATCTGGAGGACAAGCAGAAGCAACAGACAGTGCAAAGATCCTGGGGCAAGAAGGTCTCTGTCATATTCAAGAGACGGCAAAGAGACTGGTGTGGCTCGGGAGCCAAGGCAGTGAGGGGGAGGGTGACAGGGAATGAGGTTATAGGGCCTGTAGGCCATTGTAAGTACTTTGGTTTCCTTGTGAGTGAACTGGTGGTCACGGCAGGGTTTCAGGTTGAGAAATGGGACAGTCTTACTTACATTTTAACAGAATCACTGTCTTAGGTTGGGTTGCCCGGGAAGCAGACTCTGAAATTCAGGTAGTGTGCAGGAGGCTTCCGGGGGGCCGCTCTTGGAGACACGTGGAAGGGAGCCAACAAAGCAGAACTGGGGAGATGCCGTTGAACTTAACTAGTCACTGGATGCAGGTTGCCTCAGCTGAGGAGAGTTACACCCTTGGGCAGACAGCATCCTTCAGCTCAGAGCCATTTCCAAAGGGAGAGTCAACTGAGAGTCATCACAGTCCACTCTCCATCCGGAAGGGGGCACCTGGGTGGTACCCCACAGCTTCCCCTCAATCCATCCCTTGCACCTCTTACCATTCAGTTCCCATACGGAAGCTGAGTTCCACCCTCTGTCTTCTGGTTGGTCCTTGCTGCTGCAGCTCGTCTCAGAGTACACATGCTACCCATCCTCTTCCTCCTCTGCTACCCCTGGTAGACTTACCCCACCCTCAGCCAATCTATTCTCAACATAGCAATGTGAACGGTCCTCCTAAGGCATGCCAGATCACGTCACTTCTCTGCTCAAAAGCATCAAGCAGCTACTCTCCATATCAGTGTAAAAGCTAACATCCTCCCCTGCTTTGTACCACATTCTTGCCGGAGGCTGCATCCCCGACCTCATCATCCCTGTTATTCTCCTTCTCATTCATTCAGCTCCCACTACACCAGCCTCCTCCCTCCCCCTTGCACACATTTTTGTAAGACACTCTGGCAGTATCTGTTTTCCTACTCTTTCTGGAGGAGCCCTGAACAAGGAGGATAATCAAAAAACAAGAGTCAAGATGCTTCAGACTGAGATGTTAAGCGTTCCCATCTGGTGGTGTAAAAAGGTTGTCTTCTGCAAAGATGATCTGAGCCACGTCATTTAAGTTCATTCTCAACTTAAAAGAATTCAACTGTTGGCTGAAAAAGAAAGAGAAGAAATCACCTAAATAGTACACGTTACTCGGGCAGCAATGTGCCCTAGGGAAAGGATGCCAGTAGTCCTGAAACCCTTGAAAAGAAAGCTTGATTGGCTTTAAAGCCTTCCCAAAAAAGTGAACTTTATTGTTTAGGTGTCTAAGCAAGATGGTTTCCTTGGATAAGAGAGTGAGCAACTGAAGAACTGTAGAGAAACACTGATGATAAAGAATTAGAAGGAAAAAATCCACAGATTTTTGCACACACAAAACCTTATTATGCACAATTGGTTTTGTGTGTGCAAAAATCTGTGGATAATACACATAATATAATTTTTGGCTACTTAAGAGATTTTCAAGGGTACTTCATTGGTTGGCAAATGAGGATTGGACCCTGTTAAAAAATGGGCAGAGGATCTGAACAGACATTTTTCCAGAAAAGACATACAGATGGTCAACAGGTAGATGGAAAGATGATCAAGATCACTCACTATTAGGGAAATGCAAATGAAAACCACCACGAGATGTCACCTTATGCCTGTTAGAATGGCTGTCATCGAAAAGACCAGAAGTAACATGTGTTGGCGAGGATGTGGAGAAAAGGGAACCCTTGTGTTCTCTTGGTAGGGATGTAAATTGGTGCAGCCACCATGAAGAACAGTATGGAGATTCCTCAAAAAATTAAAAATAGAACTAGCATATGATCTAGCAATTCCACTTCTGGGTATTATTCAAAGCCTGAGTTGTCAGATGATGGTTAGCATTTTTTAGCAACAGAGTATTTTTTAATTAAGATATGTACATTGGTTTTCTTTTTTTTTTAGAGATAATGCTATTACACACTTAATAGGCTACAATATAGTGTAAACATACCTTTATGTGCACTGGAAAAACCAAAGAATTCATGAGTCACTTCACTGCAATATTCACTTTATTGCAGTGGCCTGGAACAGACCCCACATCTCTGAGATATGCCTGTATGGATGAGATCTCATGATCAGAAATGGCCTAAAATTTCAGAAGAAAGAGAATACTGATGATTTGAACTCATCAAAATTTAAAGTGTTTTTCTCTTTTTTTATCAAAGTCCATTTACAATGTTATATTAATTTCTAGTGTACACAACATAGTGATTCATTTATTTGTACCTATATTGCTCTTTATTAAATAGGAATATTTGCAAACATTACAAAGTTGTTAAAGCTGCAAAAAAAATTAAAAGACAAGGAAACTGAGAGAACTACTTTCAACAAATACAAATATAAAGGTTTAATATCCTTAATATATAAAGAGCTCTTAGAAATAAATAAAAGGCAAAATACACAGATAATTTACCAAATAAGAAATAGAATCACCTAATAAACATAAAAATATTTAATCTCATTAATGAAAAAATGTTTGCCCTTTGAATTAGAAAAGAATTTTTTTTTAATGCTAGGGTAAGTAGGATGAGATAGAAATATACTTGTTAAAGTCAGGCACATACATTGATACCATGTCAATATGAACAAAGAGTCTT
The DNA here is from genome assembly GCF_048564905.1 of Vicugna pacos. Lineage (NCBI taxonomy): Eukaryota > Metazoa > Chordata > Mammalia > Artiodactyla > Camelidae > Vicugna > Vicugna pacos. Next base: position 29,995,501 of record NC_132997.1, on the reverse strand, counting down.
AAAATAATATATAAAAAGGAAATCATCTGAAATGTGGGTAAAATACTATACACAGAAGTGCCATTGTTATTATTATAGAAACATGGAAATAACCCATATGTCCATTAAGGGACCAGGTAAGAAATTACAGTGTGGACAAGTGATTACACAATTAAGTTATATTTTCTACTACTAATTAAATGTGAAAATGCTTAGATGTTAGGTGAAAAGAGATGGATATAAATTTGTATTTTCAGGATGATTGCAAAGGTTTTTAAATGGAAAAAAGCAACATATGATTTGTATTTGGTGTGATGTCATTTCCTCTTTATAAACTGTATTTTCTGAGTTCCTTTTTATAATTATGTATTCCTTTTGTAGTCGGGAAAAAAATTCTTCCCCAGAGCCTTCCCGATAAAGTCCAAATTCCTTAGAGAAGCATGTGACCATGATCTGGCCCTAGCCCCCTGTTCACCTTCTCACCAGTGCCCGGTCTCACCTTGCTAAGGCCATACCACAATGCTTGGCTTCCCCTGATGGCCATGTCATCACTGTTTCGGGTTTGTTTTCATTATTTATTTTTGCCTAGGATGCTCTTGAATGCCCTTCTTACCCTCTGGGCTTGCTAACTCTTTGGCCTCTTCGATTTCAAGCCCCAGCGCCATGTTTTCAAGGGATAGCCTCCTCGGGGGTTCCTTGGGGTGGGTCAGATACCTCCTCCTTTTCTCTGCAGTCACGCTCGGTGATTCCATCACACTGACTTGCAGTCAGGGTGGCCAGCTGTCCTGGTTTGCTTCTCCCTGAATCTAATTCTCTGTTAACTTGTTCACATCTTAGTCTGTGAGCACTTTGACTCCACAGATCTTTTACAGTGTCTCCGGGTTTAAACATTTTATCCTTTCCACTATAGACCTTGTCTGTCTTGTGATCTTTACCCACGTGAATCTGAAGCTTATCAGGCGATAACAGGTAACAAGTAGGTGGAGGGCTGACTGGATCTATCAGTAGGTGGTATAGGCAGCTCCCGCCATGGTGGTGAGATCTAATGATGCTAAAGGGTTACTCATGACTCTCTGTCCTAGGTCTGGCAGACAGCAGTGAGCTTTCCTCTAGCTGAAAGCATCTTGGTAACTGGAAGGCACATCTTGATCAGTTAATGTGTTAGGATGGCTTTGTTTATCCCTCCCTTTAGTGCTCACTGTAATTCTGAACAGTTGTTTAATTCTGCTATTTAATAATGAAGTCTGTCCCATTTCAGTCCCATGTTCCCAATTCCCGTACCCCGCTCTACTTTTCTTATTTTCTATAGCACTTTATTTTGGTAGGGGGGAAGTAATTAAGTTCTTTATTTATTTTAATGGAGGCACTGGGGATTGAACCCAGGACCTCATGCCGGCTAAGCATGTGCTCTACCACTGAGCTGTACCCTCCCTCCTTTCTGTAGCACTTATCTTCCACTTGCTGGTAAAATGTGTTTCTTTATTATATCTGTAGTTTATAGTCCGCCCCTGCCCACATCACCACAGGACACGCATCTTTGTTTTGTTCATCAGTGTATCCCAAGTACCTACAAAAATGCCTGACACATAAGAGGTGTGCAATAAGTATTTGATAAATTAATAGATCTGCCTAAATCAGGGATTATTCCTCTTTGGGGATTAAGTTATTATAATTCTTCAATCACAAGATGAAAATTTTTAGACATCAAGAGAGGCATGTGAATGCCTTTCTTGACAATGAAAAACAGGACACCCTTAGAGACAACCAATTAATACTTTCTTGACAATCTCTTTAATTGAAATGGAGAAAGCAGTTCAGCAGACTTTCTAAACAAAGAAGAATGTCTAACAAAACATTTGTAGCCACTACATATTCTCCTTCCTTATTGCAATGTGTGCATAGTTGCCCCTGGGAAAGGGGCACTCAGGTCTTGATGACATTTGCTCATAAGTCACAAGGATCTCAGGCTACTAATTCCACCTTTCCCGCAAGAATGACAAATTGCTGTTTCTTGTCTTCGGGGTCTTCAGGGGCCATGGTGAGTATGTAGGGGTCCTAAAGACTCCCCTGCTGTTAAGAAACAGTAGTGTTCCTCAAATTTGCACTATAGCCTGGGGTAACCAGCCCCTAATATGTCCCCCAATCATCTCTGCCTCCTAGTATTCCACCTCTGGGGTCCCTCCCAAGTGAATCTGAGCCCGTCTGTGTGACCAATAGAATCTACATAAGTGACAGTGTGTGTCTTCCAGGGATTCATCATAAGGGGCAGCGACCACCTGCAGTGGTCTCTTGGGTCTCCAGCTCTTGGGGAAGCAGGTCGCCAGGGGAGGGGATAATAAGGCAGCTTGCTGGAGAGGCCCAGTTAGGCCGAAGAGAACACCAGCTCGGCAGCTCTGGAAGTGAGCCGCCTAGGAAACGGCGCAGCCTGCAACCTTGTGGGAGACCCCGAGCCAGAACTCGGCTCCCACATTCCAGATTCACAGAAACCGTGAGACATAGTAAATGATTATTGTTGTTTTCTTTAAAAAGAGTTTTGGGGTAATTTGTTAGCTAGCAATCGATAACTAACGAATATGCAAATATCTTTGAAGGGACAAATGACTTCTGACCTCGTATTAATTGTTTTTCATATTTTCCTTAAATAGTACAAACGTAAGGAATTTATATCCTTAGGCTCATCGCTTTTATACAAAAGAAATTTTAAAATCTAATCTAGTACAGACCCTACGACAAAACAATCCAATAAAAAGCCAGTCATTTTAATAGAGGATCGTTTTGCTGGAATTAAACTGGTGCTGACGTGCCTAAGACACCGCCTCTGCTGCCCGGGTCCCACTGCAGGTGCGCGCACCTGTGCTGCTCGCAGCCTCCCCGCGCCCGTTCGAAACCGGGGCACGTGGGGTTTTACCCTCCATTGGACCGTAGCTGCCCGTCTCCACGGCCAGATCCCCTGGGCGCGGCCTTACTCCTCCGGACTTCCTAGCGGAACCAGGCAGAGAGCCGGGCCCGCCTGCACCAGAACTGATGACACTTGATGAGTCTTTCCTGAAGACACAGGTAACTGGGCTGCCTCGCCCTGCACTTCGGGCCAAGGAGACGGCAGCAAGCTCCCATCCCCTACACGAGACTGGCATTCGGCAGAAGGAAGTTCGGCGTGGCTGAAAACGAGCGTTCTCCCTCAGATCTCCTTTAAATCTTAGGCAACCTGCACCCTTCACGTCCGCTGTGTTCCGGTCCCGGGGTTGGGGCGGCCCCTGAGCTCGGCATCTTCCAGCGCTACCTCACCTCCGCCAGCAGGGGGCAGTAGGCGCCGAGACGGAATGCGCGTGCTCGGCGTGGGGCCTCGCGCTTCGCATCCGCGACCGCTGAGCGTCATGGAAGAAAGTGCGCAGCATTATGGGAAGTGTGGTTTCCTAGCGTCCGGGTCGCGGTTGCGCTCCCAGCTTGAGCCCAGAGCGGGACTTCAGCTCCCGGCTGGCCCGCGGGAGCGGGAGGGGACGCGAGAGAAGGGGGCGGGGCCAGTGAGAGAAAAGGTAGGCGGGCCTGAGGGGGAGGCTCAGCCGAGGGGGCGGGGCTCCGGCCGCCGCCCGCGGTCTGAGGAACCTGAGGCGCGGGGCCGCGAGCGGAGAGGCGCCTGGCCGGCGGCGGGCCCGAGGAGGGCGTTCCCGGAGCGGTCGCGGGGGAGTCGGCTGCCGCCCTTCGGCCTGTCTCTGACGGCTCCCTCCGTCTCCGCCGGGACGCGGGAGAGCCCGGCGCGCGGCGGGGGCGCGAGGTGGAGCCGGCGGGGGCGGCCAATGCGAAACTGGCTGGTGCTGCTGTGCCCGTGTGTGCTCGGGGCCGCGCTGCACCTCTGGCTGCGGCTGCGCTCCCCGCCGCCCGCCCGCGCCTCGGGGGCCGGCCCGGCAGGTGAGGCCAGGGGGCCGCGCGGCGGGGAGTCCCGGGCGGCGGGCGGGCGAGTCCGGCGAAACAAACGGCCCTTTTCATCCCCGGGGCGTGGAAGTCAGGCGAACTTGGGGCCGCTCCTCACCTCCCCGCCCTTCCCGCGGGCCCTTTCTCCGGCCGTCCCCAGGCCTGGCCCGAGTGGCCGGAGCCCCGGCTGCCCTTCAGCCCCACGAGCCGCAGCCGCTCGCGCCGGGCGCCGGACGCCGGGTTGCCTGCTCCCTCCGCGAGCTGTCGGTTCGGTTCGCTCAGGGCTCGGAAGTCTGAGCGCCGCGTCTAACGTTGGTGCGTTTCTTCAGAGGTGGCCGGGTTTTGCTTTTAAGGAGTAACTTTGCTGGAAGGGTACACAGTGTTCGGTAGCCTTTGCAAACTCTGCGATGGGAGTCGGTTCAGCAAATCTGGGTATGAAATAGGGCGTGAGTGGAGTTGTTCCTGGGAATTTGGTTTGCAAAGCCTCCTGATGAAATATGCACGAGATTATCAAGTTTTTTTTAACGATCCTGTCCGTCTGCTCTAAAAGTTACCCTCTCGTGTTAAAGAAGGCTTTGTGCATGTTCGCTTCCCAGCTTAAGAAACAATGCTTTGCCCACCGCCCAGTGGATCTTTTTGTTGTTTTTGTTAATGAATTCCACCGCTCTGAACACTACTTAAGGCTCCCCCCTCCCTTTTTTCCTTTTCTTTTTTAAGGGCTTGCCCTAAGACTTAGAAAGAAGCTTAGAAGGCAGTTTTAAAGATGAGGTAATAGTTGGTTTTTTTTTTAACTACACTGGGGATTTTTTTTCTTGCCACTACTCCCCCAAACAGTTGTTCTGTTATCTAATATTTTTGAGAATTAGAATTAAAAATTTGCAATTCTGAGATGGCTCTGTGCCTTAACTTAGAAAGTATAGAAACTCGTTGTAATTGAAGTTCTTTATTTCGGTAGCAATCTCTGAAAATCCTTTTAGACAAACCACAAGCTCTTTGAAAAGGTTATTTGTGTCACCTGAGTCGAATTAAGATACCATTTAAATGATTTAATTGAAAACGCAATGTTACAGGGCATTTAACCTGTTAACAGATTAGGCTTTTCTGTTTTGTTTCTTTAGGGTTTTGTAAGTTGAGCTGAGGAAAGAGTGCCTTATGTAAAAAATGTTTTGTAACATCTGTTTGTACTTTACAAGTTTGTTTTGTTTTGGTTTTTAGGGTTTTTGTTTTTTTGTTTTTGGGGGGGATTTTTGGATAATGAGTGAGCTCTACTGGAAGCTACTTGGAGAGCTTTCTTGGGATATTTATGACCTGTGTATCTTTTAGGGTCCATAAACAAGCAAAAACCCTATAATCAAGTTTAAAACTCAGTAGGTTAGCCTGGAAATTTCTTAGTTTTTTGGGATAAGTTTTTCCCTGTCTCTTAGATCATCATCTAGACACTTATCTGCCATCCAATGAGACCAGGCAAGACTAAGGAAATGAGGAAGTAGACCTTGGAAAGGAACAGGGCTATAAGTGAGGAGATCAGTACTCGTTACATAAATTAACTTTGACCTTAGTTGGATATTGTGCATCTAGTCAAGTAATGGAGTATTTTCATTCTAAGTGAAACTTTGCAGACTCCTAACTTTCCTTTTTCACTTGGTACTTTGAAAACTAAAAGCAGTAGAAACATCTTTTTTTCCTTTAAATTTTTTTTGAAGGGGAGGTAATTAGTTTTATTTGTTTATTTTAATGGCCGTACTGGGGCTTGAACCCAGGACCTCCTGCATGCTAAGTATATGCTTTACCGCTGAGCTGTCCCCTCCCCCCAGAAACATCTTGATTGTTAAAATTCCCCACAGCTGCTTTTCTCATTGTGTTGTCACCACTTCAAACTAAAACATCTGAACATTTTTACACTCTGCGCTTATCTCTTAAGCCTGAAGCGAGAGAGAAAACCCAAGATTTTGTTAAGTATTCTTCCTTTGAATTAACATTTTAAGATTTGGTTTTGTTCTCTTTACTCTGCTGCCTTCTTTTGTCTTCAGTCTCATTAAGTCATGGCAGTCTTTTCTGAAAGGGAGATTTACCTTCCCTGAATATTGAAAAAGGCCCTCTCACTTGCAGTCGACTCGACAAATATTTGAGCGCCTTCTCTGTGCCAACTCCTGTTGTAGGTGTGGAATTACAGCTCAACCAAGATAGAGTCCCTGCCCTCGTGCAGTTTATGATTTAGAAGGGGAGACAACATAAGAAAACAATGATTAAATGTCATAGGGGAGAAAGACAAGTGCGGTGACAAATATAAAGCAGTGGAAGAGGATAGAGAAGGATGTGCTTTTGTTTTAAATAGGGCGATCGGAGGAGGCCACTGTGAAGAAGGGAGGGTTGGGCAGGAGCCTGAATGCAGTGAGCCTGTCACGTTCACACCCCCCCCCTCCCCCGTTGCTCATCTGATGTGGCGGCTCATCTTAAGCAGGTGAAGCACAGACGGGAGAACCACTGGTGAGGAGGAAACTGGGCTCCTGCCGGGAAACGCAGTGCCCCTGGGGTGAGGAAAGTGGAGGCGGAGACTAGCATTGGACCAGGGAGTAGATATACAGGAGAGCCTGATTAGAACATGTTGGCTTTGGGTAATGACTTCACAGGAATTATTGAACAGTTAATTTAGAAAAACGATGTGACAGAAGAAACTTTCTGTTTCTAGGATATTTGGAAAGGGAGCCAAAGAGAAAGGAAAGAAGCCTATCCCCTCAACAAATGCTTAGAGCGCCAGGTATGGTGCTAGGTACCTAGTCCTTGCTCTCAAGGTGCTCGCAGTTTGTTGGAGTAAGTCAAAGGTCAGAGACAAATTGAGCTGGCTTTGTAGTCTGGCCTGGGGCTGGTTTGTCCAAAATGATCCCTATATGCTAATCTTGTCTCTCTCTTTTGGTTTTCTTATTTATAAAATGATGACCTGATAGGGTTATTGTGGAGATTCGGTTAATAAAACATCCAGGACAGCGCTGGATTCATAGTGAACACCCTGTGAATTTTAGGGAGGAGCGGTAGTGTGACAGTGGCAGACGCTAGGGAAGTGTTTTGGGCGGGACCTGAAATTGACAAGAGCACGCTGGCAGTGTATGTAATTGTCCTTCTCCGTAGGTCTGTGAGGAACTTGCATGTTTTCTTCATTTTCAAGATTTCTGTCCATATGTGATTGATGTCATCCAAGAGCATGTACACAAGAGTGGAACTTTTGGTCTGATTTTTTAAGAATCTTTGTGCTTATTTTGTTGTTTTTTTCCTATTGAAACGTAGTTGATTTACAATGTTAGTTTCAGATGTACAGCATAGTGATTCAGTTATACATACACATATATATTTTTTCTTTTCAAATTCTTTTCCATCATGTTATTACAAGAAACTGAATATAGTTCCCTGTGCTGTACAGTAAGTCCTTGTTGTTTACCTATTTTATGTATAGTAAATTTATAGTATATATATATTTTACATATAGTAAATATTTAGTATATATGTAACTTTATATATATTATACGTAGTGTACCTGTTAATCCCAAACTTCTGATTTCTCTCTCCCCCGCCGTCTCCCCACTACATGTGAAGTTAACCCATGCAGATGCTTGCTAGCACAGTGCCTGCCACCTGGATACTTTGGGCTGATTTTGAACCATCGGTTTTGAAGTCAGCCTCCATTGGTCTTTCATGAACTTTTGGATGTCCACTTCCAGTGCAGAGCCTTGCGGTTGCCAGACTCTCAGGATATATTACATATTAAAGTCGTTGCCTTCAGGAAGCCTGGGTGGGGTTTTAATTACTCTTAACATTATGAAGATTTGTTTATTGCTATGTATTTGCCATCTAGAACGGTGATCATAGGAGGTGCTCAGTAATTTGAAAGAATGAATTAAAAGAATAAAATTGGCAAAATATGAATCTTGTCACGTTTCATGATGATCTTACGGTGGAATTTTTTTCTTACTAAAGTAAAACAAGTGCTTTATAGAAAAATTTGAAATTACTTTTTAAAAAGAAAAATGATCTGTACTGAGCAGTTTTTGAATGCACATGAATATAAAACATGTTTGGGGGAATTATTTAGTATTTAAAAATAGTTTTTTTGGGGACTTATGTACATTCAGAAAAAGTACATGTAAATGTGAGCTTGATGTGGTTTCACAGATGGAATACACCCAACTAATCAGCACCCAAGTGAAAAACAAGAAAACTACCAACACGTCAGATGCTTCCTTTTTTTTTTTCTTTTTGGTTCTTTTTGGGTTTTTTTTTTAGGGGAGGGGTGGATTTTTGATTACAGATTCAATCTCCTGACAGTTATAGGTCGATTCAGATTTTCTATTTCTTTGTGATTCAGTCTTGATAGTTTTTTTAGTTTTTCTAAAAATTTGTGCATCTTATCTAGGTTGTCCAATTTGTTGACGGACAATTGTTCATAGTACTGTCTTCTAATAATTTATTTCTGCAGAATTGGTAATAATGTCTCCATTTTCTTTTTTCTCTTTGAAGGGGGAGGTCATTAGGTTTACTTGACGGAGGTACTGGGGATTGAACCCAGGATCTTGTGCATGCTAAGCACGCGCTCTACCACTTGAGCTATACTCGCCCCCCTTTTTACCCTCCCACACTTAAAAAAATTTTTTTTAATGGGGGAGGTTATTTTAGATTTATTTATTTTAAACAGAAGTACTGGGGATTGAACCCAGAACCTCGTGCATGCTAGGCATGCACTTTACCACTGAGCTATATCCTGCCCACTAGAAGCTGCCTTTATGGTCCCATCTGTCACTGCTAGCAGTGGGAACCACTACCTGGTCCGTGATGGCAGATTTGCCTTCTTTTGTGTTTTATATAAATGAAACCCATGTGCCTAGTTCTTATAGCCTGCTTATCTTAATATGACGTACAACTGCATTTGGTATGTTTAAAACATAATTTTAATGGCTGCATAGTATTCTAGCATACAGATACACCATAATTTAGTGCCTTTTTTGTGCATGAATGTAGTTTTCAGCTTTTCACTATTAATAAATGACACTGATGGATAGAGATCTTTCAGTGTATCACTGATTATTTCTTTACAGTGTGCTCTTTAGCCGTGGAATTGCTGGACAAAAGTTACGCTGTTCTGAGGTATTTGGGTTTTTCTGTTTTTGTGTTTTTTTTAAACTTGAGGGGGAGGTAATTAGATTTGTTTGTTTATTTACTGGAGGTACTGGGGATTGAACCCAGGACCTCATGTTTGCTGAGCACCCACTCTTCCACTGAGCTATACCGTTGCCCCAGTTCTGAGCTATTTGATACAAGTTGGCAAATCTTCCTGCAGAATACGATACCAAATTACTTTGCTATCAGCAGCAGAGGAAAGTAGCCATTTCGTTGAAATAACTATCAAAATTCCAGTCATTCGGGTATTATAGTTTAAGAAGATAATTTGTCCATTTGAATCTAGAATAAATGTGGTATCTCATTGCTCTAATTCAAACTTGATTCCTAGTGAAATTGAAACTTTTTCCATAGGTTTGTTGGCTATTTGCATTTCTTCTTCTGTAAATTATCTTTCTTTTTGCCTCGTGTTTACTTCTTAGTTTTTTTGGTTTTGTTTTTTGTTTTTCTGTTTCCAAACACCAGAGTCAAACTAGGTGCCCTATACTTACGACATTGAGTAGAGGGTGACGAAAGCATAGAGAGCCCAGTCCTGGTGAGGGGACTGGGAAGCCGGGCCGCAGTCTCACAGAGGCAGTTACTGAAAATTCACTTCGGGCTTCATACTGTGTAACACAGCACTCCCAGGTGTTGGGCTGATTTACATTGATGGTACATGGTAGAAGAAACCAGGTTTTTTTGAGATATAATTGACAAATTACAGTAGTTTCAGGTGTACAGCATAATGATTCAAAATACATACGTATTCTAGAGCAGCCACCACAGTATGTATAGTTAACATCCATCCCTGCGTATAGTTACAGACTTTTTTTCCTGTGATGAGAACTTTTAAGATCTCCTCTCGTTAGCAACATTTAAATATACAATACAGTATTCTTGACTGTAGCCACTGTGTTGTACTTACTTGTTTTATAACTGGAAGTTTGTACCTTTTGACCCCTTTCGTCTGTTAGGCCCACTCTCTTCCTCTCACCTCTGGCAAACACCAGTCTGTTCCCTGTATTTGTGAATATAGTGTTTTGTTTTAGATTTTGCATATGAATGAGATCATATGGTATTTGTCTTCATCTGACTTAATTTCACTTAGCATAATACCCTCAAGGTTCATCCATGTTGTTGCAGATGGCAGGATTTCCTTCTTTTTTATGGCAGAATGATATTCCATTGTGTAGAGAACACAACTTTCTTTCTTCATTCACCTGGGCTGCTCCTGTGTCTTGGCTTTTGAAGATAATGCTGCAGTGAACAAGCCCAAGTTCATTATCACACCTTGCATCCCCACTCATCTATCTTTGCTAGGGAGTGTGTTTGTTTCCTTCAGCTAAATACCCAGAAGTGGACTTGCTGGATCATGTGGTAATTCTGCTTTTAGTGTTTTGAGGAACCTCCATACTGTTTTCCACGGTGGCTGAACCAGTTTACATTCCGACCAGCAGTGCACGAGGGTTCCCTTTTCTGCGCATCCTTGCCCAGCACTTGTTGTTTCTGGTCTTTTTGATGATAGCCATTCTAGCAGATGTGAGGTGAAATCTCACTGTGGTTTTGATTTGCATTTCCTGATGATTAGTGGTGTTGAGCACCTTCACACTTACCTGCTGGCCATCTGGATGTCTTCTTTGGAAAGATATCTATCAGATCCTGTGCCCAATTTTAAATCAAATTCTTTGATTTTTTGCTCTTGTTGTATGAGTTCTTTATATGTTTTAGATATTAATCAGATATATGATTTCCAAATGTTTTCTCCTATTCAGTAGGCTGCCTTTTCATTTCATTGATGGTTTTCTTTGCTCTGCAGAAGCTTTTTAGTTTGATGTTGTCTCATTTGTTTATTTTTGCTTTTGTTGCCTTTGCGTTTAGTGTCAAATCCAAACAATCATCGCCAAGACTGATGTCAGGGAGCTTACTGCCTGTGTTTTCTTATAGAAGTTTTATGGTGTCAGGTCTTACATTCAAGTTTTTAATCCATTTTGAGATGATTTTTGGGTGTGGCGTAAGTTAGTGGTCCACTTTCATTCATGTTTAGCACGTCCTTGCCTAGTTTTCCCAACACCATTTGAGTCTGTCCTTTCCCCCATTGAATGTTCTTGGTTCGTTTGTTGTAAGTGAATTGACCATACATGCATGGGTTTATTTCTGGGCTCTCTATCCTGTTCCATTTATCTGTGTATCTGTTTTAATGTCAATGCAGTACTACCGTAGCTTTGTACTGTAGTTTGAAACCAGGAAGCCTGTGCCTCCAGCTTTGTGCTGCTTTTTCTAGTTTATTTTGGCTGTTTGAGGTTTTTGTGGTTCCATACAAATCTTAGGATTATCTGTTCTATTTTTGTGAAAAATGTCATTGGAATTTTGATTAGAATTGCATTGAATCTGTAGGTTGCTTTGGGTAGTTTGGACATTTCAACAATATTAATTCTTCCAACCCATGACCATAGAATACCTTTCCATTTACTTTCATCTTCGTTTTCTTTCATCGATGTGTTATAGTTTTCAGTGTACAGACCTTTTACCTCCTTGGTTAAATTTATCCCAGGGTATTTTATTCTTTTTGATACAGTTGAAATTGGAATTGTTTTCTTAATTTCTCTTCCTGATCATTTGCTATTGTATAAAATTTTGTATCCTGTAACTTTACCAAAAGTGTTTATTCGTTCTAGCAGTTTTTTGGTTGAGTCTTTTAGAAACCCTCTTTTCCATATATCTGGAAGTAGAAGTTCTCTAAAAGGCCATAATCTGCCGTGTACCTCTCTTCTGCAAGAAAAAGAAACACATGTAAAGTAAAGCAGTTCAACAGAAGCAGCTTAGACATGGATTAGAAGCAGAGAGGATTGACAGTGGCAGAGAGGAGGAATAAGATCAAAAAGTACTTTACAGCTGTAATCCATGAGGTTTTCACGTACCACGTGGGTATCTTCATATCCACTCGTTTATTTTTAGAAGAATCTTTGGAGATATGGAGAAGTCTGGGAGAAACCATTAGGGTACCCTTATAGGTCCTGGTGAAAGATACTCTTGAGCAGAAGCTGTGGCTGGAATTAAGGATGAGAGAGAGTGATTGGAGACATGTTTAAGACGATCTTGTCATCAGGAGGCGGTTAAAATATGTCTTATGTAATCCATCCCTTAAAGATTTATCTTGATTACCCATCACAAATAAGATGGTGATGTTTGGCATTTAAAGGGATGTTTCAGTTATTTTGAAATTTTACTTTTGTGCAACAACCTTGTTTTCTTGCAGTGTCAGATAAATGAGGCATTTAGGATACATACAGTGTTTGCTCTTCTAATCTTTGAAACCTTATTCTTTGGAGAAGACATTTTGAAACAGATGAAATAAAGACTTTTTCTTGGTATCAGTTTTCTCTGATTAGGAAACTGAGGCACAAGGATTTAAATAACTTCTTACTGATATTATGCAGCGTGTTGGCTTTAGAATCCATGTCAGGTGTGTCTGGTTACTGCGTTTGCCTCGCTTCTGTCAATAAAACATGCTTCCTACTAATATGTCTCTGAAAAAGTTGGGGAGCAGTGGAATGAGTTATCACTGCCAGTTTTACATAAGCATTGAAATTATTCTCCCTTGAAGAAATAATCAACGTGCTTTTGTTGTCTTTTACCTGAGTACCTAGATCCTATGGTGTATGAAAACATCGCATTGAGTATAGTAAAGACCTCTGGCCTTCAGTAAGTTATTTTTGGAAACATTTTGGAGGAGTTTCCACCCCTGGAGAGAGAGATGAAATGGGGTCCGTAATCAGAGCTATATATAAGCTTGTAGCTCTTCAGCTTTGACACTGGTGATGAAAAATAGGAAAAGAGTATCTTTCCCTCTGTCTTTTTCTAAGGGCAAATTTTAAAAATCTAATCCTGCCCATTAAATAAGACAGTAAAGAAAACGAGTTATAAAAATGACAGCAAAAAAGACTTGTCACTTGATTTTTTTTTAAACTAGAAATGTTTTTCCCCTCCTTCATTCTTTAGAATATTTAAGTGATAAATGTTTACTGGCTGTAGAATTTATTGACATAAATAAGCATTCTGATTCTTTCTAGTAGTCCTTCAGTTTCACTTCCTGAACTTAATAACTGATATTAATATGGGACTTCACCGTCGAAAACACATTGATTGTTGCTGTTAGTGGTTGTTGAATGCCTCCTATTTGCCTGGCACCAAACCAGTACCTTTATACACATTATCTTATTTAATTTTTACAACTATGAGAAGTATTATTGTACCCATTTCTATTTAAGGAAACTGAGGCTCAAAAAGTTAAATAAAGAGCCGGGATTCTGACTACAGTCTAATTGACTCTTACTACCTACTGTTGTATGGTTTATGTCACATTGACTTTCCAAACTGATCCTTCTCAGACACACCTTATTTGCTTTGAAGAATTTACATACTTAACGTGAGCATGGATGCATACTTAGGTGTGGAAGCAAAAAGACTCTACACCAAAATGTAGAAAATGGAAAAAAAAATTTTTTTGTATTTAGTTGTATTTTCTGCAAACATGAACATAGGTTCATATTATAATAAACATTTTTATGTTACATATTGAACTCAATATTCATTGAGACATGACACTTCTGATTTATTGTTGTTCATTTCTAGATCAACTGACCTTACTTCCTCAGTGGAAATCGAGTCACTATGATGTGGTGGTTGGCGTGCTGTCTGCTCGCAATAACCATGAACTTCGCAACGTTATAAGAAGCACGTGGCTGAAGCACTCACTACAGCATCCAGCGCTGAGCCAGCGGTAGGTTTCCTGATTTCACACCCTGCCTGATGTGCTGAATAAGTGTCCCGAAAAACCTCTTCTTGCTTAGTCCGAGATGTTAATTCAGATATGTGGCCTCTTTTCCTGGGAGAAGTGGCTATTTTGTTTTGTTTTTCCTCCATATAGTGGGGCCCAAAAAGTCAATTTAACCAAGGCTTGAAGCTGAAAGATATTTGGAGAAGAATATGTTCATTGGTTAACATACCTCATTTGAAAAATAATTTTCAGGAGGGGGGCCGCGGTAATTAGGTTTATTTACTTATTTTTGTGGAGGTGCTGGCGATCGAACGCAGGATGCTAAGCACGCACTCTACCAGTTGAGCTATACCCACCTAGCATACCTTGTTTTTATAAATACCTGGTTTGGTTTGTTTTTGTTTTTTGGCTTTTTGGTTTTTTTCCTTTGATTTAGATTAACAATTCTTTAAAAGTCTTTCTCTGTTAGACACGTGTGTGTCTATATGCTTTTGACTAACTTTACAGAGATACACCTGGACTGCCTTCAGTCCTGTAGTGCCGGGTGGTTGTGTGGTCTGCGGTTTGTGTAGTCTGCCCTGCTCTTCTTCCTGAGCGCCCTTCCAGGCCCGAGCCTTGGTCGCAAGTCACACGTTGACGTTAGGTGACTCCGAGATCAGTAGCCCAAGGCCTTAGTCTTCTCAGGGAAGCCAGCCTCTGAAGATGATGTAGTGAAGGCTGGTGGCAAAGTGTGGAGGTTTGGGCTTCTAGTTATGTGACGGTAGCTCTCTGCTAGTGTGAAGTCACTGATATGCAGTGAAGGCCCTGAGGGTGGCATTAAACCTGCACATTTGTGACTGAGTAGCACTACAAGGGAATTGCAGTTGTGAATTTTCTTGTCACCAGTAGTGAACATTTATACATTTCCTGTCTAGCTCAGAGCAGCTTCCATTCCTCTTCAAGATGGGTTTCTCTAGTTCATGATTGCAGTGAGAACAGAAGCCACTGCCCAGCACGTGAAAGGACTGAGAATCATCACTCCTGCCAGAACCACCTGGAAAACCTGCACTTCCTGCAGTCTCTCCCGGTGCAGCAAATAATGACCCCTCTCTCCCAGGTGCTCAGACCAGAAACCTTGGTGTTTTGTTGCGAATGGAGGAGGAAGTCCCCCTTGTGGGGTCTTCATGGATCATTCCACCAGGGCAATGAAAACTACCCTGGGAGAGGGTCCTGAGAGGGCGGCAGAGTGCCACACGATGGGGAGCGTCCAGGGAACGGGCTCAGCAGGCAGGTGGGGCCCCAAGAGAGTGAGGACCGCGGGCAGGTGCCTTTATTTGAGGTCAGGGTGGAAAGTACAAGCAGAAAGCGTGAGGGCATTTCTTTGTTGGGCTTGGCTGTCACTGGGTCACTCCCAGGGCGGGGCAAGGAGGCAGGGCCCAGCCTTGTCCCCAGTGCACCCAGTCATCTGGAGAGGATGCTCACAGGTCCGGGTGTTGAGGCATCAGGAAAATACAAGGTTTTAAAATTTTACAAACTCTGTTACCTCATTCTTCTTTGTCTCACATGCCACATCCAGTCCATTGACGTATTTTCTTGCTGCTGCCTGTAGATCATATCCAGAGTCCAACTTCTCACCACCATTACCACTACTGTCAGAACCGCTGTCCTGATCTGGGCCACCGTTACCTCTCACCTAGATCACTGCAGAAGCCTCTCGGTCTGAATTTCCTGCTTCCACCCTTGATCCCTTATGTTTCATTTTCTGTACAGTAGCCAGAGTGGTCCTTTTAAAGTGAGGCTAATTATGTCAGTTTTCCGCTTACACCCCTCCGCTGACTTCTCTTCTTGCTCAGAGTGAAATCTCAAGTCTTCACTGTGGTCTGTGACCTCATCTACATCTATGTCCCCTGCACTGG
Source organism: Vicugna pacos (assembly GCF_048564905.1). Taxonomy (NCBI): domain Eukaryota; kingdom Metazoa; phylum Chordata; class Mammalia; order Artiodactyla; family Camelidae; genus Vicugna; species Vicugna pacos. The sequence goes on along the minus strand of NC_132997.1, from coordinate 29,979,796 downwards.
CCACCGTGCGGTGCCTCAGTATACTAAATGTGCTCCTGCCCCAGGGCCTTCGCACTTGCTGTTCCTCCTCCCTGTCCCACTCTTCCACTGTGTGTCCGTGTGGCTCACTTCTTCACGTTCCTCAGGTCTCTGCTTGGATACCACCTTAGCAGGCAGCACCATTAATATTAAACAGTACCATTCCAACCTTGTCCTCCCTCACTTGGCTTTATTTTTCTCTATAATACTTATCACTGACTAGCATGTTTATTATATTTAGTTGTATGTTTATAAATTGTTTGTCTTTCCCTAGTGGAATATGTGTTATGAGCCTAGGGGCTTCAATTTTTTTCATTGATGTATTTCCAGCGCCTAAAACCCAACTTGGCACAGAGTAAGGTACTCAGCAACTATTAAGGGAATGACTCGGAGCTAAATATAATGAGGAAAATGGACATTTCAGGCACTCACCAGTAATTTATGTATTATCAAAGTATTTTCTTTAAATTTAGTAAGCTTGGTGATTTGTTTTATAAAAATGGTGGGATGTTTGTATAGAAACAGATATTAGCCAAAAACTTCTTCCTGGGGCAGAGTGATTTTGTGGACCTAGTAAGACTATTTAAGGTAACTAAAAAAAATTTTGATAAATATGTGCAATAATTTAATTAACAGATTTATTCAAGGCTGTTTATACTTTTATTCTAAATGCTGGTTGTTTATAAAAGGTGTTCTGCCTTAATTGGTCATTAGTGAAAAGGAAGTGTGCATTTCTATGCTTATGGCTTACTTTCAAATCTTGCATTTCACTGAAGGAGCCAGATTCTACATATATTTCAAAGACTTTATTTAATTAGAAGCCTTTGTACTGAGGCTGTAAGTTGCCAGTTTCACAAGGAGTTATTAAGAGTGCTGTGTATACAGGTAGTGTGCTGTGTGTAGTGGATACACAGGTACAGGATGGGCTGAGTCTGCATGGGGGCTGGGAGTTGAGAAGAAGGAAATGGGTGTAGCAGTGTAATAAGATGTTCTCTGTGCTGTGGTAGAATCAGGTGTGAAATAGCCTGGAGTGTTTAGGAGACTCCACACAGTCCTGTGTGGCTGGAGTGCAGAGCTCAGGGCGAGGGTGGAGAGCCTGAGGGAAGGGGAGAGGGGCAGAGAGGGAGGCTGTCACCAAGGGAAGGCGGGAGGGCTGATACCCGGCGTGGCGCTGGTGCCCAGGCCGGGCAGGGGGTGAGCCTGTGCAGATGGGGGCTGCTGAGGGGCTGGGCTAAAGCCGCGACCTTTTAAGAAGTAACATAATTGAATGTAGAAGGAGGAGGCGGATTTGAGGGTGGTTGCCAGCTTCAAACATGAGAGAAAAAGCAGGCTTCACGGGGAGGGAGCCATATGCAGTCCAAGGTGCCTGCCTGCGGCGGTGCGCTGGGGATGCTTGGCAGCCGGCTCTCTAAAGAGAAGGCATGCTCACCCGTGCGTGCGTGTTTCCTGCGCATCTTAGCGCTGTGAAGGCGGCGCAGCGCGTGGTGGAGCCATAATCACACGTCATACTCCTCCTTACAGAGTCCCACATAGCCGACCGATTCTTAGGCTGCTTCCACTGCACTGGAGCCTCCTCACGGCTGCAGCTGACAGCTGCAGCTCTGACACGACTGTTCCCTGTAAGGTAAAGGGTAAGACTGAAGTGACAACTTAGCTGTGTGACAGGACTTTACTCTCAGTGAGGAAGTGAGTGACGTCTTTGCTGAATCAGATAATAGGTTTTGAACAATGGAAGAGTATTTCCTCAATTTTTCATACTCTTCACAATGGAATGGCCACAGGCAGGTCGCGTTTTTTTTAAAGTTACCATTTTAATCATTTTCCAGTGTACAGTAAGTACATTTGCAGTATTGTACAGTCATCACCGCCATCCATTTCCAGAAATTTTTCATCATCCCAAACTGAAAATCTTTGCCCATTAAACAATAACCCCCACTGCCCCCTTCTGTCACCCCTGGTAACTTCAGTTCTACTTTCTGTCTATGAATCTGCGTATTCTGGGTACCTCCTCTAAGCGGTTCATAGGATATTTGTTTTTGTTTTTTTTTTTAACTTTTTTTTTGAGTTATAGTCATTTTACAATGTTGTGTCAAATTCCAGTGTAGAGCTCACTTTTTCAGTTATACATGCACATATATATATTCATTGTCACATTTCTTTTGCTGTGAGCTGCAAGATCTTGTATTTCCCTGTGCTATACAGTATAATCTTGTTTATCTATTCTACATTTTGAAATCCCAGTCTGTCCCTTCCCACCCCCCGCCCCCTTGGCAACCACAAGTTTGTATTCTATGTCTATGAGTCTGTTTCTGTTTTGTATTTATTTATTTATTTATTTTAGATTCCACATATGAGCGATCTCATATGGTATTTTTCTTTCTCTTTCTGGCTTACTTCACTTAGAATGACATTCTCCAAGAACATCCATGTTGTTGCAAATGGCATTATGTTGTCGGTTTTTATGGCTGAATAGTATTCCATTGTATAAACATACCACATCTTCTTTATCCAATCATCTGTTGATGGACATTTAGGCTGTTTCCATGTCTTGGCTATTGTAAATAGTGCTGCTATGAACATTGGGGTGCAGGTGTCTTTTTGAAGTAGGGTTCCTTCTGGATATATGCCCAGGAGTGGGATTCCCAGGTCATATGGTAAATGCATTTTTAGTTTTTTGAGGAATCTCCATGCTGTTTTCCACAGTGGCTGCACCAAATTGCATTCCCAGCAGCAGTGTAGGAGGATTCCCTTTTCTCCACAGCCTCTCCAGGATTTGTCATTTGTGGACTTTTGAATGATGGCCATTCTGACTGGTGTGAGGTGATACCTCACTATAGTTTTGATTTGCATTTCTCTGATAATTAGTGATATTGAGCATTTTTTCATGTGCCTATCGATTATTTGTATTTCTTTCCGGAGAATTGTTTGTTTAGGTCTTCTGCCCATTTTTGGATTGGGCTGTTTGTTTTTTCTTATTAAGTCGTATGAGCTGCTTACATATTCTGGAGATCAAGCCTTTGTTGGTTTCATTTGCAAAAATTTTCTCCCATTCCGTAGGTTGTCGTTTTGTTTTACTTCGCATTTTTAAGTTTAACCTGCATTACTAACATTTTCTCTGTCACTAAATCTAGACAGTCAGCAAAACAATAAACCAAACCCTTATTTGTAGTGTTTGCCAGTTTCCATGGGTCATGTTCCCACCACAGCCAGCTTCAAGCTACTAACGTGACGTCTCTGACCACAGGGCTGGGGAAGACAGGCGGGAGCGCTGCTTTGTGGGATTTCCACCACGTGGGTGCAGTCGGTGCAAATCACCCCAGGAGCGCAGGCAAGAGTGAGATAACTAAGAAGTCATGAATCCAATTATTTCCTCTGTTTTTAAAGTATTTAACTGTAAGTTTATATAAGTTAATTTTTAATAAAGGCTGTGCTTCATAACCAGCTCACAGATTCCTTGAGAACTTTGCAGTTGGCCCCCATGACCCAGTCAGAGCCACTGTCTGTGGGCCATCTGGGTGAAGATATACCATGAATTGATGGGTCTTTTACTTAGAAGCTGAGGCCAAACTAGAGATGCCAATTCAGGAATCATTCTCAGTCTAGTTGAAGCCTTGGGAATAATAATTGTTCAGCAAGAGCGAGTGAAAAGAGTGAGTAAAGTGAGAAGAGGTCCCAGGGCAAAGCCCCGGGGTCATATCCACTCGCACTGGACCAGCTGGGCGAGGACAGTTGCGGAAGCCCGCTGGGCGGCCACATGGAGAAGGGAGCGAGCTCTTCCAAGAGCTGCAGGAAGCCGCGAGGGCGAGGGCTGGACAGTGTCTGCTGACTTAGCAGCAGGTCACTGGCTATACTGGTGGTGGACGTCTCAGTGGGAACGGTGGGTATTGAAGCCAAAATCTGCTTTGTGACATGAGCAACTAGAGGCTGCAGTTTTAGTTATTCTTTTGTAGTACTTCACTGTAAAAGAAAGGATGGGGGCCAGGAGGGATGGTAGGTAACAGAAATTAATGTCCAGGCTTCATCATATTTATAATGTGTAGGGAAGGAGCTGGGGGCACAGGTAGCTAGTGAAGCAAGGTTGAGGAGAGGAGGGGACCTCCTCTTGGACAGAGAGACTAATCTTGAGGGGGAGGGTGTAGCTCAGTGGTAGGGTGTGTGCTTAGCATGCACAAGGTCCTGGGTTCAATCCCCAGTACCTCCACTAAAAATAAATAAACCTAATTACCCCCCCAAAAAAACAAAGAAAGACTAATCTTGAGCAAAAGGAACACTTTCTGAAATAGAAGAAAGCCAGTAAAGAATATTGCAGATACAGATGTGTTTGTGGGTATGGGCAGGGGAAGTTGACTTTGCTGTAGTTTGCCTTGAAAAGACATGAGCCTTTGCTGGTGGCCAGGCCAGACAGCTTCACGCTCACTTCAATATAGTACCGCAGTAGAGGGCTTACGCGTGAGTCATTTGGTAGTTAGCAACTTTTGGTTTGCTTGTTCCCCTTTTTGCTAGAATAGAAGCAGTTAGATTTAATCCTAATAAATACTTGTGTCTGAAAGTAAAATGAAATGGGCCTGAGGAAATGTGTGTGTGCAAGGAGAAGATCAATGACCGCTATTAACGTCAACGCGTCTCTTAGTGTGCTTGTGAAGTTCGTAATAGGTGCTCGTGGCTGCCAAGTGCCTGTGGAAGACAGGGAGGATCCTTACTCCTGCAGACTCCTGAACATCACCAACCCAGGTGAGTCTTCCTTGTCCTCAGCCCTGCGACTCCATATACACTAGTGCCCCCTTATCCTCTGGGGACCCGGGCCAAGACCCCACTTTAGATGCCTCAAACCCTGCATAGGACCAAACCCTGCGGGTACTATGTCTTTTCCTATACAGACAGACTGGGATGAAGTCTAAGAGATTGACAACAATAAATAATAAAATAAAACAGTTATAAAGACAGACTGTAATAAAAATTATGTGATATTGTCTCTCTCTCAAAATAGCTTATTGTACAGATGTAATGCCGTTTCTGTTTACCTAAGCACTTACCACACACGTGGCCGTCGTTTTGGCACTTTGGAGTGTGACAGCAAAATTAGCACAGATGTCTTTTTCCTTCTTGGCAATGTCGCAGATAGAGTATTTGTTCTTACTGTAGATCTTAGCACCCTCAGCATTTTTTTTTTCTTTCCTTATTAAGTGGAGAACTTTCACCTTTTTACTTAAAGGAAGCATGTTATGGCTTCTCTTTGGTATATTCGAACTGCCAGCGTCATTGCTCTTGTGCTTTGGGGCCTCACTGAAGTAAAACAAGGCTTACTGGAACGCAGGCACCCGGACGTTCTGATAGTCGATCTGCTAACACAAACAGCTGCTGAGTGTCGGTGGGTGGGATACACTGGACAGAGGGACGGTTCACAGGACAGGTGGGACAGAGCTGGATGGCCAGGCATTTTGTCATGCTGCACAGAACAGCCTGCAGTTTAAAATGTAGGAATTATTTCTGGAATTTTCCACGTAATGCTTTCGGACCACAGTTGACTGTGGGTGTCTGAAACCTTGGAAAGTGAAACCGCCGACCAGAGGGGAGGACTACTGTACAAGTTTGATATCGAGAAGAAGTTGAGCTGGAGAGTACAGTGGTCTATTTTTAGCAGACTAAAATCGAACCTTCATGAAAATTTATCTTTCATCCTTTTTGACAGACAGACTAAACACTCTGGGCATCTGTGAAGATTCCTTATAGATATGTGTAATTACAGGATCCAGGAGAGTTTATTTTTCAGTATGATTCAGATGCATCTGGAAATCGTTATGCATAACTAAATCTTGAATTACTGAATTTTAAACTTATGGAAAACTGCTGATTTCACCAGCCTGTTGATTTATAATACCCTTGATACAAATACTGTAATTAACTTTCTCTAAGAATTATTGCCTAAGCTCTTGCAAAAGAAACATAGTAAAACACATTGTAAAAAGAAACATAGAAGACACAGGTGATAATTTTTATTCCTTGCAATTATATATTACGTCAATTTCCACAAATTTTTTAACTAACTATATTTCAGTTAGAAAAAAAAACTTGTGGGAGTTCTGATGAGGATGAAGAATGATCCCAGTTAGGTTCTCTGTTACCAGGGAACCAGTTTTAGGAAGCTGATAACTATCTGTCTGTTTTATTAGTATTTCCCATTATGTTCAGCTGTGGTTCTAAGGGAGCTTAAACTTTTCCAAATCTTACATGTGCTGATTATGACTTCAGGTGTTTTAAGGTTTGCCACACCTATGTAATTATCCGCACCTTGCTTTTGCAGGCAGCGATAGTATAGTGGTTAAGAGCTTGGGCTCTGGAGTCAGGCTTCCTGGCTTAAGTATAGGCTGTGCCATTTTCCAGCTGTATGACCCTCAAAGAGTTATTTACCCCTGTGCCTCAGTTTCATCTTCCATAAACTGGGGTAAAAGTACTTACTCGTAAGGGATTGACATGATGATGAAATTAGTTGATACATGTAAAATATTTAGAATAATTCCTGGGACATGATAAGTGTTTATTGTTATTTTAAGGAACTTGTCTTTTTATAAATTGTGTTTCAATCAGCTTTTTTTTTTAATGAATTGGGGACTATAATTTTCAGGTCTATTGTACAGCAGAGGTTTCTTACTTAGGAGGTCTGTGAATTTAGCTCACATCATTCAATGTTAAAATTTTGTGTGTAATTGTGTTTTTTAGGGGAGAGAGTCCTTTAGCTTTTCACTGGGAGCCCAAAGGGATCAGGAACCTAACAAAATGCTGTATTACTAATGATGTAAAAGTAGCTTAGAACAAATTATGTTTGAAATCCAAAACCAAACCAAACCAAATTTAAAGAAACCTTACCTTCAAATTAACCAGACTTTTATTTTAAATGTTACTATTCATTAATAGTAAAGGAGTGAAGCTTTTCTTTAATAGAAAATTTTCATATATGTAATACCTAGGTTACCAGCTTTTTAAAATAGGTATAACTAAATTAAGATTGAACCTAATTTTATCTTTTTGGTGATTTAAATAGCATTTAGATTTCCTTCAGTACCTTAAGGTCATCATGAACATTAGTCATCATGATACTCAGGGTGTATCGAGGTTCTGATTAATAGCATTGTCAAAGCAGCAGGATCCCTTGTGTCCAGGGAGCTTGAAGTTCAAGGTACATTTTTTTTAGATAGAAAATAGATTGCATGTCATAATGTGCTTAACCTACTGCCTCTAGTAGACATGCTTCAGCTTGGGTATCCTCTTTACCGACTATATTAAAGAGAAAAGCTTTTGTTGTTGTCCAGTGTATTTGGAGTCTAGACTCTCCGGCCAGTGCTTCCCCAGCCTGTGATGAAATCTGTATCCTCCTTTTTTCCTCCTGCTTATGTATGTAATTGGGTAGGAGCCATCAATTCCATTTAGTCACATTTTATTGAGCATCCACTAAATGTAAAATAGCATTTTAGGGATCTAAATGATCCACTGGGGTGTGGAAAGAAAACAGTTTCTGTTTATCTGAAAATAAAATTATCTGAAAATAAAATGTGATCTTTATTAATATTGAATATATTAACTGATAATAATGTGTATATTCTGTAAATAAATATGAGTATGTGTACAAATGTTTTTAACTGATGAGGTTGTGTGATCTGCAAAGTTGGAAAACCACAGATCTAAGAAATACAAAAAACTTTGATATAATAATCTTTTAAAATAAGTTTTTATATTATTTCTCAAGGTGGCACTGATATTCTCAGCCATATTAAGTGCCTCATGTAATATCTCCTGATCTGTTTATGGTAGTTGAGAAAATTATTTGAAAAGAAGTGTTTTGGGCTTTGATTAGACAACTGCAGGGGAATAGAAAGAGTTTCAAATTTGAAGGCAGTAAATCTGGATTTGAATCCAGGCTCTGCCACTTCCTATGACCTTGATCGAATTACTTAACGTCTCTGGACTTCATTGTCTTAATCTGTGACCTGGAGATAAGGTCACGACCACATAGGGTAGTTGTGAAAATTAAATGTGTTGGGACGTAACACCAAGTAGGGGTCAGAAATGCTCACCATGTTTGCTGTGCTTATCTCTTATTGATAGTATATAGCAAGAGGTTTTCAGTGTTGAAGTGATTTGTTATTTTTGTACTGTGGTAATTGCCCAACACTACAAAAAGTGCTCAACAAGAAGTAGGATCTTGGGAATTTGCAGACAAGACAGAATTTACTCATTATTTATGACTACAGTGAGTACTCCCATTTAGCCTTTCCTAATAGGTGCCTTTAAATTTAATATTCCCTGTAGCGTTTGTATACACACATGCATACGTGTGTGTACAAAAATCTGTTACAGTAGTTCTGATAATTAAATATTCTACTTAGATGTGGCTGAAAATTTCATTCTTAAATTTTAAAACAAATTTTACCCCCTGCCCCAGAAGCAGCCATATTTCTGAAACATTTTAAAAATTCATTGCCATTTGTGAAAGAATTATATAACAAATAATTATCTAGATTTTGCTATCAAGCCCACTTCATTACTTCATATTAGTAAAATAAAATAGTATATTTCTTTATGTAAGACTCCTTTTCTCATTGCTTCTGTAGTTTTGAATCAGGAAATTGAAGCATTCAGTCTTTCCGAAGACACTTCATCAGAGCTCTCCGAGGACCGAGTCGTCAGCGTGAGCTTCCGCGTTCTCTATCCAATCGTCATTACCAGTCTCGGGGTGTTTTATGACGCCAGCGATGGGGGCTTCCAGAGGAACATCACTGTCAAGCTTTACCAGGCAGATCAGGAGGTATGTACTGCTTTGTATACGCTTTTCCCCATTTTTCTTTTTCAAAACCGTCAGCTTTTCCTCATGGCAATTATTAGGTTGGGAGACTTGCACCTTTCTTCCTTGTCAATTAGACACATGATGGTGTAATGTGTTACAGTGCTGGTCTGGGGAGAGGGTACCAATGAGTAAATGTGTTAGGGAAGGAGGAGTTGGACAATCCCCTAAAGTCTAAAGAGTTTCACAAGTTGATAATAAATATAAGTTTTGGACTTGTAGGTATAATCAAGTATTACTGCCTCTTTCTTCCAACCTTAAAAGTCTGTCACCATAACACAGACTAACAGCTGCTTCAAACCTTTTTTGTAATAAGGGTGTAGAGGGAATAAAAATTTAAAACAACTGGGGTTACTGTTGCTGATGTTTGGGGAAATGTGATTGTTCCCAGAGTGTATCTGAAGGTGTGTAACAAGGAACTGTACTTGAGAAGACCTGTTTCTGGGTTTTAAACTACGTAAATCTTGAAAGAATTACACAGTGAGCATCCATATATCCACCAGCTGATGTATACAATAGTTACAGTTTGCTGTATTTCCTTTATATCTGTGGTCATTCATCAATCCGTCTTTTCTAAAAAATGGATTTTAGAGTAAGTTGCAGGCCTCAGTACCCTTCAGCCCTGAACACTTTGGTGAGCATATCATTAACTAGGCTTTAATATTGTATATGGTTTTAAAATTTTACATGCAGTGTAATGTGCATTCAGTTTTTTGAACATTATAAACCTGTGTAATCTAAACTCCTGTCACCTCATCTTATTCCCTGGAGGCAACCAGTTTTTTTTTTCCCCAGCCATTGACTGGTTTTGCCTGTTGTAGGATCCTACTTCATATGTAAATAGAGTCATACACTAAGCACTCTCTTGGGTAAGGCTTCTTTCAGTCAACATAATATTTTTGAAATTCATCCATGTCATTGTATGTGTCAGTACATTTTTCCTTTTCCTTCTTTGAATTGCTAAGTTGTATTCCAACAATGTACAACGTTTATCTAGTCTTGATGGGCATCTGGAATGTTTCCAGCGTTTTTCTCCTTTATTCTGTTACTGTGATGAATTACGTTTATTAACTTTTGGAGTGTTCATCCAACCGTGTATTCCTCTTGAGTGTGATGTATTATTCTTTTTATATATTGCTGGAAGTTGTGTTTCTTGTGGACAACATATAGTTAGGTCTTCCTTTTTATCCAGTCTGAGAATCTCTGCTTTTTACATGGAGTGTTTATTCCATTTACATTTAATGCAATTATTAAAGTGTTTGGATTTCAGTTTTTCATTTTGCTATTTGTTTTCTGTATGTTCTACTTTTTGTTTTTCTGTTCCTCCTTTCCTGCCTTCTTTTGGGTTAATTGGATTTTTTTTAGAATTCCATTTTAATCTCTCTGTTGTCTTTTTAGCTATAGCTCTTTGTACTATAATTTTTTGTGTCTGGTTGACATAAGAATTACAGTACACATCCTAAGCTTTTTGATCTTCTTTAAGTTAATGTTATATAACTTCATATAAAATGTAAGAGCCTTGTATAAGCCAATTTACCGCCCCCAGTCTTCTTTGCTCTGGTTATCGTATGCCTTATATCTCTGTGTGCTATAAACCCCACGAGACAGTGCCACGGTTTTTGCTTTAAAAAGCTAAATGTATATTAAAGTAATTTAGAGAAAAAAATCTTTTATATTTGCCCACTTATTTACCATTTCTGTTGTTCATCATTCCTCCTGAATATCCATCTGATACCTTCTTCAGCCCAAATCATAATCTTTACTAATTCTTACAGTGCAAGTTTGCTGGTGATGAATTTGCTTAGTTTTCATTTTTCTGAAAATGTTTTTATTTTGTCTTTATTCTTCCCCTCCTTTATTTTTGTGGGTATTTTCTAGATACTGAAATTCTGGGTTGCCTTCTTTACTTTCCAGTGTTTTAAAGATAGCACTCCCGTGTTTTCTGGCCTCTGTGTTTCCTGGAGAGAAGTCAGTCTGCCTTCGGGTGGTTGTTCTGGTGTATGATGTATGCAGTGTGGGTTTGGTTTTGTTTTCTCCTGGCTGCTCTTGAGTTTTTCTCTTCATATGTACTGGTTTTAAGCAATTTGGTTGTGTTGTACAGTAGTGTGTTTTTGCTGGGTTTTTCTTAACCCCGTTTCGCCCCACTCTTTCTGGGATTCCACTTACATGTATGTTAGACTTTTTCATATTGTCCCACAGGTCATAAGACTGTGTTCATTTTTTTCAGTTTTTTTCCCTCTGTTTTTCAAATTTGATTTGAAATTTGATTTCTGTCCATGTATATTCACGTTTACTGACTCTTATGTCACCTCAAATCTTTTAAGCCTAGCCAATGATTTTTTTTTAGATACTGTACATTTTAGTTCTAAAATTTACATTTAATTCTCGAAGTTTCTATTTTTCCAAAATTTCCTGTTTTTCTAAATTTTGTATTTTTCTGAGTTCAGTTTGAACATATGTTCTCTATGGCCTTGACCTTAACTGTGATTAACGGCTTTAAGATCCTGTCTGCTGCTCTAAGTCTGAGTCATCTTGGCCTGTCTTTATTGATTACCTTTCCTCTCGAGTATGGTAACACTTTCCTGTTTTATATCGAGTAACCTGGGGTTGTATCCTGGGTATTGTGAATGGTTCATTGTAGGATCTCTGCATCCTCTTATTCTTTGAGGAGTGTTGATTTTTTTGTTTCTTGTAGCAGTTAAGTTAGCTGGGCTCAGGCTCTCAGTCCTGTCTCCTTGCAATGGGCAGTGGCTGAAATCTCTGTTCTGTTCATTTGAACCTAGACGGTGGGCACTTGGATTCTTCTTTGAATGTGCATTTCTGAGTCAGCCACAGGTAAGGATAGAATTTATACGAAGAGTTCAGAGCTTTCTCTATGATTCCTTCTTTTCTGGGGTTTTCTTCCTCATTGTTAGCTCATCTTTTTGCCACTGCTCTGTCTTCTGATTTGTAGCCAGAAAGGCTGCAGCTTTCTTTTTTGTTTGTTTGTTTTTTTCGGATGTTTAGTTAGCCCCCTGAGGTGTGCCTCAGACAAAAAGCCATTAAAGAAAAATAGTGGGGACACACGCACCCAGTGTCTTTCTCATCTTCTTGGTATTGATTTTCCTCCAGTTTCTGCCTGCTTTGTGTGCATTCCAGTGCCTTCAGATCAGTTTTTAAAATGTTTCATCTACTGTTCATAATTGCTATCTGTAGGAGAACTTTATATCCCTGGAAGCAGAACTCTGTTCAGTTTTTTTAAGGCATCTTTAAAAATGTTTATGTATTATTAACATTGATTGCTACTGACGGATAACAGTATTAGAGTCAGCAATAAACACAGATCAGTTTACGATTAAATTTGTTTGCAGTTTGTCCTGTTCCTTCGTCCTCTAAAGAGCCTGTGTCTTTTGTAAGTGTGCTTAATGACATAAATATAAATGTAGGTTGGGAGCAGCGCTCACTGATGGTTCCTGCCAGAAAAGCTGTATCATGTTACTCAAGTGCCTGCATTCGTGTATTCTTGTGGTTGAGGGTTTCATGGACACCGAAGCTCAGACAGGTGACTGGAACAGCAGCACTCTGAATTCCACCGTCAGCCTTATCTAGCAAGTAGCATCAGTGTTGAATTTGGCAGTTAATTGTAGTGTACGTAGGCTTTTCTGAACCATGCACAGTGCTTTTCGGTCAAGTGGTTTGATTCAGACGTAGTTTTTGATCATGTTGATTTAACTTTGAGCTGCCTTATTTTTAACCAAGGAGAGGTTAATCCTTGTCCTCAAGGAAGGCGTAATCTAAGGTAGACCTTTCTAGGTTCACAGGTTGTCACCATGTAAAAAGTCTTACCACAGCACTGCCAAGAGTTGATGTTAATGAAAGAAACATGCATAATTTACTAAAACCCCCTTCATTCTGACTTTCTGCGTGGCCTTGATAGCTTTAACAGAAGCTTCCCCTATGGTAAATTGGTATCTAAGAGTAGGCTTGAGAATAAGGAGATATTCTTGCCTAAAACAGGGAGAAAGGACCCAAAGAAAACAACAGACAGAGACAGTCAGCCCTCTCTTGTGTTCCCTTTTTCGCTTTTGTTTTTTTTCTTCTAAAGGGTGCTTTTGAAGGGAGATTCCTGGGTACCTCTGTTCTATGTAGAAATCTCTAATCTTTCAGTTTATTCCTAACTCTCTGGGGTTAAGCCTGGTAGTCGGCTTGATTTAATAACACTGTATTTATACTGCTCCTAATGCTCCTCATTGTAAGGTGGCTTTTTTTGAGGTTATGTGAGTTATATATTTAGTGTCTTAGAACTTTTTGACAACTTTCGTGTCTTAAATCTTTGTTTAATAACCATGATTGCACTAGAAAACCCATGTGGTTCCGAAACCACAGTGGAACCATGTCCGTAACCATGGTTGGGGCCACTGAGAGTTTAGCTGACCGAGCCACAAGCTGTTTGGAAACCCGTTGCATCTGCCGTGACTGACGTGAGGTATTTCTTCTTGTCTTCCTCCCCCCGCATTTGCAGGAGGCCCTCTTCGTCGCTCGCTTCAGCCCTCCGAGCTGTGGGGTGCAGGTGAACAAGCTGTGGTACAAGCCCGTGGAGCAGTTCATCTTACCAGAGGTACAGGCCGGAGCCAGAAGGCTCCAGTGCCACGTGGGCTTTCCCAGTCCTGGGCGTGTGCTTTCAAAGCGGGCACTTACCTTTTCCTGTCCCGGGGCTGCTCCCCAGAGCCGGAGGTGGGGCCACCAGCTGGGAGGCAGCTCAGTGTGGCACTCCACCCTCACGCCCCCGGAGGGCTTCACGAAGCCCCACGGGTTCCACAGCACGGCTTCTGAGAAGTGTTGCACATTGCCGTGGTTTATTTAGTGGGCCAGGGACTACGTGCCTGCCTTAACGACAAAGGACAGTCGTAGGTGTGCTGATGGACCAGACACAGCTGCCACTGGAGTAAAGCAGATGGTTAGGGATCTAAGGCGTCGGGGTGGAGGGAAGTGCAGACAGATAACAGCAGAGCGATCAGCCACATCTCCAGGGTTAATAAAACTACTCTGAGATGTGGAGGATATTTGAAACAAGACTGTAGCTCTCGGTCCAGTCTTAAGGAGATGTGTGCTGGAGACCATCTCAGCTGCCAGGTGCCCTCATCAGGCCTGGAGTTAACCGGAATGCGGCTGCGTCCCAGTGTGTTACAGATCGTTCATCCGTCAACCTCGGGCTTTCCAGGCTGCTCCGGTCTAGTCTGAGGGCAGTTCTGAGCCCAGGGCTTTGGAACCGCAGTGGGGGTCAGTTTCCCGGTCATCTCTGGTGGTCACTGTAGCTCAGCGCTGGGGCTCATCCGGCAGTATCGGAGCTGAGTTAAGATGCGAGAGCTCGATGGTGGACAGGTCCTGCACTAACCAGGACACAGTTTCCTGCCGCCCTTCGTGGGGAGGGAGGGGGTGCTGTCCATGTTTATGCAACAGCAAAATCACACGTTTTATAACATGCTGTGGCCCTCCGGAGCTGAGTACTAGTAGTTAAACTATGTGTTAATTCCATAAGTGTCAAAGGGAGCTCCTTTGTCTCACCTATATGTGAACTTCTGTTTAAAAACATGTGAAATAGTAGGGGAGGGTGTAGCTCTGGTACGGCGCGTGCTTAGCGTGCACGAGGTCCTGGGCTCACTCCCCAGTCCCTCCATTAAAATAAATGAATAAATGAACCTGATTACTCTCAAAAAAAAGAAAAATTATTTTTTTGAAATGTGAAATAAAAGCAGAACTAAAACATACTGTAAAAAATTTCCCAGTTTCTCAGTTATAAAAAAGACTGTGGTGAGCGTCCTGACACGCTTGTGTACATGGTGGTTATCAGGATGAATTGTTGGCTCAAATTTATACACAGTTTTGAGGCACAGGATTTGTTTCTCGAGGACAGTTAGCAGTTTTTAATCAATCTGAGTAATTGTCAGCATTATATGAGAATGCCATTCGTGTTATATCCTTTCTAAATCTCATATATGAATTTTTTCTTTGTTAAATGAAGTATGTACTATCAAAGGTATCTCTTTGTTTTTCTTTATTGGCGGTACTGGGGATTGAACCCAGGCCCTCGTGCATGCTAAGCACGTGCTCTGCCACTGACCTGTACCCTCCCCCTGGTAGCTCTTAGTTAAGGATAGTGGCTCAACTAAGTAGCATAGGCCAAGTGTTGGATCTGTTTTTGAAGGAAGCCATTTGGTTTGTTGACTTGTTTATTGAGAGCTGAGTCTGTGCAGAGCACCGGGGCTGTACAATGACATAGTTCAAAGATCCCTGCCCTTAAAGCAGCTCGTGAGAGTCGGGGAGGAAGAGCTGACATGGCCCTGCTGTAACTTACTGCGTCCCCGGCACAGCTGTAAGCAGAGGTCTGCACTGACTGGTCAGCAGGCTTCTTTGGGATTGAAGCAAGTCACGGGTGAGAGTCCAGCTCTTCTACTGAGAGGCAGCGTGGGCAGGACCCAGGGGAGAGCCTGGGACTCTGAGGACCGGGGGCACTAAGCCTAGTGTCGGGCACAGTCGGAAAGATCTGAAGCTGCTGTCGGGCTGGTCTTTATGGACAGCGTCCGAGGACTGGCCCAAGCAGGACGGGAAGCCCCGCCGCGCCTGGGAGTTAAATGCATGAGGGCGGACACCTGTGAGTGCAGCGGGGCTGCGTGTGGGTCCCTGCTCTGCCCCTCAGTGGCCCTGTGACCTTGTGCAGGCTGCTTAACCCCACTGTGTCTCTCTCCTCCTCTGTGCAGGGACCCAGTTCAGAGGGTTGTTCAGGGAGTAAACAACTGAATGGATGTAGAATGTTGAGAACGTGCTGCCCTGTGGCAGGCGGTCAGTAAACAGGTATATGCCGTCCTTGTTACTGCTGGTACTGAGGATGCGGAGTTCCTCTTCCTGAAGAGCCGTGTTTCCCCGCCTGGGGCAGGCTGCCCCCAGGGGACACTCAGCAGTGTCTGGAGATACGCTTAGCTGTTGCAGCCGGGCGTGGAGGAGGACCAGCATCTTGTGGGGAGAGGCCGGGATGTCGCTGAGCAGCCTCCCCTGAACGGGACAGTCCCCACAGCAAAGAGTGACGGCCCAAGAGGCCAGGGGTGCCTCGGATGAGAAACTCGAAGAGGAAGGAGTCACAGTGTGGGGCAGCGCGGGAAGAGATAAGCTTTAACCTTAACTTCAGGCTAATCACAATTTTACGGGGTCTACTCCGTTATCTCAGTCAGCCTCACAGAGAGAATTACAGTTTTTGATTTTGTTCACAACGAAATACTACCCTTCTGTCAGCATGTCCTTGTCCTTAGGAAATACATGCTGAAGTAAAGGTGAAATGCATTTTACTTTCAAATGATTCGACAGCGAACAGAAAAGTCTGTTTACAGACAGAAATAAAGCACACGTGGCCAGTGGCTGCCTTCAGTGTCTGGGTGTTCATCTTCAGGTTTTTTGTAGGGTTGATGTTTATGAAAATAAAAACTAGGTTGGGGCAAGGGCTTGTCTTCCCTGCCAGTGTTGAGGATGGTACACGTGGCCATGGGCACTGCTGAGGGGACACTCGGCCACATCAGGGGGCGGCCTTTTACATTAGTAAGACTTGTACTGGCTACAGCCTTGGGATTTTTTTTTTTATGCAAAAGAAGCTTTTTAAAATCTATTTTTATATATAGTGGCTAATATTTGTAAATCTCAAACTCCCAAATTTATCCCTTTCCACCCCCTTTCCCTGGTAACCATAAGATTGTTTAGGTTTGTGAGTCTGTTTCTGTTTTGTAGATGAGTTCATAGTGTCTTTTTTTTTTTTTAATTCCACATATGAGCGATATCATATGATACTTTCTCTTTCTGGCTTACTTCACTTAGAGTGACGATCTCTGGGTCCATCCATGTTGCTGCAAATGACATTATTTTATTCTTTTGATGGCTGAGTAGTATTCCATCGTATAAATATACCACAACTTCTTCATCTAGTCACCTCTCGATGGGCATTTAGGTCGCTTCCATGTCTTGGCTCCTGTATGCAGTGCTGCTTTGAACACTGGGGTGCAGGTGTCTTTTCACATAGCCTTTTGATCTTCATTTCCCTTTGAGCTTTAAGCTACATTGGCTTTTGATTTCTCATTACATCTGAGTAATGCTTTTTTCTTTTATAAACATGCAGTTATTTAATAGTGTCTCCATTTGAGGGAGTAAGATTATGGATCTTCATTTCCTTCTTTTTGGGTATCTATTTCCTAAATGTTCTGAAGTAAATCTGTATTAGCTTTATTAAAAGAAAAAATAAACTTTTTAACATAAAATATTCTTTCCTTTTACACAAAATCCTATTTTTGCTGAAACCGCGTTTGATTTCGCATGGACAGTCACTTTTGCTGCATCAGACCTAAGTGGGCTGACTTGCACAGAGAGAAATGAAAGTGGAGAAGGGGTGGGTTTGCCTGCCTGTTGGCCTGTTGTCAGCGAAGGACGGCAGGAGAGACACAGATCGTTCACCCCACCCGAGGGGGAGAGGCAGATGGCACGTCCGTCATCTCCTGCCCCCCACACCTCACAGGCCGCTGGAGGAACACGTGTCTGCTGAGCAGGTCTCTTGTGGTGTTTTCTCTGTGACTCACTAGAGCGTAAATCTCAGCAGGGGTCACAGGCTAAAGTGGAGACTGCTGTGTGTTTTGCTTAAAATATTTACTTCTCTAATTTCATATTTTCCTTAGTGGTGCACCTGAGACTGATTTCAAGAAAAAGACTATTTTCATTCAACCTGAGTCACAAGAGACGTTCTTGTTAGCGTTAGGGGTACTTACATGCTTATTTGGAGTAAGACACAGAAGAATGAACAGCACGAGCTGCTTCTGTCACAGGGGACAGGGCTTGGCGGCACTCATTTTCCCAACCTGTACCATGCTGTGTTCTCCCTTTTACTGTGGTTCTGTGATCTTAGCAGGGAACTGCCACAGACAGGTTGTTTCACATCTGCAGAGATTCCTGGCTTTGTGATGACTTTGTACCAGGAAGGAAAAAGCAGGCTTGTAAGAAAGGAAGTGGGAAGGAGAAATTTAACTGACACAGAGCAGGTGCAGGAGAGCTGGGGAGGACAGAGCATCTCCCTTCCCTAATAACAGAACAGCTGGTGGATGATGTAAATGGAGTGAGTAAACCAGGATCACTTTCTTGGCCAATGAGTTTTTCTGGCAATTACTCAATCTAGTCAACACTGTTGATGTTAATCATGACCCCATCAAACAAAATGGAGTTGGGTGCTGGGCAGGAGAAATGGCAGTCAGGTGCCAGGTGTCAACTGAGTGGACCGGACAGAGAGTTACTTGTCCTTCATCATACTTGCTAGATTTCTAGTTTCCAGGCGAAGCTTTGATTTGGTCCCTATGGCTCTTACTCTGGCAGGGTTCATTTGGCACTACAGTCACTAAGATTCCTGAGACCTGCTGCCAACTCCCGGGGACACTTTACTCCTTGCCCTGGGGGCCTGCGGTTTTCTCTCAGCTCGCACGATGTCCGTTCTTCTGGTTCAGCTTCATCTGGCCTGGTCTTCTTCCCTGTACTTTGTTTCCTCTTTTGTTTTCCTCTTAAATATTAATCATTAGGATTTGATTTCATTCTTTTTATGGCTGAGTAATACTCCACTGTATATAGATATGCCATTTTCTTCAACGATTCATCCATTGATGGACACTTAAGACTAGGTTGCTGACCTGCCTTGGCTGTTGTAAATAGTGCTGCAGTGAACACGGGGTTCAGGTATCTTTTAGAGATCATGTTTTCATTTCTGTTGGGTAAACACCCAGAAGTGAAATTGCTGGATCAGATGTTAGTTTTATTTTTAATGTTTTGAAGACCCTCCAAACTTTTTTCTATAGTGGCTTCACCAAATTACATTTCCATCAACAGTGCACAAAAGTTCCCTTTTCTACAATCCTCACCAGCACTTGTTACTTCTTGTCTATTTGATGATAGCTGTTCTAACAGGTGTGAGGTGACATCTCATTGTGGTTTTGATTTGCAGCTCCCTTATGACTAGTGATGCTGAGCACCGTTTCATGTACCTGATGACCATCTGTGTGTCTTTGGAAAATGTCTATTCAGATACTCTGTCCATTTTTTAAAATTGGATTCTTTGGCTTTTGCTATTGAGTTGTATGAGTTCTTTATGTACTTTGAATATCAGCTTCTTATCAGATACATGATTTCACAGATATTTTCTCCTATATGGTAGGTTGCCTTTTCAAGTTGTTGATGGTTTCCTTTGCTGTGCAGAAGATTTTTAGTTTGATGTAGCCCTGCCTGTTTATTTTTACTTTTGTTGCTTTTGCTTTTAGTGTCAAATTCTAAAAGTCATACCCAAGACTGATGTCAAGTAGCTTACTGCTTATGCTTTCTTATAGGAGTTCCATGGTGTCAGGTCTTACGTTCAAGCTTTTAATCCATCTTGAGTTGATGTTTGTGTGTGGCATGAGTTCGTGGTCCGCTTTCATTTGTGTTCAACGTGTGGCTGTCTGGTTTTCCCAGCACTATGTATTGAAGAGACTGTCCTTTCCCCATTGTATATTCTTGGCTTCTTTGTTGTGGATTAATGGACCATATATGCCTGGGTTTATCTCTGGGCTCTGTCCTGTTCCATTGCTCTATGTGTCTGTTTTAGGCCAGCACCGTACTGTTTTGATGACTACAGCTTTGTAGTATAGTTTGAAATCAGGGCACATGATGCCTCCAGCTTTGTGCTTCTTCTCTAGATTGCTTTGGCCATCGGGGTCTTTCGTGATTCCACACAAAGTTTAGGATTGTTTGTAATATTTCTGTGAGAAATGCCATTGGAATTTTGATAGAACCTGCAGATTAAGTTTAATCCCTATGTGTTTTATGGATATTTTAAGTTTTTTTAATGCCTCAAAAGCTATTTTTTTGTATATATGTATTTTGTTTTTATTGAAGTCTAGTCCACTTACAATGTTGTGTCAGTTTCTGGTGTACAGCACAATGCTTCAGTCATACATGAACATACATATATTTGTTTTCATATTTTCACCAAAAGTGACTACAGGATGTTGAATATAGTTCCTTGTGATATACCGTATGAACTTGTTGTTTATCGGATTTTGTAAGGAATCCTGTATTTGGAAGCAAGAGACACTCTGCCAGAGTTCAGTAGGTGTTCTGTGCGATTTGATGGGTTTGTAGATGTAATTCTCGATGTGTTTGTGGGAGTGGGCGAGCGGAGTCTCTCCACTCCACCATCTTGGCTCAACCCCCCATTTTAACAGTTTTTAATTCTTCCAGTCCATGGTCATGGAATATCTTCCCATTTATTTGTGTCTTCATTCCTTTCTCAGAGGGCAGTCTTAATTCCTAAGACAGGTGTTGACTTCTCACCTGAACTCTGAAATAGCCTCATTACCGCTCTCCCCGCGGCCTCCGCGTGCTGCCTCTCTGGTATTGGAGGGCGGCTCTGAAGCCGTAGGTGGGATGCTGTTGCCCTCCTGCTCCGTGCTTCCCACTGCCTTCCGGGAGGGGGCAGGCTGCTCCAGCAGGGCCAGCCCCACCTCCCTTTCCCTCCCCTCCTCAGCCTGGCGCCTTGGCGGTGCCACACTACCTGACAGTTTTCTGAACATGCAGTGCTGTTTCAGGTCTGCCTGTTCATATGCTATTTTTTTTAATAGCTTTTATTATGTTGAGATATGTTTGCTCTATACACGCTTTGGTAAGAGTTTTTATCATACATGGGTGTTGAATTTTATCAAATGCTTTTTTCTGCATCTATTGAGATGATCATGTCGTTTTTGTCCTTTCTCTTGTTGGTGTGGTGTGTCATGTTGGTCGATTTGCCTGTGCTGAACCAGCCTAGTGTCCCTGGGGTGGATCCAGTGTGATCATGGTGTATGATCTTTTCTATGTGTTGTTGGGTTCTGTTTGCTAAAATTTTGTTGAGGATTTTTGCATCTATGTTCATCAATGATATTGGCCTGTAATTTTTTTTTTGGTGGTGTCTTTGTCTGGTTTTGGTATCAGGGTGATGGTGTTCTCATGGAATGAGTTTGGGAGTGTTCCCTCCTTTTCAGTCTTTTGGAAGAGTTTGAGAAGGATCGGTATGAGCTCTTCTTTTGTTTGGTAGAATTCCCCAGTGAAGCCGTCTGGCCCTGGACTTTTGTTTGTAGGGAGGTTTTTTATTGCTGATTCTATTTCATTTCTAGTGATTGGTCTGTTTAAGTGGTCTGTTTCTTCTTGATTCAGTCTTGGTGGACTGTATGTTTCCAGAAACTTGTCCATTTCTTCTAGGTTGTCCAATTTGTTTCCATATAGTTGTTCATGTGTTATTTTCTCTACCTCCTGTTTTTTCTGACTCAGACTCCTTTAAGACGTAGCTCAGCTCTCCCGGCTTTAGACATGCTGTCTGACCTCCCCCAGCAGAATGACTTCCCTTCCTTGCGGAGCCTCTTCTGGCATGTTACACTTACTGAGAGCTACGGCTGATTCTTTTTTTCTTTCAGTCTTCAGATACAGAGCCCACCGCCTGGTGCACAGAAGACACTCAAAAGTTGAAATAATGGCTCATGTCTGAAAGAAGGTTGACCCCCAGGTTTAGTCGTGTACATATGTTTAGTTTCAAAAATGTTTTTCCTGATTGTAAAAATAGGAAAATTTATGAAAGTAATACATATTCGCTGTTGAAACTTGACAGAAATAGGGAAAAGTTAAAAGGATATGATGTCACCCGTCTGTTGCCCAGCATTCTTGGTGTATTCCTTCCTTCCTGGTCTTTTTTGATTCTTCTGTGTATATATCTATTGGCAAGAATGCGTCTTGGTTTTTGCAAAAAGAATTGAGGTTCATGAACATCAAGTTCAGTAAAGAGCTGAGGCCACCCAGGGAAGTACAGAAATAAGCAGCCGCTCTTCCAGATGAGGAAGTGGAATCTTGCCAAGGGCCGCTTGACTCTGTGTCCGTCTGTGGTACGAAAGCTGCATGTACTTGCTGAGCAGACACCTCCCTGTACCCATCATCACGCACTTAGTCATCCTCCAACAGCCCCTCAGGTGGGTGTGACGTTCTCTGTTTCAAAGGCTGGGGAATGCGGACACCAGGCATGTCTGCAGGATCTGCTCTGA
This sequence comes from Vicugna pacos, assembly GCF_048564905.1. NCBI lineage: Eukaryota > Metazoa > Chordata > Mammalia > Artiodactyla > Camelidae > Vicugna > Vicugna pacos. The sequence goes on along the minus strand of NC_132997.1, from coordinate 29,957,851 downwards.
GGAGCCCGAGGCCACCAGGAGTGTCCCAAACCATGAAGTTCAAAGATACATTAGGTCAGCATCGAACAGCACACTGCCCGAGGGGTCCAGAGTCTCTGTGTTTGTATCTTTGGTAGAGGAGTTTTATTTAAAAAAAAAAACAAAAAAACCTTGCAAACCATTGACCTAGCTAATTGGACAGATTCAGTTTTGCATAGTTTCCTTATAATGCTGGCTAAAGGAGACATTACTGTAAAGTCCTTTATCTTAATTTTAATATGTGAAGTGCTTTTAGAATAACTGAAGCTGAATCGTTAAGCTCCTGCTGTATACCAGGATTATTTTATTTATTTTTATTGAAGTGTAGTTGATGTACAATGTTGTGTTAGTTTCAGGTACACAGCAGTGATTCAGCTACACGTACGCATACATATCCTTTTTCAGATTCATTTCCACTACACATTATTACAAGATACTGAGTATAGTGTCCTGTGCTGTACTGTGGGTCCTTGTTGTTTATCTGTTTTATATGTAGTAGTGTGTATCTGTTAATCCCAAACTCCTAATTTATCCCTCACCTCACCACCCCATTTCCCCTTTGGTAACTGATTTGTCTTCTGTGTCTGAATCTATTTCTGGTTTGTAAATAAGTTCATTTATTATCTTTTTTTTTCAGATTCTACATATAAGTTGATATCATATGATATTCATCTGTCTGACTTGCTTCACTTAGTATGATCATCTCTAGGTCCATCCATGTTGCTGCAAATGGCATTGTTTTCTTTTTATGGCTGAGTAGTACTCCATTGCATAAATAGGCCACAACTTCTGTATCCAGTCATCTGCCAGTGGACATTTAGGTTGCTTCCATGTCTTGGCTGTTGTAAACAGTGCTGCTGTGAACATTGGGGTGCATGTATCTTTTTGAGTTAGAGTTTTCTCCAGATACATGCCCAGAATTAATTCTAATGGATTTTGAGTTCCATTTTACTCAGTTGTTTATCTGAGTGCCTGTTACACGCCCGGCATGCTAGGTGCTGGGGGTATAGAGGTTGGTAAGACAGTCAAGATCATGGCTCTTGTGGTGTTTGCAGTCTAGTGGGAGGAGTCCATTTGACAATAGAAAAATAAATGTCAAGAGTGGTAAGTGGTTTTAAGAGAGTAAGACAGGCTGATGTGAGAGAGAAATCGGGAGTTGACTGTGGAGAAAGCCTCCCCAGGAGGTGACGGTGAGCTGAGACCTGGCGGCACTGAGGAGCCAGCTGAGCGCAGATGCTCCAAGTGGGACTGTGGAGAAGTTAGGAGACACTGGAATTCATATGGGGCACAGAGTGTAACTTTCTAAGCTCCAAATTTAATGGTAATAATCACAAAGGAAAAGCTTGTCAGATTGGACAAGATAAAATTTATGCATTTTTGAATTTCAAAAAAACTGCCATATTAAGCGGCAGACAATTCTGAAAAAAGTATTCTTATTAAGATAATTTATTAAAATAAATTTAATGGATTAATAAGAAACATAAAACTCACTAGATACGTGGCAAAGAAGTATGACAAGGCAGTTCCCAGAAGAGACTGTGTAATTCATAAACATCATTACAAATCAGAAGACGCACCAATTAAATGAGGAGCCATTTCTTAAATCTGCTAAATTGGCGTGACCTTCTTTTCTTTGACTAATACCCCACACTGGGACAAGTACAGGCAGCGGCATTCTCGTAAATTGCTAATGACCCTCCAAGTGTAATTTGCTTTTGAAAAGCAGGTTGGCAATGTGTATTAAAATCCATATCCGACATATCTGTTCTTTCCCAGTCATTTCACCTTTGGGAATTTATTTTAAATAAAAAAACAAAGCGTTGAGGGGAAAATAAACATTTACATCAGAACATGCCTCGGATTATTTTAGTAGGTATCTGGTAGCCTGAAAATGCTGGACAGCAGGGACCTGTGAGTGGATCAGGACGCCTCCACTCAGTGGCATTGTTACAAGCACTTGGAAAGGAGTGGTCAGCTGCAGGTGCGTGAGGAAATGCCTTTGAGACAGTGGACAAAGACAGACAGCAGCATGTGAAACTGGTCTTTGTTATTTTAGATGAGCACAAAAAAAATGCCTCTAAGACACACACCACAGTGTTAGCACTGGTGCGTTAGAGCGTGCACTAAGAATCTGTGTCTTAGGAAAAACTCCTCTCCAAAGACGTGCTGAGAACCTACATGCCAGCAGTAGAGAAACTGACTCACTGTTCACCTTGTTCCACAAAAGAGCTTTGAAGGTACGATCGTGTGGGAGAGCCAAGACCTCCAAGGCCTGGTGTCCAGGAACCTCCACAGGGTGGCAGTAAATGACGGAGGAGGGGTTCTCAGAGTCCTTACGGTGAGTCAGTCCTTTGTGGGAGGGGGCGGCGGACCTTCCTGTTTTTTAACATGTGGAAGGGTCTTTAAGTTTACTTTTGTACCAACTCATATGGAACAATGACTCTTATGTGTTTTACAACATATGTACTAGAAAATGTTGAGTCACCATAGTAAAGATGAAAAACTCAAATGTTCTGTGATTTTATAACTTCAACCTGAGTAAATACATAGTTTTGCCTTAAGATTAGTGCGTTTTAGAAAGTGTAGTGTTTTGTTTCTCAATCGTTTTTAAGTCAACATGCTTTATGTACAGTATTGAGAATATTCACGGTCTCACCTTGATGGTATGATGTCGGTTAAAATACTGCAGAGAAAAGCATCAGGAAGTAAGCCTGAGTACTCCCTGTCGCTGACGTTGCTGGGGTTCCTGAGTTACATTTTTCAGTTACCACATTTTCTTAAAATTTAAAACAGTTTGACAGGTAAGTTTCTCACAGTAAATGCAGGATGACAAAGTGTAGGCAAACTGAAAATGATGCGCTCTAAGCAAGTGGTGTGTGTGCTGGTGTCACAGAATCATTGGAAGCACTTGGCATTTAAATTCACAAGCTCAGTATATTTTCATTAGATGTTAACTTTATTCACATGAATTAACCCCTGAATTTGAAAACACTTGTGCACACGTGTGGTCAGCCAGGCGCAGCTGTGGACACAACAGGCCCAGGACTGGCCCACAGTGGAACTTACAGTCCAGTGAGGAAAAAAGACCCACAGATTCATGGATAATTACAACCTTAGCCTTGAAGGCCAGGTTTAGGATTTCATCCTTGATTTTATGAAAAGTCGTTTATTTAAGATACAATATTTTATGGAATTAGGGTTTTTTTTCTTTCCTTATTTTCAAAGCCTTTAATATCTTGCTTCCTTTTCTGTTTATGAAAGTTTAAAAAGTCCAAAATGTGCCAGAATTCTGTAATATTTAGTTGGCTGCACAAAAGGAAATCAGTTCACTTCTGAATTGAGGGCTCGGTTTAAATATAAAGATTCACAGGACCTGCTCTGGGTGAATATGGTTGTGGAGGACGAAAGACAGCTTACACACTCAGCTAACCCCCAGAAAGGCAGATGACTTAGTAGCCTGTTCTAAGAAACCCATGTGCAAATAAGTAAAAGTTTTCATCATAAATGTATGAAGCCCAAAGTTCTCCAAAGTCTTGCCCCTTGCCAGCAAGTAGTGATGTCACAAAAACTTTAAAGACAAGTCAGGCTGTGACCTTTTCAGTAGAAGTTAAAAACCAAAAAGTACTGTTAAGTTCTAAACAAGCCAAAACAATACAGAGTGTGCAATTTTTAAAATGCACATGCAGTCTTTTATGGGACTGCAAGGTTGGAATCTGTAGCGTTCACCGTCGGAGATTCCCTCTGCACTCAGCTGCCGGGTGTTCGGAATTAGATGGCCTCCGAGCACTGCTGTCTCTCTCCCAGCCGTGAAGTAACTGCTCTGTGCAGCACAGCTCTGCTAGAAGGATCTGTTCAGAGGAGGAACAGCCAAGCCGTAGGCCCTCTTAGGTGAGTGTGCGGAGGAAGTGCCGTGGCCGAGCTGAAGCAGACCCAGACCCAGGGCAGGGCCGGTGGGATGAGTGCTGTGCAGCACGGAGGCGGGGCATCGTGTGCCTGGTGAGGTGAGGAGGAGTCAGTCTCTGGTCACAAAGGGTCTCCCAGCCCCAGGAGGTAGGAGGGACTGTTGCTGGCAGTGGGCACAGGCACGTCCAGGCTCCTGCAACAACATGAGTCATCGGGCTCGTCTGAACTGTGTGCTTGGAGGGGCTCTTCTCTGCCGGGTAATAGTGATGTTTAAACATGTGCCTCGAGGAATCTGATGAATTTGAACTCACGGGCATTTTCAATCTCCAAGAAACCAAAGGTGGCAATAATTTTTTCACATGGTGGGGCCAGGATGTAAAATAAAATCAGTCTTTGTGATATTGTCGGTGGCAAGTTCAAGAATACATGACTATGTGAGTTGGAATTCAGAACACTGTCTGGACTGCTGGACCAGATCGTGGGCACTGTCGTTGACAGCGCGAGTGGCAGAACGCTGCTGTCACCCCGCGGCAGAGCTGCCTGGTGGACCAGTACCCTGGGCAGCTTTGTGTGCTGTGGACCAGTCACATGATGAGTTTTGCCGACTCAGTTTTCACAAATAAGAAGTGTACCTTCAGTAATGAAACATCGAGCACTTCTGTTCTCTTTCCTTTCAGGCTGGGGAGGGGGCGTTGCCCCATGAATTCACGGAAGGTGCGGAGGGAGTCGCAGGCGGTTTTATTTTCACTATTCAGGGTAAGTCAGCTGGCTGAGTCGAAAAGCATACGTACTCTCACCTACCTAATCTTCATACTCTGAACATGAAGGGTAATTTTTTTTTTGTCATTGAAAGTAATAGTTTTGTTGATATATAATTCACATACCCTGTAATTTACCTCTTTTAAGTGTTTGAGTCAGTGGTTTTTAGTATATTGAGTTCTGCAACCCTCTCCACTAACTCCAGACCATTCCCATCACCCCCAAAAAGAAGTGGCTGTTTGTCTTCCCGAGCGACGCTCCTTTTACTCCCCGCATCTGCGAATCCCGAGTTCTGCACTTGTCATCTTTCAGAAGGAAAAACTCTTGTCCGCACACTTGCTGTTGGCCGTGTGTCCTGGTCATCACTTGGTGAAGAGAGGCTCTGCCCAGTGCTTCTCTCTGGCTCGCAAAGCCCTGCGGATCCTGGGTTCCTGTAAAAGGATCAGGACAGCTTCCCCAAAGGCTCACAGTGCCTGGGAAGGCAGAGGCCGGATTCTGCAAGGCGAGTCTCCAGGGGGCTCCCTTAGCAGCGCAGAGCTGCGGGTGGGCAGACCCTCTGTTCGAGGCCTCTGCCAGCAGTCTGAGGATGTGAATGGGCCGTGGCTTTTTTATTTCTAGCATCTTTATTTCCAGTGTTTCTGCATTAGAAGTATTTCTGTTCTTAGATCAGCCGTTAATACTAGGCTGGAACAGGTACCTAGGTTTTGCCCACAAGCTTGCCATTAAAAGAGATTTAAAAATTTAGGGATCCTTAATTTTAGTCCAGAGATTTTTCATAAAACCGTGAAACCACTCTGTCAAGGAAGGTATCAGTGTAGCTCACCAGAGGCCAGCTGATGGCCGGGCCCTGGGGAACTCAGACGAGGGGTCAGGCCACTCTTGGGGGCCAGGTACAAGTGCTACCACACCATCTGACTTAACGTCTAGCAGCTTCCTTCCTCTTGCCAGTTAGTTCAAGTTTGTACCGTCAGGAGTTTTGAAAACCTTGAGGGGCCCTCGAGACTTCCGGCACCAAACTGGTCTACAGGGAGCAGCTCCTGTTCCTGAAACAGCTGTTGAGCATAAATTTTCTCTCACTGAGGCCAATGGATTAAGCCTTGTCTGAGGACAATCCCTTTCAAACAAGAGAGAAATAACTCAAGTTTTAGGGTAAAGGGAATTTAAATGAATAGGTTTTCTTCTCATGTACTTGGATATATCTGAAAATCTGTATATAAGTTTTTAAAAAGCTGAGGATCTATGGTATTTAGAAGAATCACATGGTACACAAGTTTTCAAATTTTCTTGGGCGTTGGTGTCTCTCCTGGGCCCTACCTCAACCTACAGAGTTAAAAATCTTCAGGATTGGAGCTCAGATACCTGTATTTTAACAAGTTCCCTAAATGGATTTGATGCCTTTGAAGTTTGAGAGGCTGTAACCATGCGATTCTTTTAAATAGCACCTGGACAGATGATCAGACTTAAAACACACGCAGACGTACTTCTGTATACTCACACATTTCAGATACGTGCGTTAGTACAAAACAAAACGTACAACTGGTGAATGAAAAAGCCTGTACTTAGTTTCTCATCTGATCTTGTTATCAACCCTTTTCCTATTACTGCAGTTTTGTAACATTCTCTTTCCTTCAGGTGTTAAATTGTGTATATCTATCCTTATTTTTAATTGATTTTTTTAGCTTTTTGGGGGGAAGGGGATAATTAGGTTTACTTATTTTTAGAGGAGGCACCAGGGATTGAACCCAGGACCTTGTGTGTGCTAGGCACGTGCTCTACTGCTGAGCTGTGAAGACGCCACAGTTGAGTGTAAGAGTTGGAAGGGACCCAAGGTCATTTAGGCCTGTGTTTCTCAAGGGTAGCTGCAGCAAAGTTACAGGAAAGTCCCAGGTTAGAAACACAGCTCCCTGGGCTGCACCCCAGACCTGCTACATCTTTAGGCCTGGGGCCTAGGAATCTCTACCTCAGTGAGCATTCTGAGGGAGCCACTGATGGAGCCCCGCTCCTCCTTTCACAGGTGACAATACTGAGGCCCAGAAACGTGCCATGTGTCCCGTACCTCGCAGACCATGGCGGGGGTGGAAATCAAATACAGGTCCTCCCCGCCCCCAGCCCCAGCCTGTCTGCAGGTATGAGGCGTAGAGAGCAGCACGCCACGTTCCCTCCCAGTTTCCTTTCCCCAGCCCTCGGCCACTTTTTATTCAGAAACTTCCTAATTTGATTGAGACAGTTGAGAAAGCCCTGCCCTAGAGAAAGAGCTGCCTCATGAGGCTAGTCCTCCACAAACATGACAAGTGACTGGCAGCTCAGGAGGCGGTAGTTAAACTGTCTGTGAAGCACACGGTAGCCATGTGTGTTACAAGATACTGTAGATAAACCAGACGGGCTGCTGCAAAGAACGCCCATGTGCTTGCTGCAGAATTCACACATTTACATTTTGTCATATTTGCCTCCTTTTTTTTCAGAGAAAAAGCATTCTAGAAACAGTCGAAGCCCCCCCAGTCCTCCCCCGCCCTGTCCCTCTCCCTTCCCCTCGAGGGGACCCCGCTGTCCTGAAATTCCCATGTGCCCTCTTGTTCTTAGTTTTCTGCCTTCCACCACCCGTGTACGTTCATCACATGGAGTTTCTGGTACTTTGTCATTTATAATTTGTGGTATCATATGTACGTTTCAGTTGACAAGATTCTTTTTCTCGCTCAGCATTGGTTTTCGGTGCCATCGCTGTTCACATGCGAGATGGGGTTAGGTTTTTTACCTGCTGTGTTTCCCTCACGTAAACATACCACAGTGTAGCCCTTGTCTCTGGGCGCTTAGGCCAGTTCCATTTTCCTGCTGTCAGTAACGCTGCTGCAGTAAGTGTCCTTGTGAGCGTGGCACACACAGGGTCTAGGGCCACATCTGCACGTGGACTTAACACGTCGCCAGCACGCCTTCAGCCCGGCCTAGCGAGGAGCTGAGGCGTCGCTCTCCAGAGGGAGCATGCCCGTTTGTCCTCGCGCTAGCCATGTGCCCAGTTCCTGTGTCCCTGCCTCCCGGAGCCGGACAGCTGTACTTCTGCTGGGTATTAGTGCACAGCGTGTTGTAAGTTCTGAGTCTTAAGTTTGCTATAGCATTTTTCTCAAACTCTCTTCTCCTTTTCAGAAGGTGACGCTCTCTTAAAAAACCTTCATTCTCGCCCCCGAAGACTCCTTGACCACATAAGTAATCTTCAGGAAGAGGACGCCTTGCTGAAGGAGGAAAGCCGCCTCCATGGTGACATTGTCTTCGTGGACGTCATCGACACTTACCGGAACGTCCCTGCGAAGTTACTGAACTTCTATCGATGGTGGGTGCTGCTTTATTTTTCTTCTGATGTAGAAAGAATTCATCGACATCAAGCCACTGACATTTTTTTTTAAAAAAACAAAGCTAAGAGCCCTGACCACCTGGGCTGTGATCTGTCGGATCCTGGTTCTTCGTGTGGACTGATCTAAAAGGCTGCCATTTTCTTGCTCAGGTTGGCGGGTCCACAGTGTGAATGACACTAATCTATCAAAAACAAATGAGGCAGAAATTGATTCACTTTGAGTCATTCCCGCTGGCCGTAGCTGTCTCAGGCCCACATGGGACGAAAATCAGTGAGTGTGAAAACAGCCCACTGTCACCCAGTCACCCCTACCCCTGTCCCCCATTTAGTCACTGGCTCTCAGGCTCCTGGCCCAAGTCTGTTCATCTGAGTATCCACAGCCGACTTCTCTCTCCTCCACCCACTTACTCTGCCCGCTCTAACCCGGAACGCTTATGCAAGATAAAATTCCTCAGCCCTCAGAGCCATCACACCGTCACTTCCCGACCCTCCCAGGCGTCTCGGGTCGCAGGTGTAACTCCTACCTTTGTAATGATGCCAACAACGACATAAGTAGCAGTAACTGTTACTCACTGGATACTTAGTTGTTAATGTTGCTGAGCTCCTCTAGGGCCCTACCATTTGCTGTCCACCCTGACAGCAGAACTGAAATCTGCTTCTCTGTCCAGACCAAACCTATAAAGTATGTTTACATCTCTGCCTTTGGCTTTTTTTAAAATTATCAGTGAGCTTGTTTCCTGGGACCCGATTCCCAGCAGCCCACCCCCATCTGCCCTCCACACCATAAAGGAGACCGTCATTATTCACTCATCTTGAGTCAGTCAACTCATCTGTGGCCTCACTGCCTTTATCACAAAAGTTTGTTTCTTATTAGCATTATGCTGTTAATTGAAATAAACTTTAGAAACATAGGGTTATGCTTTTTGTTGTGGACTTGTAAATTCACCATTTTGTGACTTAGTGAAACTTTCTCCCGATTTCTTTAATTCATATTTCTGTCATCTGACTGGTTCCCTAGCAAGAGTCTGGGTTTTTGAAACAAAGAGGTACAGGGACTGGCGATGGGAAATGAAAGAGTCAGTTTTGTCTCTGGTTGCCACTGTATATTTTTTTTATGTCTAGATAAATGGAATCACCCTCTTGTGCCTTCCAGAAGGTCATTTGTAGTAGCTGAATAGCTAGAAACCGTTTCCAGGGGAAAATGCATTTCAGTGTGTTAACTCAACTTTGTAAAAAACCATGAACTGAGTGTCACACGAACAGCAGCACAGACCCATCTTGCCGTTCCGCAGCTCTCTGTGTGAGCCGGGGGACACCTGTCCCCTCATCCTGAGAACACCGGGCCCAGTTCACATGTCTCTCAGATGTGCTTAAGATTTTATGTTCCACTAAGCCAGATCTTCAGTGTTTTTTCCCTTTATACCTTCTAAAACCGGCGTGGCTGCTCAGTGGAGACAAAGTGAGGCCTGCAGCTGGGCGCAGCAGTGTCCTGTTATCGCAGGCGTTCCCGACCCTGGAAGAACAGAAGCTGGTCATGTCAGCGTGCCTTTGTCTCCTTGCAGGGACGTACTGACTCTCATCCCCCTTTTCGCCAACAGGACCGTGGAAACAACCGATTTCGATTTGTTGCTGAAGACAGATGATGACTGTTACATAGACTTAGAAGCCGTTTTTAACAGAATTGCCCTCAAGAATCTGGACGGGCCTAACTTTTGGTGGGGAAAGTAAGTTGGACTTTGTGAGGCCGCTGGCGTTCCTCTCCTGTCCCTGACCAAACGTCATTTACTTAGAATGAAATATAGACATAGTTTTCCGTGAGAAAATGTTGTCGGGCTAGGAGGTGTCCCTATCTGGCTTACTGTGTTTTACTCATCTGCAATTAGAGGAGGAAAACACTCTTAAATGGAAAACCTCCAGCTAACGTGTGTGGAGGAAACTGTGGCTCTTGTCCTCCTGCCCGACGAGTAAGTGCTGCTCAGATTAGAAGTGGCTGGGCTGAAGTTCTGCATGAGAATAAACTTGTGACCCGTTTCTGAAGCCGTTTTCTGTCTCTGTAGGAATGCAGTATGGACTGGTGATTCATTTTTTAATTTTTTTTAGTGTCGGTACACAAGATGATTCAGAAACTTGACAGCGGGGACTCTGAATTTAACTTACTGGTCTTGCGTGTAAACCACCACTAGATAGAGTTCCCTAGAACATACCCTCTCCCCCTCCCCTCCCCTCCCCCCGCAGGGCGTTCCTCTGTAGTGACGACTCAGGACTCGGGCGTCTAGTGGTAGACGTGTCAGGACAGCCCCGAGAAGCCAGCTTACTCTGAATCTCAGTTTCAGGCTGAACTGGGCGGTTGACCGAACTGGGAAGTGGCAGGAGCTGGAGTACCCCAGCCCCGTGTACCCCGCCTTTGCGTGCGGGTCGGGGTATGTGATCTCCAAGGACATTGTCCACTGGCTGGCCAGCAACTCGGGGCGCTTGAAGACCTACCAGGTAAGGGCGGGGTACCGACCCACGAGTGTACTCCTCCAGGAAGTCCTGTCTGGCCCGTATCCCGCCCCCGGACCCAGAGCCGTCTGCCCTGGGGAGAAGCCTGTTATTCTTTCTGCAGGAACCAGCCTCAAAGGCGCAGGGTACACTCCTGTCCCTCAAATCCTAGCTCTAAATTCTATTCCTGAACCCTCTTCGAGCCCGCTTATTTTGTCTTCAGCTACATGGAAAGGTCCAGTCCCTGGAGGGGTGTGAGGCTGGAGGTGAAGCTTCCTTCTCTGCCGATTCTGCTGACAGTGTCGGCAGTGGCTGCCTGTCCTCCGACCCGAGCCTCTCCCGCTGCTCGAGGCGGACTCGGGTCCGCGGGAGGGGCTGGTGACACACGCGGTCTGAGCTCACTGTGGTGTGCGCACTGCATGTGAACGCCCAGTAGCTTTTACTGTGTCAGTGCTCACGCACACTTGGCATTTCATTTTAGAGTAATCACCAGCCAGAAGAGAAAGGTTACTTATGGGATGGGTGTGGCACTGCCCTTCCAGATGAAACCACATTGACATTCTTACATCTTAAACCTGACGGGCACGTGTAGGGTGAAGATGTGAGCATGGGCATCTGGATGGCGGCCATTGGACCTAAACGGTACCAGGTGAGCACGTTTGTGCGGGGCTGGGCTCGGGCTCCGGGGAGTTCAGGCAGCCAGGTTTCCCCGTCATAGCCTGGGCGGGAACCGGGCAGGAAAGAGCTGCTGGCATCAGAACTGGGCTCTCGGCTGGCTTCACAGTGAGCCGCCTCGGTCTCATGTAGCATTTTTCTGAGTTTAAAACTAAAGGAAATGCTTTGAATGGAAAGTCCCCTACCCATAAAGAAGAATTCGGTTTTTTAGATTTCATCAGAAATTCTTTGCAGCTTTAAAACGTAAAGAATCAGCTGACTTTAGATTCCAGCAGTGAGCGGGTCCAGGAGCCCTTCAGCTCTTCCGACTGATGCAGGTAAAACACTTGGATAACATACTGTGAGGTGTCTTTTAAAATACACTGGTAACTGAGCCAGAGAAAAGAGGAATGTGCCGAGACCAGAGGTGGCGCCTTGGGAAGGTGGCAAGCACAGGGCTGGCCTCCGCCTGAGAGGTTTCTGCTGATTCTCCAGCTCTGACTGCAGTGTCGCGCGGGGAGCAGCAGCGAACCTGGGCAAGCGCTCCTGCTTCAGGCCCCTCCCTGGCCCTTCCCGATGAGCACCGTCACTCCGGGTCCGATGGCTCTGACGGCTGTGGTCGGTGCAGAGCCGTCCCTGCAGACCGCTGCTCACCATGCTCATTTCCTGGTGTGTTGACTTTATACTGTCACCTCCTGTTCCTGGAAGCTGCGCTCTGTACTCGGGGTGCAGGCCACAGAGGACCGCCACTTTGGGTGCCGCGCTCCTAAGGGCATCACAGTCTTTGCATTTCTGTTTGGTACTCCCAGGGCTGCAGGACGCGCCTCCCACCGCAGGCCCCCGTGTGCCTGACACCCACCCAGCTGGGGTCAGGGCTGAGACACAGACCAGCCTCTGCGCAGCTTTGTTTTTAGTCCTCGTGGAGTGGCTCGGCCGCAAGGGGCATAGCTCCCAGGAGGCGGCGCTGGTCAGGTCCCCAGCATGGCCTTAGCACCACGGCATCTTCAGGGCATAGCCGACCCCAAGGCCGCACCCTCTCCAGTCCCTCTCCTCCCCCCCACCCAGGTCAGCCACACTTTAGAAGGGCCTGTTTTACGACAGCCCCCATTTTTGTGTTCTCGATGGATCCGTGCGCTGCCATCCTGTAGGGGAGGTCGGCTGGTAGGGAGCACACAGGCCCAGGCGTCCAGCAGCCTGGTATGGTCCCTCCTTGGCTCAGTTTACCAGCTTAAAGTCACTGTGACCCTGAGCAAGTGTCGTCTTAGTTCAGTTTCTCACTTGTGAAAAGGAAACTCCCCAGCTCACGGGGCTCCCGGGGCAGCACCGTGAGCACTCCCTCCAACCAGCTGCTCTTGCACCGCGGCTTGGCCGCCTTCAGCAGCGAACGTGAGACTCCATTTATGGTTTCTGAGCGTCCTCTTCACTGGACTCCCTGGGTGATCTCCTACCGCGCCCCAGGCCGTCTCTGCAGTGACCCCGTCTCCCCTGGGCCATGGGGCGGCTGGGATGCGCTGTCTGTCCGCAGCGAGGCCCTGCAGCACCCAGGTCAGCCTGCTGTTTCTCACCAGGACGGCCTGTGGCTGTGCGAGAAGACGTGCGAGCCGGGGATGCTGTCGTCCCCGCAGTACTCCCCGCGGGAGCTGGCCGCGCTGTGGGAGCTGAAGGAGTCGGGCGGGGACCCCTGCCAGTGCGCGGCCAGGTGACGGCGCCCGCGCTCTCCAGCTGAGGTTTGGTCTTTCAGGACGGTTCTGCTGGCACTTTGCTGGAACCAGCGTGGTACTTCCTAACATTTGCACAAAAGTTCGTTTTTAAAAATAAACGAATACTGTAGCATAAGAAAAATGTTACTTATATATTGGAAGACGCTTTGAAAAAATACCCAACTGTTTATAAAAAGATAATATTTCTAAACCCCAGTGTATCATTTCTAGTTAGTAATTTATTACCTGTCGTTTTTGGTTAAAACTCGGCTTGATTCAGAAATCTTTAGTAACCTGAAGTTTGACTTTCCACCTGGATTGCAGACTAGCTCTGTAGAGTGTAATTAGAATAATTAAGGCCCAAAAAGAACTCACAGAAATGCTCTGTGATCTGTGTCACTTACACTGAAGTTTGGGGTTTCTGGAAGTCATGGCAGATTTTGTGGCTCTGAATGACGAGGGCAGCTTGAGAAGGAGCCAGTGTGACTCTCAGTTCTGGGCCTGGTGAAGTTTTAAAGTTCATTTATGAAGGGGACGAATAGCACCCAAGTTTCCCCAAGATCACAGTTACTGCTCCCAGCGAAGCAAATGCTGACGTGTCGTAAGTAAAATCCAGCACTCGCGGGGTTTTAGTGCCACGGGAAAGGCTGTTTCTCAGCTGAAAGAATTCGTTTTGCTTCCTTCCGGCGTTGCCTGCTGTTTGCCTGTTCTCAGTGACGGCCCGTCAGGGCTGGGCACATTCTGCAGAACCAGCTTAGGTGCACCTGGGGAGAAGCAGGACGTGCGGCCTGTCGGCGCTGGGAAGGGCGGCGCCGAGGGAGGCCCAGCGCTCCCGCAGCTCGGGGGCTGCGCCTCCTGGCGCTGAAGGGATGTTGCCCAGACCGCCGCCCAGTCACCGCGCGACCTTTGCACCTGTCCCGTCAACAGAGGATTCCATTAAAACTGCTCTTAGGACAGACATTAGAGAGGTTCTATTTAGTATTTAAATCTTCACATCATGAAAGTCATGAACAATAAAATAAATATGAAACAAAGTCAGAAAACCATAGCGGGGGCAGAGGCTTTATTACTGCTGCTACGTACAAGCCTAGAAATGGTCTCTTCCCTCTACAGACACGAGCTGTTCTCTACTCAGGGCACGCCGTAAAGCCTCTGACAGCACAGCCCGTAAGCCGTTCGTCTCCCAGGAACCCAGCCACCACGAGCGGGCTAACCTCTGAGGTTTATCAGCTGGCTGTTACCATCGCACTAACAGACAGTCTCCGTTTTCCACAGAATAAAACTGTAATGACTGTTGGTCATTTTCTAGTTCAATCTCCCTGCCCGGCATCTAAAATTAGAACAGACAGGGGGTGATTAAGACAGATGTGACCCAGCCTGTTCCGTGCCCTCCCCTCTGAGCACAGAAATGTGGTTCCACTTAGAGCGCGTGGGCAGAGGTGGCACTCAACAGCACGGCACGCCGGGGACTCGCTGACTGCATGTTCTGCTGGGCGACTTACTTTGGGACTTTCGTAGGACAGGAGCAGCTGCGCCACGGGGACCTTGAGGAGACGCGACAGGAAGCCTTTCACCTTCTGGATGGTCATGGATTCTGTCAAGGAAAGGAGCCCATCAGTTCTCTCAAGTGACAGCTCCCTGTCAATCCGGCTCACGTGACAAGCCTGCAGTTGTCACCGCAGCTGTCAGTTCGTTTCACAGATCTTGGTGTCACACCACTCGGTGGGAGGTGGAGCCGACGTCTGACCTAAGTGCTCTTGGACACTGCATTTTCACACCCTCTCAGTGGTGGTTACTGGTTCCTCAGTCTGGATAAACCAGAGATCCCCTTCGCAGCGCAGAGGGGTGATGTGAGCGAAGTCATCGAGTCTCTGTGACTTCTGACCTGTGAGTTACCGAGAGGACGTCTCAGTCTCTGGCCCTCGTCTCCTCTGTGCAGTGAAGGGCGGACTGATGACCCACACGCCCCTCCGGCACCACCGTCTGTCACCATCGCAGTGTGAGCGCACTCTGCACGTGGAGCGGCACCTAACGAGTGGTGCTTTGGTTTGTTCAGAAAACGCTATGAACTTCTTTCCAAAGATGGTAGTCGTAAATACTGGATATTTTGATTAAGAGAAATGTAGTTTGAAGCTTTAGCTGGAGGTACAGCAGTAGTGTGGTGTTCCTACAAATGTCACGTGTTCAAGTATTTTTCTATCAAAAATTTTTCTAAAACCTGTTTTTATGCAACTTGTGATAATAAATGTTACCTTTATTTTAGAATAAAACTGGCCTGTTTGTGTGTGTATGTTGAGTGACGACACTTAGAGATACACGTCATGGCAGTTAACCTCACTTGCTCTGCTGTGTGAACACGTGACAGGCAGCCCTGCCCTTTCAGAAGCTGTTGGGGACCAGCTCTCATCCTGGGACGAGGATTGGCTCTCCCAGAACTGACACAGCCATCCTCCCACAGGTAAATATTTAGATTGTGTTTATTTTTTCACTACAATGCCGCAAGGCATTTTGGTCACAATGCGTATGTGTTTCAGACTGTTTATACCAGTTCCCACCTGACTTTACAGAAAGGGAATACTGGATTTCATGCCAGCCTCACATGACTGTCTTGTTTTTGCTAATCTGATGAGCAAAAAAAAGATGTTGCAGGATTTTTACATTTATCACTTTGTAAAGGTTAGTTATGTTCGTGGTTTGGTATTTACAGCACATGCCCTCAGAATGACGGTAAGAACATCTGCAGAACACAGGACTCGGGCTCTGAAGGTGAAGCGCAGCTGTTACATGGATGTCCTCTGGGAACGCTAACCTGCCAGTTCGACCCGGAGGTGACAGGCTCAGGCACACCCGCAGGCGACTGACACGGGGCAGGCGGGGAGGGGCGCCCACGGTCACGGTCACCGTCAGCCAGGGCCACGACCCCTCACCACCGGCCACAGTCCCTGCCCGGGGGTTCAGGGCCTTCCCAGAGTGGCCCCGGAAAGGAAAGCCTGACAGATCTAATGAGAACCTTCCCCAGCAGCGTCTGGAGGGGAGGACAGGTGCAGAGACGTCCACAGCCAGCCACCCACACAGGAAGCTCTGGTCCCTCTCACCTGCCCAGCCTCAGGGCTGCCTTTCCTGACAGTCAAGTTTGAAACAAAGTAAGGAAAGGGGAACCGCTAATTTTAATTTGTCATTGTGCAACAGCAGCAAATTCCACATCAGAGGAATAGCAACTGGATTACTAGTAAGTAAAACGGAGTAAAGCTGGTAACTGGTACTGAACGATGTTGTCAATCATGGGCACAACCCAAGCCTTCCACAGGCAGGACTGTGATGAGCTTGTGTTACATGATAAAATGAATTTAAAAATCCGTGTGCGTTCACGGCACGGACAGGCAAACAGAAAGGTGTTTCACCTGTCATTTACGGTGTGATAGGTATCTTATTTCTTCAAATCCTTGCTATGCTAAATTTCAGCTGTTTATATTTTTGTATTTAACTGTGAATCAAGTTTAATTTTGAGATTCACGGTGTACTAAAGATTCAGACTGTAATTTTTCTTTTCAGTGCAAATTTAGGGTAAGTTATGTTGATCTAATTTGTTGACATAAAAGTACTTATTTTCCAAATAAAATGAATTCAGTTCGAGTAGCATCAAGATTTAAAGTTCTGAAGTTTTTTCCAGGAAAACCAGCTCAGTGCTTCCATGAGGAGTCAGTGCCCAGGAGCTGTCTGTGCAGGGCCCCTGGCTGGTGAGGAGCAGGCGTCATGCCGCTGAGCCTAAACGCCTGCCCCCTCACAACGCAGCGCCCTGTTTCACGAAGGGAGAGCCAGACAGACCGCGAGCCCAGGACGCCCATCTCCCTGGCTGAGAAACCCCCAGAGCAACAATGGGGGAACTAGACAGCCGGGGGCGCAGAGAGGCCTGGAACCCAGGGCTGGGCGCACGCAGCGGGCCACGCAATCCTAACAGGGCTGCTTCCCAGACAAGCTGAAAACTTACAGGCAACCTGAGCTTTCAGGGGGAGTGGCGTTCGCACGATCGACTGCATTTTAGGACGTCAGGGACTAGCGAAAAGCCATAAGCTGCCTAAGTCCACATTCACACGCGACGCAGTTTCCCTCCCGGCAACGCGCGCACGGTTCCGAAGCACACAGGGGTGGCAGACTCCTCCTTACCTGGCAGGGGCTTCTCTACGACTTCCTGATCAAGTTCATTAGGACATTTTATCTTCAGGGCTTGAAAGAAAAAAGGAAGAGAGTGAGCCCTGTACTGTAAGGATTAAGTTACACGCAGGGACGCTGCTCTGGGGCAGCCGGGTTCGGCGCCCAGGAAGGGCAGGAGGCCTGGCGCTGAACGTGCCTTCTCTTAGGGCTTCGCTGAGGCACCAGCACCAGCACCAGCGTGGCTGGACCGACGTTCTGCCGCCTCCCCTTCTCCCTTTACTACTGCCTTCCGGACAATTCATCCAGGTTTTCAAGCGCAAGAACACTCACACATTTCCAAATCACAGCTCAGTTCCCTACTTGGCTAGTTCCCGCGTTTATCACACTAGCCAGTGAGCTGCAAGCATGGAATCTTGCTAAAATGTTGAACCTAAGAACTTAACGTATCTGAGAATCCATCATTTGTGTAAATACTGAAGTACTCTTTTCAGGGCGTCCTGAAGAGAAACAAGCCACCCCTGGGTCATCCCTGTGGCTCAGCCCCTGGGGACTCGGTGCTAATGGGCTGTGAATGTGAGGTTCTTACTTAGTAGCTGGTTTTTGAGCCGAAATGGCTGTTGCGTTTTGAGCTCCCCATCCTCAGGTGCACCGTATTCTGTGGTAGAGACAAAAGGAGGAAATAAACCCAAAGCCCACTGCAGAGAGAAGCACGCAGGTAAGTGTCAGCACGGCCCTCTCCTTTCCCAGATGGAGCAGCGGCAGCGGGGACGCTAA
The DNA here is from genome assembly GCF_048564905.1 of Vicugna pacos. Classification (NCBI taxonomy): domain Eukaryota; kingdom Metazoa; phylum Chordata; class Mammalia; order Artiodactyla; family Camelidae; genus Vicugna; species Vicugna pacos. The sequence goes on along the minus strand of NC_132997.1, from coordinate 29,940,067 downwards.
CCTGGGGCCTGCTCGCTCCCTGTCACTCAGTTACTTCGTTTATTTTTGGAGGGATGGACGGCAGCCGCCTCCTAGAGTCCTCCTCGGCACCTGTGTCCCCCGTCCAGAGACAGCGCCCACCAGCTGCACTGCACCTCCAAATACTTCAAACCGCGATTCTCAGTTTCACCTTTGGTAACGGCTCCCTCTCTCCCCGGGTCACGGGACACCTTCCCCGGGTGCAGCCATCCGTGCAGGAAGGCCATGCCTTCTGCTCCAGCCGGGGCTGGGCCCGGGGTGACTTGGGTGTAAATGCGCCGCATCTGCTCTGTCCTGAGCAGGGAGACCCTGGGCCCTGCCTGCCGGGCTGCTTTACTTAGGAGCCCCCTTCCCCACCCGCAGTGACAGAGACCAGGAGCCTCAGGGCCCCACTGCAAAGCGCTTCCCACAGGCAGCTTTTCTTCTTCAAAGATAACGCTCCAGCCAGACGCGTTTACATGGGAGCCTCTCACATCAGGAGATAAATAAAAAAGAAAAGCACATACAAGGGAAATTCGGAATATAATGAAGTCAAAACAAAATGGTGAGTCCACCAGGGACAGAGAGGAGGCGCGGGCACTGGGCACACGGGGCGCCAGGACAGCGCTTGACTTTCAGGAACAGTAAAGTTACCTGGGGGGCACAAAGCAACACCGGAGCCTCGGTTCCACCTTCAGTGCTGCTCACGTCCAAACCTCCCGGGGTGGGGGTCGCCGGGGAACCCCTGCCCCTCCTGACCGGCGGTCCCCACCTCCTGGGACCCGGCGGGCCTGCGGGGGCCAGGCTCTCCCTGCCAGGCGCCCCGGGGCTCCCAGCTCCCCCGCGGGGGAGGCCGCTGCCTCATTAAGTCCCCGCCCACCCCCGGGTCCCCGCTGCGGAGCCCAGGAAGGGGCGTCTCGCCCACCGAGACGAGCGAGAAGCCCCCCCTCCCCGAGAAGCGACAACGCGGGGACCCGCTGGGGCGCCCGAGGAAGCCGCGCGGCCAGGGCCCTGGCGACGGTGACGAGGACTCACTGCGGCAGAGGAGCTGGTACCGGGGGTGAGCGGCCAGGAAGTCCGCGCTCGGCCGGTCCCGGCCCGGGTCCTGGTGGCCGCCGGCCGCCTTCCACTCGGCCCCGAACGCCTTCCGGTAGTCGAGCTCCGCGCCGCGCCTCTCCTCGGGCTCAACCTGCGCGGGGAAGCGCGGTGTGACGCTGCCCCACCCCCGCCCCGCCCCCGCGGAGGGGAGCCACACGGCGACGTCCTTGCTAACAGTGACAGGACCCAGCAGTTACTCAGAGAAGACGGGTTTCGGGCCGCGCCGCCTTCACACGGGCCCCCGCCGCGGGCGCAGGACTCGCGAGGCCGGCCACCGAGGAGGCACCAGCGCCCGTCCCCGGCCTCGCACAGCAGGCCACGGGGACGCTGCGCCCCGCAGTCCGACGGAGCGGGGCAGCCCCTCGAGGGGCCACGAGGAGCCACGGCCACGAGGACAGGCCAGCCCTGGGACTCCCTGGGCCCCACGCAGCCCGCCCCCGCCCCCGCCTCCCGCGGGCCCGCCCGTCCCGCTCACCGCGCACTTGTTGAGGGTTCGGAGCTGACCGACCCTGGCGATGATGAGCTGGCGGGTGGTCTGCGCGTCTCTGCCGCCCTCGGTCAGGGGGTTCCTGGCGCACGACAGGGCGTGCAGGCTCGGCAACTTGTCCAGCTCACTGATAACCGACCACTGCCACCCGGCCACGGAGGACACACGGAAAGAAACACGTTTCAGGCTGGTTTTCCAGATGATCTGGACCAGCGACAGCAACGCCCAGGCCCCCGCTGCCCCGGAGCCCGGGACGTCCCCTGCAGCTAGCGCCCCCGGGGCCGTGAAAGCCACCGACGGGCTGCGTACGTGCGAGCGAGGATTCTGGGGTTGGTATGAGGAGTTTCACCCTGAGGAAGCATCTCTCTTTCAATTTAAAATACTCTTGAATAGAAGGAGCTTACAAACCCCCATGAGAGTGGACAACCAGGTCTGGCCATTCTGAAGGAGCCCTTACGTGTGATATCTGATTGTCATTTAGAACGAGGTACTGCAAGGACGGGAACATGGACGTCTTGCACCCTAGAAAAAGGAGGACTCGGTCACACAGTGGACGGGAAGCAAGCTCAAGCACGGGGCAGGGCGAGGTTACTTAATCATGTCATGTACCAATTCCAGCATCCGGAAAATGTATGGAAGAAATCCCAATGTCAGAAAGGATGAGCTGCTCTAATCTGAAATTTAAAAGGTCAGATTTGGTCACACAGAACAAGGTAAAACGCTATGGGCTATCACCCGGACTGGCTTGGCAAGTTTCTTCCTACACCCCAGGCTTTCGTCCCATGTGCAGTGCTTAGAAACCAGGAAGTCCCACATGGGGCGTGGACTCTGCCACTTTCTGATGATTCTGCGATCATCAAACAGTTACTGTGTCTCCTGCTGTGCCAGGTGCTAAGCGGGTCTCAGGGAGGAAAGAGACACAGTCTCGCTTCCCAAAGCTTAACAAAGGCAGACTTGATTTTAGCCCCGGGGCCAAATTCTTCAGTTACCCAGTACAGACAGAGACACGGTTCACAAGTCAATTATCCCAACGAATTCAAGTAAAAACCTCCCCAAGGGAATGACTCAGGTTGGGAATTCCACCACCACCACATTTCCACTCAGAAAGTACATACAGCATATGATCCACTCACTAAAATGTTACTAAACACTATGGGAACAGGCATCTTAGATTACCTGGGCAGATGTGCTATTAGAAACAGCTGGTTTTCATCAATTAATTGATTAGAGGAAAGGTCTAGTAACTTGACCGTCTGCAGAACATCCACGGGCCTGTATGGAAAACAACATTTTTCAACATAAATTTAATCTCTTTATTGTGGTCAAAGATATAGCCTTAAAATACCTGCCACTTGGCGTTAAGGAGGGGCTGGGGGTGGGAGGCAGGCGTGTGATTCGCCTCTAAAAGGGCAGCGGATGGGGTGCTGGTGGTGAAGGGCGTGTTCCGTACTCGACTGGACGAGTCTCAGGTCCGGGCCGTGACACTGGACCACACCTCTGCAGGATGTTACCAGCGGGGCACATGGTAACAGGTACACATGATCTCTGGGTACCACTTCTCATAACTGCATGAGAATCTAAAATTTCCTCAAAATTAAACTTTTTAAAAACCTGCATTTGCCTGTATAATACATAAAATCACTCTGAACAGTAAAATTTCATTATTTTGAATCCTTTGAGAACATATAAGTTTGACCACGTTTATTTTACATAGTAATTTAACGATACCAACCAAAGAGGAAAATGAGGCAGCAACATATTTAATTTACCAAAGAAAATGGGCTTTTTATATATAAAGTCGTCCCTCAGTATTCATGGGGGATTGGTTCCTGGACCTTTGCGGACACCAAATTCTGAGGACGCTCCAGTCCCTTACATAAAATGACACAGTATTTGCATCCAACCTCCACACATCCCGCGTGTGTGGATGCCTTTAGGTCATCTCCAGAGCACTGACAATACCCGATGCAATGTAAATGCTCCGTGAGTGGTGCCAGTGCACCACAAATTCAAGTTTTACTTTTAGGAATTTTCTGGAATTTTCCCCCCAAATATTTTCCATCTGCGGCTGGCTGACTATGTGGTTGACTGTGGATACGGAGACAACGCTAATTTAAACTCCATCATTTAATCCTTGTAGCATTTCCTACAGAACTTCCATTTAGAAATAGAAGTTAAACATATTTATGTAAAACTGATACGATTCATGTCCTCAAAAACATTTCATTCAAGGCTTTTGCTCTGATGGGGTTTCCTTAATTAGAACCTCTTAGTGAAGTTTGAGTTGACATTCTGATTTGCGAAGGCAATACATAATGAGCATTTTTCTAATCCTTATTTGCAAATCCTTCTAAAATTTACTGAGGTATGATGAGACCATTTACTTATTCAGAAGGACTGAGGGGTGACAGACGCATAAACCCTGGTTACCTTTCTGAAATGATGATATTGTTGGACTCAAGGTACAGCTTCTCCAGGACTGGCCACCCAGAGGCACAGCAGAGCACCTGGGGGGAAAACAAGTCAGGGTGAAGCGGCCTCGCTGGTCCTTCCCCTGTGTGTGTATTTCTAGACCCTCCGTGCGAGCTCAGTTCAGTCCCTGTTTTAGAAATGAAGTGCCTCTGGCCGTTGTGTTGCAGAACCTCGGGGCCAGTGGTGCTTGTGGACAGGTGACAGAATGAACAACTTCCAGGCCTGGGCTTCAGTGACACGGGAGCAGGTACCCTGTGCACTCAGAACGCCCCGAGGCAGGAGTCAGCCCACGCTCAGGTGAATCCCGACCTGGACAAAGTGGCACTGGAGGTGGTGGCCTAGCACCTTCTTATTATTGGATGTAGTCTGTTGAACCAAAGGAAGGAAACTGATGCTAAACCCCCTCCTCAATCCTCAGTGCCAGACTGGTTTTATGGAGAATATTACTAACAGGACAAGATTTCTCAACGAGTCCAATGTTCTCACTTGACCGTAACTGGCATCTCCACTGCCCGAGTTTCCAGGAGCCCCTCCTGTCCGGGGAGGGAGGAGCTCTCAAGGAAGGAGCCATAGGAGGAAGTCAGGCAGCCATGGCGGCAAGTCCCAGATGGACGACTGCTGGGACGGACCTGTTCGCACTTGGCTGGAAGTGGGATGTCCTGGGGTGTGAGGTCAGTTACCCTGACAGAACACGGCAGTTCCGGCTCCGAGGCCTGGAGGCTGCCAGGCGGGGGCGCTCACGTCCACTCGGGATCCGGCCACCAACCACAAGTGGTGCCTTCCCGGGTGAACTGCGAGCGAGAGCAGGCAGCAGAGCCCACCCTGGGCTCGGCCTCACCCTAGGGACCCTGGCGGGGAGCGGGGCGGCCAGAAGCTTCTGGCCCACGTCTGCTACAGACACGGCGGAGCAAGAGGCTAGGGAGACACGAAACTGCCCGAGGAACCCCAGGCTTCACCCACAACCACCAGGACTGGCTGCCTCCTTCCTGGAAAGCAGTCTGCAGAGCCCTGTTATCTGGATAATGAGGTGGTTAAAACAAAGCCACTGCTGTGCTTCAATCCCCTGGTAAACCAAGAACCTGAAACTGCCCATTACTGGCTAATAAAGCAAAGAAATACGGTTACCTGAGCCCAGGTTATCCCCGTCCGGTTCAGGACCAGCTCCTTCAGTGCAGAGAATGTTCCGGATGGAGGTGGTGAGCCAGAGGGAAATGTCAGTTTATTTTCACTGTGTGGAAAAAGAGACACAAAGTGCTCACTGCCGTAGGTGGGCCCAACTCACACAGTCACCGCGAGTCTGCGGTTTACTGTGCAGAGCTTGGTTTGTCTCAACTTTCAAATGCAATTAAATCAAAAACAAAGTTAGTCAGGACCATCTAGCTTCTTGTTTGTTTTTGGCGCCGAGGTCATTAGATTGACTGACTGACTGACCGACTGAATGGAGGGCCTGGGGACTGAACCCAGGCCCCCGTGCATGCTGAGCATGTGCTCTGCCCCTGAGCTGACCCTCCCCCGAAGACTACTTAATTTTTGACATTAACAACACACAACTTCCTGACGCCTGGCATGGGCGCACGGGGTCGGGGCAGCTCCGGCAGCCCCCGTCAGGTCACCCGGCCTGATGGGCCTGATGGGCCGCGGGCGGGACGCCGTGATGGGAAGCCGTGCCCTCAGCAGTCTGACCGCTGCGCTGGACCAGGGGCTGGAATTTGGCTTCTGAGCAGGGTCCGCCCTTCTGCTATCAGGACAGACGAGATAAACCACTGCCCTGGAGGTGCTCTCTCAAGTCCTAACCTCAGAAGGCGCCCGCGGCTTGACAGTCATTTTGAAAGACGCCGCCACTTTAGCACACGAGCCCTTAGCCCCACAAGAGGCAGCACCACGGGCCCACGCACACTTGGCTATTCGGACGCGGGGCTCCTTCAGGCCCGCGCACCTGCTCCCCGGACATGCCTGAGCTGGAGCGGACTCCTCTGTACGTGTCAGAGGTGGCTCAGGGGCAGAAGGGGAGACCTGGCGCAGCCCCTGCAAAGTGAGGGTCTGAGATCAAAGCTAACCAGATGTTCAAGAAGGCCGGGAACACTGTGACCTCAGTGAAACCCGGAGCTCCATGAAAAATCCTCACCAGAGCTGAATTCGGCAACCGCTGGTGAGACCGCTCACCCCTAAAGCAGGTACCTGCCAGGAGCTGCAGGATGGAGCAGCTCTCCTCCCCAGGTAAGCATCAGGGTCCCCGCGTGGTCCATCTTTTAAGGTCAGGCTTATAAGAACCAGGAAGACCTTCCAGTTCAATATGTCAACCTCCCCACCTCCCTGATCAAAAGTGAAGCACACTCCCCATTAATCACCTTGTGGGACCACCTGAAAAACCATAACACAGAATAAGTTAAACTTACCTTCAACTAAGCCACTCCCCTCCTCCCGCCCCACGCCCCACCTCATCCCTACAGTGATGCCAGGAGGGAGCAGGAGAGATCAGGACTTTTATCTGAGGTGACAGTCAGGCCACTGCAAGTTCATACCTGAGGTTAAGAACTTCCAGGCGTCTGAGCTGGTCGGCAATTGCTACGACTTCATCCCATGATGACAGTAGATTTTTTGACAAATCTATGCTTCTAATATCTAAATGCACATGTTAAGAAACAGTAACACACAAAGATCCATAAAAGATGTAATACTGGTTACCTCTTAGTTCTAGAACATGTAATTTTTAACTTTTCATTTTCTACCCTCTACTCTGCTTGAAATTCTTCCCCGAGCACATATATTAAGTCATCCAACCCCTTTAAATCATCCAACTATTCACCCAGGAACTAAAAAGTTCATTGTCACATGCTGCAAACTTGGGACAAACATCGACAATCCAATGAGTAAGAACCAAACATCCTAACGCTAAACCAGAGAGAGGGCAGAGACAACAGTGCTGGGGGCGCTGACATACTCAGCACAGAAGGTGCACCGCAGGCTGTGGTCCCACATGGACACACACTGTCCTCCCTCTGGGCACCAGGGGGGGCTCTGCCCTGCACGGATCCCCACATGCTGAGCGCGCCTCCGGGGGACAACGGGGAGACCTGGACAAACGTTGGCACGTGCTCAGGATGGCTTGGAATCAGGGTCTCCTGTGGCCTGGATGAGCTTAGTGACACCAGTGTCCCTGGCACAGGACTGCAGAGAGGGAGATCAGCAGGACAGAGAAAGGCCCCTGAGCTGACATGAGGTGGGGAGACATGGCAGTGGCATCAAGGGCCGAGCCTGGCAGAACCCCAGGCAGAGAGAAGCCTGGGGCAGAACAGGGCTGAGGGAGAGTCTCCACCCTCCTCTGATGTGCGTGGGAACTGCTCCACTCATGCTCTGATTCAGCAAATAACTCCATGAGCATATGCACCCCAGGTGTGCCAGACACAGACCCGTTCTCAGAGCAAGAAGGCAGGGCCTGCAGCCCGGGGGGGCACGGAGGACCACCTTCTCCATGAGGTGACATTGGAGCAGAGAACTAGAGGGGACGAGGGGCTGCCATCGTGGAGAAGAGCATCCAGGCAGAGGGAAGGACGGCGCAAAGGCCCTGAGGTCACGACGGCTTGGCTGCAGCAGGGATGACAGACGCAGGGTGCCCGGGGTGCTGGAGATGAGGCCCTAGAGGCTGGGCCACGGCACAGAGGGCCTTGGAGGACCCACACTGCCTGTGTTAGTCCCTGCCTGAGACAGGACCTAGGGTGGGCGCTGACCGAGGCCCTCGGAAGGAGGCTCTGTGGCTTGTTGGGGAGCAGGCTGCAGGACCACAGAGATAGCAGAAAGGGGCCGGGAGGGGCTGGGGCCAGATCGCGGTGCTAGCGGGCGGGAGAAGTGCCGGGCTGCGTCTCCCGATGAGGAAGCGGGGCTGGGGGTGCTTGCGGATGGATTTAGATGGGAGATGTGGGGAAAAAAGAAGGGTTAAGTTACCTGCCCAGTCCCTGGCCCGGGCCCCGGGAGGTGCCCTTTACTGACACAGGGAAGACCACAGACGAGCAGGGCTGCGGGGACTTCACGTTCTGGTGTGTTAAATTCGAGATGACACCCAAACAGAGGTCTCAGGTACACGGTGGGGAGACAAGCCTGGGAGGGGACGGGACTGGGCCAGAGGCCAGAGCGCAGGAGCCCAGCGTCTGCAGGCAGCACCTGTCTCCCTGGGAGTGAGTGTGAACAGAGGAGACAGGGTCGGAGGTCCGGGCTGGGCGCTCCCACCTCTGCAAGACAGACTGGGGGGAGGTGGCCAGGGAGGGAGTGAGCCAACCCCGTCCCAGGCCGGCTGTGCAGATCAACAAGTGCGAACTTAAACCCAGATCAGCTTCAGTTCCAAACTCATTTTCTTACGCCCCATAGTGCAGCGGGGGGTCTTTGCACATAAAACACGGAGAAAGTAGCTTCTGATAGAAACGGCATCACTGGACAGAACTGGTTGGAAAGGAGAGGACGTAGGCGGTACCGATCAGACCGCTCTACGCGTGGGCAGGAGGGAGGGAGGGAAGGCGGCGGAACCCGCAGGAAGGGACGGGTCTCAGCCGCCCAGAACCAGAGCCGGGCGGCTCCGGGCGGTGGGTACGGGGCCTGAGCGCTACCGCCGGTTTCCGCGTTTTTAACCGGTTCCGAGGCTCTCAAGGACTCGGGGCGCAGGACGGTCAGGAGATAAGCCCAGAGCCCGGGGACAGAGCTCTGATGCGGAGTGACGTGCAGGGGCGGGGACGGCAGAGAACAGCGGGGTTTCGGGCTGCAACCGCCTGAGCTTCCGCCACGAGTGGACCGGCTCCCTCTGGAGGTCGGGTCTGGGGAGGGTCGACGAGCTGCGAGCGCCGGCCGGCGATGCGGGTCCTGGGCCCCCTCGGGCTCCTGCTCCAGCGACCTGGGCACACGCCCGCTCTCGGGGTCCCCGACGGCCGGAGCAGCGGGCCCGGAGTCCCTGGGGCGCAGCCCCTCGTGCGCCCCTCCCCAGCCCCGCGCGTCCGCACCCGCCCCACATGCCCACCAGCCCTGCTCACCCGGGGCCACCCGGTCTCGAAACGGTTTAAGTCCACTCACTCACGCCCTCCACTGCGGAGGCTGGAATCACACACATTTCTACTGGTCCGCACGGAGCGCAGGGACCACCGCCGCCTGACGTCCACGCGGAACCACCCGGCAGCTGCGAATGCAGTGCCCCCCCGACACACACGCAGTCCAGGGAGTTCTTGCGCCGGTGGGCACGTGCCCACCTGAAGTTCAGAGCCAACTGGTGAAGCAGCTGCTCCCGATCTGAGCCCTCAGACCCGACGTGACCCGCTGAGGTCGGCTGCACGCGCACTGACTTCAGTCCCCGCGAAAGCAATGACCTCCAAGAGAGATGAGCCCCAAAAAGGTGACCGGATTAAATACACAGGCAGCACTTCAACTTCGGGCAAGAATTCAGTCAGGAAGCGCGAGACATTCGTCACTGGGTCTGCAATATCCACCACTACTTGATTATCTCCCGAAACCCCATTTCTTCAAGTCTTGGGGGACGCTCTTCCCCGGCAAGAACAGGCTGAACCAGCACTGCTGACAACTCCACCAGCCACACGGCCGAGTTCCCAAAGCCCTCTGCTGACCACATCGCTCCCGGTGTGTGGGAAATCAGCTTTGAACCGGCCCAATTTCCAATCTTCTGACATCACTGAGGAGGCAGCCAGAGCACAGAATGCTCCTGAAGGCTCTGGGGCACTCTGCTCCTGACCAGGCTCGATTCCAAACCCACCTCAACACCCTCGACTTGGCCGCCTCTCCTGCAGAGGAAACGCACATCTGGGGCCAAGGTGGGGAGGGGGCTGTTCACAGATAGGTCCCAACAGACACCCCCCCCCCCAAGGCCCAAGGGACCGGCATCTCTGCTCTAGTCCCTGTCACCACAAAGGAGTAACTGTCAAGGTGGTTAGAAATACTGTCTTCACCCGAGAAACCTGATTATAAGCTATCTTTTGCATAAATTATTATGTAGAGACTAGGTCAATTTAAGGAACTGGAAGATGATCTTTTAAAGTCAGAGAAAGTTTGCCCCAGTCACTGAGCCACCGCCAAGGACTCCCCCGCAAGCCCTCTCCCGCCCTGACACCCCGTCCCCCCCGCCCACCTTCCGCAGGCCGTTTCCACCGAGAAAGAGGAATTGTACTGCATGTCCGCCATCCAGAACTCCACTCTTTTGACCCCTTTGCTGATGCAAGTATGGGTGAGGATCTGCTTCCTGCTGGCACTGAAGATTATACCCATATGAGAACTCAACAGAGAAACAGCAGGAAAACCCTTAACACTGTCCAAGGGATCGCTGATGATTACGATAAAAGCAAACTAGTGAAGGCGTTTAAGAAGAAACTTGCCTGCAGTGGTACTGTAATCGAGCATCCAGAGTATGGAGAAGGGTGACCAGCACAAGAACATATGGCAGTTCCTTGCAGAGACTCGACTGACTAAGGACGACCAGCTGAAGGTTCATGCGTTTTAAGTGCCTTTGGCTCACTGAAGCTTAAGTGAAGATTTCCTTGCAATGAGTAGATTTTCCCTTCTGTCCCTTGTTACAAGTTTAAAAACCTCACAGCCTGTATAATATAACCATTTGGGGTCTGCTTTTAACTTGGACTAGTGTAACTCCTTCATGCAATAAACTGAAAAGAGCCCTAAATAAATAAATAAATAATAAAATTAGAAAAAGTTTATCTGATTTGCCACTGGTTTTTTGGGCTTTCTTAGGACTGCAGCCCAGGAGACACAGAACCAAGAAGCACTTGAATGAATCGTGTTCCACCAGACTACAAAATGGGGCAAGTGTATTGGGAATTTTTTCTTTTAAACTTACCACCTCTATTTTTAGCTGTGGGCATAAGACTACATAGACAGCAAAAACCAAAAAACACGCTGATGAGAGAAGGCGCAGGTAAGAAGGCCTGCTTTGAGGGACCATAACAAACCGCTTTCCGCCGTACGGACGGGAGCCCAGGGACCATCCAGGACGCCGGCGCCCCCATCCTGGCGCCCCAGTCCCTCCCGGGCAGCTTGCTTCCCACAGGTCGTCTGCTGAGCCCCGCGCACACCGTCTGTGCTCCAGGCAGGGGGTGGAAAGGCAGTGGACAGGGCGCGCGCCCGCCACCTCTGTCCCCCTCGAAGCGCCCACTTGACATCTCACTGGCCAGGGCGAGTCGCACGGCCTCACCTGAAAGCAGGGGGTCCGGGAAGGCAATCACTTAGCTGGGCGGCGACTACCCGGGGGACAGCAAGTCCCCGTGAGGAAGCAGTCTGGAGAGCAGGCACTGTGGAGGCGACCAGGGATGCCTGGCCCAAGTGTCACACCCAGTCAGGCCCCAGTGACAAGCCCTCATCGGAAAGGATACTAGGGCAGGCGGCCGCAATTCCTCCTCGGTCCCCAGCACCGTTTACTGCGCAGCTCCTCAGGGACACTTCTTGCAACTTGCTCAGCTGACTGCATGAAAAACACATAGTTCACATGTATGCAGAAACACGCAGGCTCTCCAGCGGCCCTTCAAAAAATTAAAGTGTTTCAGACATTAGGAGAAGCCGCCAAAAATAAGAAATCCAGTACCCACCACTCAACTTAAGAAATAAAGCATTACTAAGAAAAGAGAAAAGAGAAAAGAGAAAGCCAGCCAGCAAGCATCGCGAACATCGCAAACGCCAGCAGCGTCCCCCGCGTCCCCTCCCACCGCCCCGCCCCGCGCGCCCTCTGCCCCTGCGGGAAGCACCGCGCCACGGCTGGTGTCTACTTCGTGCTCAGCATTTCTCAGTAGCTTTACTGCCTATGTCCATGGCCCTCAACAATCACGGTATCTTCGCACACTCTGAAGCCTGCCGTGAACGGGGCCCGCCGCACCTGCAGCTGACGTCCCCCCTCTGCGGTACCCCGTCCGCGGCGGACACGCGCGCTCCAGCCCCCGACCGCACACCGTGGAATAAAGGCAGTTCCTTTACTGACTCCTCTGGTGACCCAGGGGTGACTCCCAGCAGTGCCGTCTGGACTCGCGTGGGAAAGCCTCTCCAGGGATGCATCTGGAGAGCATGCGTGTCTTCAGCTTTTTTAGACCCTCCCGGAAGCCACTTCTGAAGTGGAGAGAATCTGTGTCTCCTACTCATTAAAAGGGCCCACGCGTCACAGCGCTGAAGAGTGTCTAGAACACAGTATCTGGAGCCAGGCCGCCTGGCTTCCAATCCCGACTCCACCCTCCTTCCGCCCTGGCTGAGCTGACCTCCCTGAGCCTCAGATTGCACATGTGTGCACCTGGGCTCCCGGCACACAGCAGTCACACATAAGCAAACCGAGTGTCCACCGACCGATGAACAGACATAAAGCGTGGTAAATCCACACAACAGAGTCTTACTCAGCCCTAAGAAGGAAGGAAAGTCTGACACGCTACATCTGTGACCCTTGAGGACACTATGCTAAGGGATATAAGCCAGTCACAAAAGCACAAACAACTGCACTTATAGGAGGTACCGAGGTGGGTGTCAACCGCACAGGTCAGAAGTAGCACCATGATCACCAGGCTGGGGGAGGAGAGATGTGGAGGTGATGGTTTAAGGCGACAGCGGTTCACTTTGGGGAGATGAGAAGGCTCTGGAGAGGGACAGTGGGGACGGCTGCACCACACTGGGGACATACCCAACGCTACTGACCTGCACACTTGAAAATGCTTAAAAGGTACATCTGGTGTTACATACATTCCACAAGTTTTCAACGCTATGGTAACAGTGAGCTCATATCTGCGAAACCCTCAATACTGCCTGATATGTAGTAAATAATTTTATAAATATTTACAAAAATAAACATAAAACTGACAACCTTTAGGGGGAAGACTAAGATCACCAGCCAGGGCAGGAGCTGTGACAGTCATCAGAACCAAGCAGAGGCTCCTGAACTTTCTCAGTTCACGGGGCCCTTCACGGGTCAGTAATTTTTTCATGGTGCCAAGGCCAAAAGGAACACCTCACGGTTCCATTTAGTACGCAGTCAGGGCCAAACAATCTAGCGATGATTTCTGTCCTGGCAACTTCTTGTCTGTTGAGCACTGCGCAACTTCCCAAACCCTAGAATCAGACTGGCCCCACCACCTCCGTTTCCTGTGCCATGGTGATTTTCAGGAGAAACTTTCTTCCAGCACAGGAATCGCCAAAAAGCCCAGCTGTGCAGGGACATGACACCCTGAAAGGAACAGTAGTAGGACGATCATGAAACTATGAACTACCTCCAACTAGCAGTTTGCACCACGTCTAACACGCGTCATTGTTTCCCTCCAAAATTAAAAACACCCCGCTGCACCCCTGCAGTGCCCAGAAACCTTGGTACAAAGCTTAGGGATCGGGTCTCAGTACAGCCATCACTCCAGAGCCACAGCCACCTCCAAAGAGAAACGATTTCAGCGCTCCCCACCACTCTCACAGCTTAGGCACGGCTTTGTAAGCGAGGAAACCAAGGCTCAGAAACCGTAAGGAACTAGCTCTAACTGCTGTCCGAGCCAGAAAGTGGCTTAGCTGACATCTGGACCCAGCCTGACGGACTCTAGTATTTCTTTCCAAGAAGGACACTAGCTCATTATTGACCACGATGATGTTCAAGCAGGAAGTCCTTCACCAGAAAACTCCATGAGCTACCGGCTGTTCATAAACTAGGGGAGGAAAATCTGTTGCAATTTGTTAATATTCACAGAGCCCACAGTGTTCTCTGAGAGAGATTAACCGGCTAGGGAGAAAAAAAAAGTGCCTCTTTTGGGGAAAAAGATACTTAAATATTTGCATTTCAAGTGGAAAAAACAAAGAACTCTAACCCCATGAAGCACACAGTTCTAGAAATCAGCAGCAAAAACCATTCACCTTAGTTCTCTCTCGAGTGTGCAACAGTCATGACCCTCTCTGGTTCAATTTATATTTTCTAGGTCCTCAACAACGACTGTATATTGTCTGTAAGTAACAGTCAAGTTATTGCTTTTAAAAAAATCGATGTATTCTGAGTTTTTAAAAATAACATTAGGTTTTATTTTAATTATGTTAAATATTGTGAAAAGTACTTTTTAAAATTTGCATTCTTTCTCACTGAAGTAGTCAGTTTACAATGTTGTGTTGATTTCTGGCATACAGCATAATGTTTCAGTCATACACATACATACATATATTTCTTCTCATATTCTTTTTCTGAGTTGTTTTATGTTTAAATGCTGGTCATCTATACTAAAAATCAGAGGTATCAAGAAATGAGCTAACCCAGAAAGAGAGAAAAATACTATATATCACTCTTATGTGGAATCTAAAAAAAAAAAAAAAGACTATGAACTCACCTACAAAACAGAAACAGACTCGCAGACATAATAAACAATCTTATGGTTACCGGGGAAAGGGGCTGGGAAGGGATAAATATGGGAGTTTGAGATTTACTAACATTAGCCACTATATATAAAAAATAGATTTTTAAAAAGTTTCTTCTGTACAGCACAGGGAACTATATTCAGTACCTTGTAATAACCTTTAATGAAAAAGAACATGAGAAGGAACATACGTATGTATATGCATGACTAGGACACTGTGCTGTACACCGGAAATTGACACACTGTAATTGTTCAGTTTTTTAAAAAATGAACTTACTCTTCAACACTGTTCTCATATGCACTTCAATTCTGTTTTATGATAAATCTTAATAATAATTACAACAAGAACAACAAAAAAGATAGCAAGGAAATTTACTCTGAACAAAACCACAGTTCAAGTGGAACTTTAGAGACCGAAAGACGCCAAGTAGCGGCAAATCGACTGCTCTCCACAGCGGCCACCAGGGGTCGCTACCAGGCCGCCTCGTCCAGGTCGGGGGCCCACAGCACAGCGCTGAGCAACGCTAAACCCGAGTAACCCGGGAGGTTCTCACGCAGCCGTGAGTGTCTGGTGGGCATATCAGCTTCCACTCTCTCTGGGTCACACAGCGCATGGAATGGGCAGTGAGCAGCTCTATGAGAATCAGAGAATGTTCCAACTCAGCAGTTTCAAAATGCATTATTTACTGGCCTGCAGTAGGCTACAGTCATCTGGGGCACCTCCTAAAAGCAAGAGCCCATGGTTCTCGGATTCAGGAGGCCTGGCGTAGGACCCAGGACTGTGTGTTTCAGAAGCCCCCGGGGGGTGAGGGTGTGCGGCCAGAGGTGGGGCCTCCTCGGGACGAGGTGGTGTCAGCAAGCTGCCGGGCACAGGGCAACGGAGACATCCATTCCATTCCCGCCTCATCATCCAGATGCCAACCTTGGCTACTTAATGATCAGTCAACACAATGCAGCACGGTGTAAAAACTGACGATGGGCAAATCAGTGTTCTCTTTCCAATCTGGAAAAGTCCACCCACCCTGTGCTAAAATAAGGATTTTAACTTCCCTAAGTCCTTGGATTCCTCCGTTCTGCAGAAGAGACACAGCAGTCTGGGAGCAAAGTTCTGGGCACTGACGTACAGTCAGATAACTTCTATCCCGAACCCTGATGAAGCTGTAAGTCACCTCTACCCCCGTCTGTTTCACTTACCTCTGCTGTTTTACAACAGAGTCAAAACCAACAGTTTCTACAGGTTTATTGCCAATTGTCACAATTTCCTCTTCTTCCTCTTCCTCCAGTTCTCCTTCTAACACATAGCGGTTTTTAATTGCAGTGAGAAAGTCTACTCCAAAATTTACTTTATTTGGACGAATGAAGGATCCCCCTGTTGGGTGCCTGGAAGAGGAGAGAAATGGAAATACATACACAGAAATGCTTTTTAAGCTGTCAGGCTGCCACAAATGTAAAAGGTCTGCGTTTACAAATACATTAGCAAATAAAAGCAACTGAAACCATTTAAAACAAGAAGCTATCATCCACCAAGAATGGCCATAAAGCAAAGTTCTGAAGGTTTTCAATACTGTCTGTATGCTGAACAAGCAAAATCAGCACAAAAGGGAAGGTGATACACTAAAAAAAAGGGTATAAGCAACAGGATTGACCATAAAGGGCTGTGAACTTATGCAAGCATGTAAAATCTCAACAAACAGACAAGAAATATAGAACAGATAATCCACAAGAGGAAACAGCAGTATTAAAAGCATTTCTATGGGGGAAAAAAGTCTCACCTTGTTAATGATTAAAAAATGCAAATTCATTACAAATGTTAGCCACTATATATAAAAACAGATTAGGAAAAAGTTTCTGCTGTACAGCACAGGGAACTATGTTGTATCTTGTAAATAACCTTAAATGAAAAAATGTATGAAAACAAATATATGTATGTATACGCATGACTGGACATTGTGTGCTGTACACCAGAAATGATCCACTGTAACTGATGATCCTTCAATTAAAAAAAAGAAAAGAAATGCAAATTCAAATAATTAAAGTATTTTCAACAAAACTGGCAAAAAATAAGTTTTAACACCACAAAGACTGCAAAACTGGCCTAGTTTTTGACTGTATAATCATACTCCTGGGAATCTGTCAGCAGGCAACAATTTAAAAATAAAAACTAAACTGCATTTACAGAGATTCTATGTAATAGCATTTTTTTTCATAATTGAGGGACTCTGGAACCATAAAAATGCCCAGCTGGACAGGAACTATTAAGTAAACCAGATAGATAGTCATTAAAATATTCTAGCTGTAATACTTAATAAAATTACTCACAGAATAATGTCGAGATTTCTAAAAATTGAACCAAATTGTACATGACACAAGTAGAGAGGAATCACATTAACAGACAGACAGATCGAATAAGGACACAGAGAAATGAAAACGTTTGTGGATAACAGGATTACGCACAGAATCTTTGAAATGATAACAAAGTTGAACGAAATAGCAGTTTAAATATGGGGCTACAATAGAGATTGTAGGAAGAATTCTAAAGAAATACAGGATATTTTACCACAATTTATGTTCAAGTTTTATAGTAATTTTTCATAATAATCTCTAGCAGAATTCAATGAAAATATTAATCACATTGCTGTACGTAATGACTGTTCTCAGGCTTTCCAAGAGATTCCAAACAGGCCTTTAGACACATTAAATTTCAGCATTATATCGTGGCAACGATGATCTTACTTGAGGGAAATCTAAGTACGCCTATAAAACAGTTGTAAATGTTAATATTATCATTTTATCACTTTAGAGAATAAATGATGAAATACATGAACTGTCAAAAACTGTACTATAAACACCATTCTGGCTTACAGCCTTTAACTCTGAAAGAAACCAAACTTTCCTAGAAGTCACCATAATTAAAGAGAATGAAAATAACACTGATGATACATTTTAGCAATATGAACACTGATACATTATCTTCCGGGAAGTGAGTCTAGAGAGACGACCAGCTTGTGGAAGGAACCTGTCATCTCAAAAAGTTGGACGTGATGCCACAGGTAAGAAGAAGTGGCTCGGAGGTCCTCAGAACCGTATTTCTCTTAGCAAACTTGCACAGAGCTCCTATCTGCAATTGTGTCACCGTCCGTGGTGCACCTACCTACTACAGAAGCCCACCTGAACATGTGTGGGGGCCGATGCTCAAGTTGAGAGAATATAGCCTCTGGGCCCAATATTTCAGTGTGTGGATTTTTTAAAGTATATCAGATACACTAACTGTCGGTAAAGGACACACAGCCTATGTCAGGCGACACAGTGGTGGCTTGCACAGCACGGCGTATTTAACCCTATAAATATCCTCTTTGAGAGGGCTTTACAGATGAGGACACAGGCTGAGGACGACACCTGGCACCTCCGCTGCCTGAGGTCACACTGCTAAGTGACGGAGTCAGGTCTGCTAAGCTGCAGAGCACATGCTGCGCCCACCCTTACCCTGCCCCCTCCTCCCATCTTGGGAATGTACGGGGCAGCTAGGGTTTTCATTTATGAGCTGTGTGTGATTTACAGAGACACAGTGATTCGGGTCTGGAGGCCAAGACAGAAACGCGGGGAACAACGGTGCACTAGTAGCCAGGAATCCAAGACTCCTGGACTTGGCTGCACAAACTCTGTCCAGTGACCCCAGGACCCCTGGCCGAAACCGGGTCACGTGGTCAGAGTTTCCTAAGGTGGGACGCGAGGCCCCTGCATCAGAACCTCTGGCACATTGCTTCCAACAGCAGGTTCATGGGCCCCAGCCCAGTCCCACCCAGTGAACAGACATCTGGGGTGGGTTCCAGTAAGCTTGCCAGGCGCCTGGCTGCCTTTCAGGTTAAGCTTCAGAGGTCCGTGCTGGACTAGAGCATTTCTTAGGTAGATCCTCTTGAACTCCTGAAAAACGAGGCTAGCTACATTTAATCTCCTTAGCTGAGTGACAGAAGTATGTTTATTAAAACAGAGCCTTTCCTAGAGGTCAAACGAAGTACTTTCTAGGCAGCTTCCAGCAGCCAGTGAGCCTCTGACAGCACAAGGCACTACCCAGACTCAGAACCTGCTTCAGCTGCAGCACAGGACTGAATCTCCTGCATCACGGGGCTCCTGTCAGCAGCACCCCAAGTTTGGTACCTCCTCCCATCTGAAAACACCTCCCCCTCCCACCCTTCCTCTCCCTTCAGTAACTGTCCCTATTCTCCTGTCCCCTGCCCAGTGAAACTCCTCCAGAGGAGAGCATGCTGAGCTCAGTGCCCCCTCTCTCTCCGGACCTCGCCCCGCAGGCACCTGGAGGGCAGTTACCTTGCACTTCCCAGAGCTCTGGGTCCAGGTGCAGTGTTTTGAACCAGGAGAACTGGACCCAGGAACCTCTGGAACTAATTCAGACAGCGATGCCCTGGACCTCGAGCCACTGTCAAAAGGGGAAAAGCCTGGGGCAGACGGGACAGCGCACTTTGCAAGGGGGAGGCGGGGGAGGCAGGTGAGTTACTGTGAGCAGCAGGTGAACAGTGGTGGGTTGTCTCCATGAGGACTCCCAGCCCACATGCCCTCGGGCATTGTGCTTTTGCCGCTTGTCCGTTTCCCTCTTGAATCTGAACTCGCCCTGCGACCTGCTCTTACCGGCCTTGGCAGGCCTCGCAGTCTCCATTTTCACCCTCCGGGAGACCAGGCACTGTGTAAAGCTCTAGGCTAGGGTGAAAGGCCGCGGGAGAGAGAGAGAGGCTGATCCCATGCAGAGGAGACCCAAGGTCTCCCACCCCCACCAACCAACACCAAGCCCCATCGTGCAAGGCCATCTGGGATCCTCTGGTCAGCACTGCTGGAACAGAGACAACTGTCTCCACCAAGATCTGCCCAAATCCCCGAGACACGGAGTCAGAGCAGTAAAACGGCTGTCTACAGCCCCGGGTTTGAGGATGGTTTGTCATGCGTCAATAGCTAACTGGTGTACAGCACAGGGAACTCTAGTCAATATCCTGTAGTAACCTATAATGAAAAAGAGTATGAAAAGAATGTATGTGTGTGTATGTATGACTGAAACATGATGCTGTGCACCAGAAACTGACACAGACTGTAAACTGACTAGACTTCAATAAAAAATAAATTAAATTAAATTAAAAAATAGCTAACTGAAATAGGTGGGGAAATGTGTTATTTTCAACAACCTCTAGTTAAAATTCAGGACCCCCTGTAATTGTAAATCCAGGCAACACACCACAGCAGTATCTGTCGTATTTTGTCACCTACGAAATCAGACACTTCTGTATCACTTTACAGTCCTTGCAGAGATCTTAAAAACTATATTTATTTTCATCACTACCACAAATTCTAGTAGCTATTAGATCTGTTGGTAGATCTTATTATCTAATGTTACTTAGTACAGAAATATATATATAACCATATGATAATTTTAAAATACTTTTATTACTTCAATGTGACCAAATATTCCTCGGTAACACAATGTAGTTTTCCTGTTTTTTAAAAATATTATTTTGTGACTCCCAAAAGGACACATAGCACAAAAAAAGCCCTGGTCTAGTGCGTATTCCACAGAGAAGGAGACTCTGACGTGGACCCTGAAACACACATGCAGGGGTCTGAGGACAACGTGCTGGTACTTCTGCCCTCCCGTGAGCACAGAGGAAGATCCTACGTGTCAACACCTATGCGAACAAAGAAGGCACAGCCACAGCAGCACTATGACCACAAAACACACAACTGTGACGTGGGACGTAACACATCACAGTTTAAACAAAGGTGCTTTTTATGAAGTAAATGACAAAGATCACTCTCAGGTCACCTCGTTTAATTTCTCCACTCCGACAGCACACAGTCAGATCTTGTGTTTACTGACGACTGACTATTATTACAAATGTTAAGACTACACCTGTACATGGTGGAACTAATCCCAAGGTATGCGGTCAGGTGTTGGAAAAATAATTCCAGACAACTTAGAACAGTAACTCATGTACCTCCATCTACCTAAATGTATACCAACAAATGAGTTTTGCATCTGACTATTCCTAGAGTCTCCCGTTTATGAAATAGGCTTTGGTTAATGAAACAGTGAAATTTGAAATTCTAGTGAAATGAAATTATGAAATTTATGAAATAGTATTAGTTTTCCTTAAAGGAGTAACATGGAGAGGGGGTGGAAATAGAAACAGGAAAATCTATCTTTCAAATATTATGTGATTGAAATTTAAAAATAATACAGACACAAATTTTAAAACCAGCACATTTATAATAAATGAGAAAACGACAATTGAAAACAAATACCATGGTTTTCTCTTCCGTACTAAGCCCACACTTTAACAGTGGCAATGAGCAATGCCAGGAGAGACCTTGATTCCCGTTTAGCTTGGCTGCAGGCAGATGAAAGGAGTGAGCAGTGGTGCTCAGAGGCTGCAAAGCAGGCGCTGCGCCCTTTACAGATCAAAGGAAAACATCAAAGAGCTGTCTCCTCTGGAACACTGCTGGCAGGTTGCTCAGAAAACAAAAGAGCCCAGCAAATAAGGAAACTGGCGGAGGGCGTGCCTGTCAACACCACCATATCTCCAGAGGTAAACTAGTAATTCACAGGGACGCCACAGATCCTAGGCTTCTATCAACACGTTGCAGCCAAACCTGAAATCCTGAATCCTGTCTGAAGAGAAAAAAAACTGGAGGTGGGAGGAAGAGAGCCCACGACTTCTTCTCTTGTAAGCGTTCAGCTTGTCCACGTTCCCGCCTCCTTCCGCCCCCTGGTTACTGAGGCAGCCCACAAAACTTACGTCCTGACCACGGCCCTGGCGGAAATGGAAGACTCTCAGCAGGTCCTGTAATCAAGATTCAATCCGCCCAACAGAGCTGTCAAGTAAAGTTCAGGATGCCCAAGTAAACCTGGATTCCACATAAACCACCATTGTTCAGTACAGGTATGTACCACGCATGCCCCACACTTACAGTAAAAGATGACTTACTGCTTATCCGAAATCCAAATTTCACTGTGCACTTTGTATTTCTATTTGCTGAATCTGGCAACACTTACTCAAAGGGGCAGGGTCCTCAACAGATTCCAGACTCCCCTAGTGAGCATCCTGCTGACTGGGGCTTATGCGTAGGTGCTGGAGGCTGGGGAAGACCGGCCCACCGGGGAGTTTCTGGCACACGCTGGTCCTGCTGCACTGCTTGCTACAGGCACTGGCAGAGTCTTTTCTGCAAGCTTGCATAACTGCTGTCCACCACGAGAGGAGACTCACTCTCATCGAACGTACATCGCTGTCATATCTGACCTGGGGAACTTGTTTTCCAAACAGAAAAAAAACAGCCCAGCAGAGGAGCAGCTTTTTGGACACTGCTTCTGAATGACACGATTTCTCCTCTGCCCTGATTCACGGGCAGCTTCCCAAAATGGAGTCTCTCTCTTCACCTTTGACGGAGATATGCCCTGTCTGTATCCTCTCAGCACACTAACGATAGTGACTTTTTTTTAATTCTTCTAACACTTTATACCATCCCAGGGGATATTTTACACTGACCCATTAATGCTCATTCAAGAACCTCCAAACACTTTGCAACAATCCCACGACACACACAGGTAAGTAACCGGGGCTTCCCTTTTTCAAGCCCTCCCGTATGGCGGCCACAGTCTGGAACAGTGTGTCCCCTCTGACGCCAAGGACTCAAGTTAAATTCCACTCACTGGTGTCAAAGAAAAGATTTTAAGATTTCTTGCTCACCAGAAAAGAGAAATCATGTAATTATTTCAAAAGAGAACATTTTAAATAAAAGCTGAGGGTGAAACACTGGCCACACAGCTCTATTTAGAGTATACGCTTTAGTTTAGGCTGAAAGGAAAACACTGGAACCCTAGGCGCAAGGCAGAGAGAACTTCAAGGTTCATCACCTTCACCGAACCTCTCAACTCGCCAAAAAGACGAGAGACGGAAACAGAAGCGCCTGGGAGAAACACTGATGGTGGGTTCTCGCCACCAATTTTGGGTAAGCCTGAACATTACTACTGTAAGTTAGGAGTGTCACAAATATTGGTTATGGGTAATACCAGCTCAGGAGATGGCCACAGTTACCTTAGGTTATATGAGTTCAGATTAAAACCAAAGAGTGACATGAAATGATCAACACCCATGTTTGGGGGGGCCTTCCAAGGTGTCTGGTCCACTCCCTAATCCTCCTCTGACCATGTCACACCAACTAAGAAAAAGATTCACCCCATTTGCAGAGACCTGCACTGAAGAGGAGTCCATTCCCAGACAGGAGTTGAGCTCAACTCCAGCTTGTCAAGCTGTACTCATAACCGGCTTGGTCATCTGTGCCTGCCACTGCCATCTCAAATGGGCCAGAATAAGGGACGACCGTGGCAAATACAGACACGCGGGAAGCTGACTGTAAGAACGTTATTCTCTGGGTGAAAGCCTTAACAGTTCTTTAAGGTCACTGTTCAAACCGAGGTTACACTCCTGCAAATGTTATGCTGTCTAAACTGGAGTCTCATGGGACCAAGCTGAGCTGGACTGGTTGGGGAAGATACACAGAGAAGAACGTATGCCGTGAACCAGGCCAGACGACCACCGTCTGCCCACAGCTCTGTCCTGGAGCGGCAGGGAGTCACCCCAGCCACCTGAGGTGCTGGGGAGACGCGAGAGGGAGCTCAAACGTTCCCCTCAACCTACCCCGATGTCCTGCTTCGAATGCACAGGACAGCAAGCCAGGACTCCTGAGATGTATGTGCCAAACCGTGCAACCACCTCGTTAGACCCCGCGTAACGCACTGCCAGCCACGGGGTGTTAACACGTGCTTCTGAAGACACGCAGGTCCCAGCTCTGCTGTAAACGCGCCAGCTTCTGACTTTCCCCCTCAGCTACAGCGGGAATATCACCATTTTGCCATTTAGCTATTTCACACGTATAAGATGTGACAATTTATGACCTGACAACTTGCCATTGCTTTGCCTTCATGAAAACAGCATCTAAACACTGAAAAATGTTTACTGCGGTAAAACATCTTGTTATTATGACTTTCCAAGGAAAATCTGAAAAATATAAAAAAAGACTCCAATGGATTTCTTAAAGGGAAGACGTGTCTATGACACGTTAGGAGGAGATCTGAGCTAGTCTGACAACAAGTGTGCATGGTATGATCTGTTCTGTCTGATTCAGAGGCCCCGAGATACTGGCGTAGTCTTTACTAGCTGAGGCCTTGCTCTAATTAATACCAGCACAAGCACTGATGACCACAGAGCACAGCGCGAGTCCTTCAGTCCAGACCAGGGTTCTCCACGTCAGAGCCAACGCCCCCTTCATAACCTGCGACGGAATTACCCACCCATATAGGACTCCAAAGTCAACAAAGTGCCCATTTCACTGAGATAAAAGAAAAGTAATCTGTAATAAGACAATATTTATTCCCACATGTGAACGCTCAGGCATGACTACAGCAGAAGAGGAAATGCTCACTCCAAGGGGAAGAACCCAGACGCTAAGTCTGTGCCCATCAGCACTTCAGGGCAAACTCTGGATCTGTCAGGACTGACCCAAGTCTGGATTTTCCGACTCGGAGTAACCAAGACGGAAAACATCATCACATCCAGAGACCACCAAGGACAGTGTGACCACAGGCCACGTGGCAGATGCTGGGGCACGCTCCGCAGGGGACGCTCCTGCACTGGAGGTTCTGGGAGGTCGTGGCCCAGACAGATAAGGGACCACCAGGCCAAGCTAAGAAATTTCTACTCCCACCATCTCTCTCAACACAGGGACTGCTCCCCACACCCTCCATGAGCTCCTGGCCGACTCGGAGCTGGCCCGGGCCACAGTCGTCACAGCTGGCCTCTAGGAACGTGCCAATCCTAAAGTCACAGGAGAGTGGACCAGGACACATACTTTGTTACTAATTCTGACCGTCATCTTAGAGGTTAGTAAATTTCATCTTGTTTAGGGTTGTAAAAATTGCCTCTTGATTTCTAGGCCAGAACTGTGTTCATTGTAACACATTTACAGAATAATAAGCTTACTACTAAAAAATTCTTATGGGAAACTGAAACCTGAAAAGAACAAATAGCAAAAATCTAAAAGATAGACTCTGCCTGAAATTCCCCACCACGCTTTTCAGAGCTTCGTGCAGTTTCTCTGAAAACAAGCAGTTAGAAACGCCCAGGAGCTGTGCAGTACAAGTGTGAGTCTTTCCATGACAAGGGCTTCTTCCCCTCATCGCCTGCCACTCCACTATGGATGTTCTGTATTTTGTTTAATCAACTGCTTCTTATTGGTTACCTAGGCCATTTCTCTTCTCTAGTATTCACTTAAAGGATAAAGTGTTAATGAATCAATGAGAAATGTTTATATCCAACAGAAAAAACTGTCACAAAACAAAAACACAAAAAAGGACAAAGAAAGCAACGCCACCTGTAAGGTTACGACTCAAGAGTTTTAAAAACAAGAAAAAAATTCCACTAATAGAAGCGTCTTTTTTTAAGAACACACCGAATTCTACATTGTAACTATCCCAAGAGCCAAAAACATTGTTTCTTCTCCCCACCCGCCGTTTATTCAACTATTAAATATTATCCTAAGTAACCATACAATTCATAATGGAAAATTACCTGCATTTAAAATACACAGTCCCTTCGTGGCTTCCATCATGCTTTCCTCTCTCAGGATTGTCCCATTCCACTCCTAACCAGTGTCCTGGCAGAACAAGAAAAACCAAATGAGCAATAAATTATGACACAGGCGATGCTCCACTTTCCTACAAGCAAATCCAGTTGGCATGGAAACTATATCACACCAACACCGGTGGGGGCGGGGAAGAAATGTCTCTGAAAAACAAGTTAACTTGAGACTCAGGACTTCAATCAGCAAATGCAACAGCACGTCTGGTTCCAAAAGCCAACCAATAACACAACTGCAGGGAACAGCAGCAGCTAAAATGTACTGAGCACTTCCTGAACGCCAGGAACTTTTCTTTGCATAATTTCATGTTATCCTTAAAACAGACATTAATTTCATCTCTACAAGGGAGGTATTCTTGTTATCCTCTTTTTAACAGCTCCTGGATACACACACACTTTCTTGAGTCCTAGTCTAGCAATTTGCTGTTCATAAAATAAAGTTCTGTATGCAATTAGTATTCTTATTCAATACAGATAAAAGAACAGCCAGAGTCACACATCTTCAAAGCCAGGTCATTCTAACTCCAGAGGCCAGTACTCACACATCATACCACGCCATCTATAACTCGTGTCTTACATTTGCAAACCACCTTCCAGTTCTCAGAGCATTCTCTTTACCTTCTCTCCTCTCTTCCACCCACATTTACTAAGTACCCACTGTGTATCTAGCACTGTGCTGGGTACAAGAGTAAGACCAATACTTTCACTTCTGATCTACCCTCCTGCTGAGAACTAGAAAATCTAGATAAACTATTTTAAAAAATCACTTTACACCAATTAGGATGACTGATGTCAAAAAACAAAACAAAACAAAAGAATAACTAGCATTGGCAAGTATGTGGAGAAACTAGAGCTGTCAGGCACTGCTGGTGGGAATGTTAGATGGTGCAGCCGCTATGCAAAACAGTACAGTGGGGCCTCAAAAAGCTAAACATAGAGTTACCATACGATTTACAAATTTTACTTCTGAGCATATACACCAAAGAACTGACAGCAGGGACTCAAACAGATGTTAGTATACTCTGGTTTGTAGCAGCATTATTCATAACAGCCAAAAGGTGGATGGACGGACGAATGGATGAACAAAGTGCCCACTGATGGATCAATGGATAAACAGAATGTGGTATATCTCCATACAATGGACTATTATTCAGTCTTTAAAAGGAATGAAATTCTGACACCTGCTACAACATGGATGAACCTTGAAGATATTACCCTAAGGGAAATAAGCCAGACACAGGGGAACAAACAATACATGATTCCACTTACAGGAAATACTTAGAGTATTCAAATCCAGAGACAGAAAGTGGAAGGGTGTTGCCAGGAGCTGAGGGAAGGGGAGGCTGGGGAATTAGCGTTTAATGAGTATCAAGTTTCAGTTTTGCAAAAAGAAGAGAGCTCTGGAGATGGATGGTGGTGACGACTGCATAACAACGTTACTGTTCTTAATATCACTGAATTACACACTTAAGAGTGATTAAATCGTAAGTTATGTATAACTTAACACAATTTAAAAGTATGTATACATACAATATATTTCTCTGAAAACACCAGAGAGCTACCAAGGCAGTGAAGGATTACAAGGCCAATATCTGAGCGCAGAAGGGGAGCTCAGAGTTGAACGAAGCATTTAGAGCAACTTTTTCTCCATGAAGCATCTGCTGATTCTGGTAGAAAAGGCGAAGATGCTAAAAAGCTGAACGAGCTTTGGACAAATTTGAGGGGCTAAGAGATCAGTATTAAACAGCACAGCCTCCCCAGGAAGGGGAAGGTTGCGGGCAACCCTCTCGGTTTTGTACAGGGGCTTTACACATCCTCATCCTACGAGGAATAGGGAACCAACTCTAAACAGACT
This sequence comes from Vicugna pacos, assembly GCF_048564905.1. Classification (NCBI taxonomy): domain Eukaryota; kingdom Metazoa; phylum Chordata; class Mammalia; order Artiodactyla; family Camelidae; genus Vicugna; species Vicugna pacos. The sequence continues at coordinate 29,913,118 of NC_132997.1, read as the reverse complement.
AGGCCTTGCAGGGACCAAAGGCCTACTCCCAGTAATCTCATTCCCAGATTTGTCTACAGCGATCTGGAATTCCCCCTGCCAGAGTTACCTCTGCCCTCTCAGGAGGAAGATAGGGCCATCGCAAAGCGCAACTGTAATTCTTCATAATCAATACCCGGCACTCAACCACACACAGCCACGCACAGAGAAAGACAAGACTGTACGACTGAAAACCAAGAAGAACAGCGGCCAACAAAAATAGATCCACCAGACACCTGCATGACGGCGTTTTAACTGTGGTTAATATTTTTAGGAAACTAAAAGACGTGTGTGAGAACTGCAGCAGGAAATTTTCAAACTTTTTTAAAAACCCTAAACGGAAATCCTGAACTGAAAAACTCAGTAATTCAGATTATAATCCAATGGATAGAGTTTTATCATAGATTATACACAATTTAAAAGTTAGATCAGAAAAAAGCATGTACAGAACAAAGCACAGTAACAAGTGATGAAAAACAGAGTAGCATGTAAGAGACATAAGGAATACAACGAAAGGGCCTGCAGTACGTACAGCGGCAGTCCCAAAAAGAGGGCAGAAGAGATTGTGGAAGAAGAAATCTTTGAAGTAACAATGATGGAGATTATTACAAAACTAACAAAAGCCATTAAACCACAAATTTAAGAAGCTCTAAGAACAAACAGTACAAATGCAAAAAGAAAAAAAAAGAAAGAAAAAAAGACAAAAGAAAAGCAACAACCAAAACCCCACAGCAGTTGCCACAAAGGGAAAAAACCCTGGGGATGAGGGAGAGGGAACAGATTACCCTCAAAGGAGAGTCTGATACAGCAGACTTCTCCATAGACATAGTAAAAGCCAGAAGATAAACAAATGATATATTCAAATATTGAAGGGAAAAAAAAACCACACTGGTAATCTGCAACACTATAACTGGTGAAGATACCCTTCAAAAAAGTAAAAGCAAGCAAAGGGCCCTGAACAGCCAAACCAATCTTGAAAAAGAACATGGTCAGAGGGCTCACACTTTCTAATTTCAAAACTTGCTACAAAGCTACTGTCATCAAAAAAGTGTGGTGCTGGCGGAAGGATTAGACCAAAGGAACAGAGCTGAGAGTCCAGAAATAAACCCACACATAGTCAGCTGATTTTTGACAAGAGTGCCAAGTCCACTCGATGGGGAAGGGACAGTCTCTTCAACTAATGGTGTGGACACAACTAGATATCCACATACAAAAGAATGAATTTGGACATCTACCTCACATCACAGATAAAAAAAAATAACATAAATCTACAAACTAAATATGAGAGCTAAAACCTTAAAACTCTTAGAAGAAAACTTGGAGGTAAATTCTCATGACCAAGGATTTGCCAATGGATTCTTAGATACGGCACCAAAAGCACAAGTGACAAAAGGAGAAACAGATATATTGGACTTTATAAAATTTAGACACTTTTGTACATGAAAATGAGAAAAGACAACTTACAGAATGGGACAAAATATTTGCAAATCACAAATCTCATAAGGACTTACAAATTCTCAAAACTCAACACAAAAAGATGAGAGGTGTTGAGCCAAGATGGCAGAGTGGAGAGACTCACAGCTCACCCTCTCCCACAAATACACCAAGAATAACATCTACAAACCCACTGAATCACACAGAACACCTACTGAACTCTGGCCGAGTATCTCTCGCTTCGAAATACAGGATTCTCACAAGATCCAGTAAGAAAACAAAGAAAAAAGAAAAAATTGGTGCAGGACTGGTCCTGCAGTGAGGGAGCAGCATAGGAAGGAAGGCACCCTCACACTGGGCCACCCCCTCTCTAGCGGGGAGGTCAGCGGGGCAGAAGTGGAGCTTCCAAGGCTTGGATGAGAAAGTGGCAGCTGCTTGACAGACAGAACTAAGGGAAACTGACACAGAGGGTCCGTGGATCTGTGGCCCTAGATGTGAGCCGAGAGGGGCTGCTGGAGGTCGGTGAGGAGCCTGGGGCCAACGGCATGGAGGTAGCCTCAGGGGACTGGAGGGCGATGTGAGCTCTGGCTGGGGATGTGTGCAGAACAGAACAGCATGGGACCCCCATAAAAAAGCACCACTGCTGGTATGAATGGTGGGGAGGGCCACAACACAGCCGAGCCGTAGCCTGTCTCCACTCGGCTCCACTGCTGGTGTGTTCTCATGAGAAGAGAGGTGGGGCTTGGTCATAGCCATCCCTGCTGCGTGGAGGTGGGGCTGAAAGCTGAATCCTACCCAGTGGCCCTGCAACTTCACAGGATCTGTTTACAGCCCCAGGCAGAGGGGGCAGATATACTGTCTCTGGACCCTTTGTGGACCTGAGCCTCTGGGAGGGACAGGCAGTGAGCAGAGTTCTGATTCGGGGCAAGTACAGGTATTTACAATAGGCAGCCTTCTATACCATATGTGGAGGCGGGGCTGGGGTCTGCACTGGCCCTGCGGTGCACCGCGGATTCAGGTAAGTGACTGGATGCTCACTACAGTGGGTCTTAGCACTTGACGTTGGCGGATATGCACTGGTGGTTCCTGGGGTTCAGAACTAAGGGGGCATCACAGCAGGTGGCTGACATACCCACAGCTAAGGCAGGGGCAAGGGCAGTGTCAACAAAGAGTGCTTTATAAGCCCACGTAACAAGTGACAGACAGAACCACAGAGGGCACTTCCCTGTGGACACCTCCTGCCTACTCTTCTTCCCAGCTGAAGCACTCCAGACCTGCCTATCCCACACCACAGCTGAGAAACAGGTCTAGAAGCTTATATTCCTGCAACAAGGGAGCAGACCAGGCCCTGGCAAGGCTGTGACAACTACAGAACAAAAATGGAGGCCATGCTCAACAACAATCAGGGCAGCCTCTGATCACAACACCAACCACACCCCCAACCTAAGGGATAACAGTCAACACTCACAGAAGAAAGATGTGGCAACTGTCCATACGAAGAACAGCCATTGCAACAAAACTATTAGATGGACACCATCCACCACACAGGAACACTCCCACCTTAAATAAAAACAAACAAGTAAAAAAATAAAACAGCCCTTCAAGACCACAGTAAATAACTGACACTCCTAGATCCACAGAGCCAGAGAAATATAAGCAAAATGAAGAAGCAGAGAAACCACTCCCAATTAAAAGAAAAAGAGAACTCCCCTGATCTCAGTGATAGATCTCAACAGTCTACTAGATCATGGCTTCAAAAAGGGAATGATCAATGCACTGAAGGAAATAAGAGACTATGAATTGAGACAGAATACTTTAAAAAGGAAATTGAAACTATAAACAGCCAATTAAAAACAGAAAACTCAATTGCTGAGATAAGAGCCAAGCTAAAGGCAGACAAAAGCAGACTAGATAATGCAGAAGAACAAATAACTGACTTAGAAGACAGGATAACAGAAGTCACCGAATCAGAATAGCAGACAGAAAAGCAAGTAAAAACCAATGAAAACAATATAAGGGACCTATGGGATAATATAAAGTGTGCCAACATAAGTATAATAGGGATACCAGACAGAGAAGAAAGAGAAAAAGGTATTGAAAAGGTTTTTGAAGAAATCATGACTGAAAATTTTCCAAATCTCAGAAGGGAAACCGATATCCAAGTACAGGAGGCACAGAGGGTCCCAAACAAGAAGAACCCAAACAGACCTATACCAAGACATATTATAATTAAGATGGTCAAAGTTAAAGAAAGGATTCTAAAGGCAGCAAGAGAAAAACAAAGACTCAGTTACAAAGGAACCTCCACTAGGCTTTCAGCTGATTTCTCTACACAAACACTGCTGGCCAGAAGGGCGTGGCAAGATATATTCAAAGTCCTGAATGAGAAAAAGCTGCAACCTAGGATACTCTATCCACCAAGACTATCCTTTAGAGTAGAAGGAGAGATAAAGACTTTCATAGACAAGCAAAAACTAAAAGAATTCAGCAATACTAAGCCTATCCTAAAAGGAATATTGAAAGGTCTAAACAGAAAAGAAGCAGGAAGCTATAAAAATGAGAAAAACCATAATTGGAAATGCAATAACTACTATGAGTTGCAAGAGAATAAACATGAAGATGTAAATAAATAAATGAATACAATTAAAGAATATCAAAATCATAAAAGGTGGGAGAGGGGAGCAAGGGAGCAAGAAAATATACTTCTCTTTTTTTTCCCTTCGTTCTTTTTAGGATGTGTTTGCGCCTACATAACTACCAGTCTAAAGTAAACAGATATAGTAAGGGGCTAATATATTTGAAAAACAGGGTAACCACAAATCAAAAGCATACAATAGAGTCACAAAAAAACAAAAAGAAACCAAGCTAATACAAAAGAAAACGATCAAACCACAAAAAGAAAAAGGAAAAGAAAGGAACTAATAAGTAATACCAAATCAACTGGAAAACTAGGTTCAAAATGGCAATAAACACACATCAATAATTACTATAAATGTAAATGGACTAAATGCTCCAACCAAAAGACACAGAGTGGTGGACTGGATAATAATCCAAAAGCCTACAATATGCTGCCTACCAGAGACTCACTTTAGAGTGAAGGACACATAGACTGAAAGTGAGAGTATGGAGAACGATATTTCATGCAAATGGGAATGACAAGAAAGTGGGAGTAGCAATATTCATAACAGACAAAATAGACTTTAAAACAAAGGCCATAAAGAAAGATAAAGGACATTATATAATGACCAAAGGAGCAATACAAGATGAAGATATTACACTTGTTAATATATGTACCCAATATAGGAGCACCTGAGTATATAAAACAAATACTAACAGACACAGAGGGAGAAATTGATGGGAATACAGAAACAGTAGGAGACTTTTTACCACACCATTAACATTGTTGGACAGATCTTCCAGACAGAAAATCAGTAAGGCAACAGAGATACTAAATGACACAATAGAAAATTGGACTTCACTGATATTTTTAGGACCTTACATCCCCCAAAAACAGAATATACATTCTCTTCAAGTGCTCATGAAACATTCTCTAGGATAGACCACATACTCAGGCACAAAAGAAGCTTCAAAAAATTTAAGAGGAATGAAATTATTTCAAGCATCTTCTCTGACCACAATGGCATGAAATTAGACATCAGCCACAGTAAAACAAATTAGAAAAAAATGACAGCATGGAGACTAAACAACATGAGCCTCAAAAACCACTGGGTCAACAATGAAATCAAAGAAATTAAAAAATACCTTGAGACAAACGACAATGAAAATACAACCACACAAAATCTATGGGATGCAGCAAAAGCAGTCCTAAGAGGGAAGTTCATAGTGATACAGGCCTTCCTCAAAAAAGAACAATCTCAAATATAAACAACCACCTAAAAGAATTTTTAAAAGAATAACAAGCAAAACCTAAAGTCAGCAGAAGGAAAGAAGTAATAAAGATCAGGGAGGCAACAAATAAAATAGAGATAAAAAAATAGAAAAAATCAATCAAACCAAGAGCTGGTTTTCTGAAAGAGTAAACAAAATTGACAAACCTCTAGCCAGGCTCACCAAGAAAAGAGAAGACACAAATAGACGAAGTAAGAAATGAAAATGGAGAGATTACAACCAACATCACAGAAATACAAAACTATCATAAGAGAATACTATAAACAATTATATGGCATAAATTGGATGACTTAGAAGAAATGGACATGTTTCTGGAAACATATAGTCCACCAAAACTGAATCAAAAAAACAAACAAAAAAAAAGATCATTTGAACAGACCAATCACTAGAAGCGAAATAGAAGCAGCAATAGAAAACCTCCCTGAAAACAAAAGTCCAGGACCCAATGGCTTCACTGGGGAATTCTACCAAACAGACAAAGAAGAGCTCATACCAATTCTTCTCAAACTCCTTCAAAAGACAGAAGAGGATGGAATATTCCCAAACTCATTCTATGAAGCAACCATCACCCTGACACCAAAGCCAGACAAAGACACTACCAAAAATGAAAGTCATAGGCCAATATCGCTGATGAACATAGATGCAAAAATCCTCAAACTATTAGCAAACAGAACCCAACAACACAGAAAAAAGACCATACACCATGATCAAGTTGGGTTCATTCTAGGGACACAAGGATGGTTCAACATATGCAAATCAATTAATGTGATACATCACATCAACAAAAGGACAAAAATCACATGACCATCTCAATAGATGCAGAAAAAGCATGTGATAAAATTCAACACCCATTTATGATAAAAACTCTAATCAAAGTGTGTATACAGGGAACATATCAACAAAATAAAAGCTATTTATGACAAACCTACAGCCACATAATACTCAACAGTGAAAAGCTGAAAACCTTCCCACTAAAATCTGAAACAAGACAAGGATGCTCACTCTCACCACTTCTATTTCAATAGACTATTGGAAGTCTTAACCATAACAATTAGACAAGATAAAGAAATAAAAGGGGTCCAGACTGGAAAAGAAGAGGTAAAATTGTCATCATATGCAGATGACATGATACTATATACAGAAAACCCTAAAGGCTCCACACAAAAACTACTAGAGCTAATAAAAGAATTCAGCAAGGTAGCAGGATACAAGATTAACATATAGAAATCAATGGCATTTCTTTACACTAACAATGAAATATTAGAAAAGGACAGAAACAATCCCCAAACTTCAGGTTATAAGATGAATCAATTCTGGGAATGTAACGTATAGCATGATGACTATAGTTAACAACACTGTATTATATACTTGAAAGTTGCTAAGGGAGTAAATCTTAAAAGTTCTCACTACACACCAAATTGTACCTGTGTGTGGCAATGAATCTGTTAACTAATTTTATTGTGGTAATGAATTCATAATATATACGTATGTCATATGTATGTCAAATCATCATGTTGTACACCACGTTATACATCAATTATATCTCAATAAAGCTGAAAAAACACTTGGAGAAAAAAAAAAGAAACAATGCCTTTTAAAACTGCATCCAAAAAAATAAAATACTTAGGAATAAATCTGATCAAGGAAGGGAAAGACTTATATGTGGAGAACTACAAAATATTGATTAGGGAATTTAAAGATGACTTAAAGAAATTGAAAGATATCCCATGTTCTTGGATTGGAAGAATTAATACTGTTAAAATGGCCATATTACCAAAAGCAATCTACACATTTCATGTGATCCCTACCAAATAACCCAGGACATTTTTCACAAAACTAGAATAATCTCAAATTTTATATGGAATCACAAAAGACCAAGAATTGCCAAAGCATTACTGAAGAAAAAGAATGAAGCTGGAGGAATAACCCTCCCTGACTTCAGACAATACTACAGAGCTACAGTAATCAAAACAGCATGGTACTGGTACAAAAACAAACATATGGATCAATGGAACAAAACAGAGAGCCCAGAAATGAACCCACAAACTTTTGGTCAATTAATATTTGACAAAAAAGGCAAGAACATACAATGGAGTAAAAAGAGTCTCTTCAGCAAATGGTGTTGGGAAAACGGGACAGCTGCATGTAAATCAATGAAGTTGGAATACCCCCTCACACCAAACACAAAAATAAATTCAAAATGGCTTAAAGACTTATAAGACAAGACAGTATAAACCGCTTAAAGAAAACATAGGCAAAACATTATCTGACATAAATCTTAGCAATGTTCTCCTAGGGCAGGCTACCCAGGCAACAGAAATAAAAGCAAAAATAAACAAATGGGACCCAATTAAACTTATAAGCTTTTGCACAGCAAAAAGAAACCATAAGCAAAACAAAAAGACAATCTATCGAATAGGAGAAAATATTTGCAAAAGATCAGACTAACAAGGGCTTAATTTCCAGAATATATAAACAGCTCATACAATTTAATAAGAAAAAAACAAATAACCCAACCCAAAATCAGGCAGAACACCTAAAGAAGCAATTTTCCAGTGAAGACATACAAATGGCCAATAGGCATGTGAAAAAATGCTCAGTATCATTATTATCAGAGAAATGCAAATCAAAACTACCATGAGACATCACCTCACACCAGTCAGAATGGTCATCATTCAAAAGTCCACAAACAATAAATGCTGGAGAGGCTGTGGAGAAAAGGGAACCCTCCTACAACGCTGGTGGGAATGTAAACTGGTGCAGTCATTATGCAAAACAGTATGGAGAGTCCTCAAAAAACTAAAAATAGACCTTCCATATGATCCAGCAATCCCACTTCTGGATATATATCCAAAGGGAACTCTAATGTGAAAAGATACATGTACCTCAATGTTCATAGTAGCATTATATACAATAGTCGAGACATAGAAGCAACCTAAATGTCCATCAACAGATGACTGAACAAAGAAGTTGTGGTATATTTATACAATGGAATACTACTCTGCCATTAAAAAGAACAGCATAATGCCACTTGCAGCAACATGGATGGACCTGGAGAATGTCATTCTAAGTGAAGTAAGCCAGAAAGAGAAAGAAAAATACTCACATGTGGAATCTAAAAAAAAGCCAAATGAACTTACAAAACAGAAACAGATTCACAGACACAGAAAACAAACTTATGGTTACCAAGGCAGGAAGAGGAAGGGAAGGGATAAATTGGGAGTTTGAGATTTGCAGATATTAACTACCATATATAAACAACAAGTTTATACTGTACAGCACAGAGAACTATATTCAGTATCTTGTAGTAACTTGTGAAAAATATGAAAATGAATATATATATGTTCATGTATGACTGAAGCATTATGCTATACATGAGAAACTGACACAACATTGTAAACTGACCATACTTCAATAAAAATATATCAACACAAAAAGACGATCCAACTGAAAAATGAACACAGGATTATGCAGACATTTCTCCAAAGATGTACAAATGGTGTAGTAAGCAACTGAAAAGATACTCAACATCACTAATAATCAGGGAAATACAAATCAAAATCACCATGAGGGGGAGGATATAGCTCAGTGGTAGAGCACGTGCTAAGCATGCACAAGGTCCAGGGATCAATCCCCAGTACCTCCATAAAAAAAAAAAAGATAAGAAAAAAGAAACCAAAATGAGATACAACTTCACACTTAATAGGATGGCAATGATCAAAACAATGGACAGTAACAAGTGTTGGTGAGAGTGTGGAGAAAATGGAACCCTCGTATATCACTGGTGGGAATGTAACATGGTGTTGCCCCTGTGGAAAACAGTTTGGCAGTCCCAAAACTAAAACAAAAAGCTAAACATAGAATTACTATATGACTCAACAATTCTACATGTAGGTATACAAACAAAAGCACTGAAAAAGGGACCCAAACAGGTACTTGTATGCCAATGTTCAGTGAAGCATTATTCACGATAGCCAAGGGTAGAAATAACCCAAATGTCCATCAACTGATGAATAAACAAAGTGTGATATACATAGGATGGAGCAGCATTCAGCCATGAAAAGGAATGGACCTCTGACACAGGCCGCATGGGTGAACCTTGAAGACACGTTGCTAAGTGAAATACGGCATCCCAAAAGTACAAACGCTACCGGATTCTACCTGTCTGAGGTACGTAGTCACTATTTAACCATGTAATTAAAAATGGTTAAGACGGTATACTTTACATTATGTATATTCTACCACACTTGAATATTTTTAAATGTTAAAATGGTTGGAGGGGAAGGAGAGATGAATAGGTGGAACACAGAGCATTTTTAGCGTGGTGAACTTACTCTGTATGATACATGTCATTATAAATTTGCCCAAATCTGTAGGACACACACCACCAAGCATGAACTCTAATGGATCCACTCATCCCTCAGTGGACACCAAGGTTGCTTCCACGTCTTGGCTATTGTAAATAATGCTACAATGAACATGGGGGTACTTTTTTTTTTTGAGTTAGTGTTTTGTTTTCTCTGGATAAATACCCGGCAGTGGAACTGCTGAATCATCTGGTAGTTCTAGTTTTAATTTTTTGATTTACATACTTGTTTCCATGGTGGTTGCACCAATTTACACTCACATCAACAATGCACAGGGTTCCCTTTTCTCCACAACCTCACCAGCATTTGTTATCTCCTGTCTTTTTGATACTAGCCACTCTTAACAGGTGTGAGATGACATCTATCTCATTGTGGTTTTAATTTGCATTTCCCTGATGATTACTGATGTTGAGTATCTTTTCATGTACCTGTTGGCCATCTGTATGTCTTCTTTGAAAAAAGTATCTGTTAAGCTCCTCTGCCCATTTTTTAATTGTTTGTTTTTTGCTGTTGAGTTGTATGAGTTCTTCATAGTTTGGATATTAACCCCTTGTCAGATATATGATTTGCAAATATTTTCTCCCATTCGGTAGGTTGCCTTTTCATTTTGTTGATGGTTTCCTTTCCTGTGCAGAAGCTTTTAGTTTAACATAGCCTCATTTGTTTATTTTTGTTTTTGTTGCCTTTGTTTCTGGTGTCATCTAATGTAAACTACGGACTTTGAGTGGTAATGATGTTAACAGTTGAGGTTCATCAGCTATAACAAACGTATCACTCTGGTGGGGGATGCTGTAATGGGGGAGGTTATGCACGTGTGGGGGCAGGAGGTACTTGGGAAACCTCTGCACCTTCCATTCAATTTTGCTATGAACCCAAAACTATTTCAAAAAGTAAAGTCTGTTTCAAAAAGGTTAAAATGATGTGTAATCTATAAAAATATTGAATCACTATAAAGTTGTACATTTGAAACTAATATGTGGTAAGTCAACTATACTTCAATAAAGAAAAAAGGAAAGGTTAAAATGGTAAATTTTATGTTACATGTATTTTACAATTTTTAAATTTTAATGGAAAAATGGTTAAAATGGCAAATTTTATGTTTTACACGTAACAATTTTACAGCTGGGAAAAAAAAAGAATGCAGCACCTACTGTGTGTGCTTCTGTGCTAAACATTGGGTCTGCAACACAGCGCCCCTCTCAGGATGGAGCGGACTGCCTACAGTGAGCACAGACATTAAACACAATTCCACACACACAAAAGAAGGCAACATAAAAGCAATTTCAACAAATAAATAATTGACAGGGGTGATCTTCAAGAAAGAAAATTATCCCAGATGGAAGCCTAAGGATACGGAGGAGAGTAAAGGGCAACAAAATGGTAAATATATAGTAAATCTAAGTTGACACTGGGGGGAGGCATATAGCTCAGCGGTGGAGTGCATGCTTAGCATGCATGGGGTCCTGGGTGCAATTCCCAGTACCTCCTCTAAGAGTGAATAAATATACCTAATCACCCCCCCACCAAATAAAAAAAGAAAATAAATTAATATTGACATTTTATAAAGTAATAGTAGTATCAGCTCTGTTTTATAGTTTTCACCATACAAGTCTTTTACCTCCTTGGTTAATTCCTAAGTATTTTGGTGTGGTGTAAACATGCAATGGAATATTATTCAACCTTAAAAGGAAGGAAATTCTGACGTGCTACAACACAAATGAACCTTGAGGATATTATGCGAAGTGAGATAATCCAGTCACAAAAAGACAAGTCCTGTGTGAGTCCACCAATATGAGGTCCTTAGAGGAGTCAGATTCACGGAGACAAAGTAGAACGGTGGCTCCCCGGGGCTGGGGGAGGGAAGAGAGGGACATTGTTGTTTAATGACTATGAAGTTTCAGTTCGGGCAGCTAAAAAGCGTTGTGGAGATGATGATGATGGCTGCACAACAATATGATTGTACCTAATGCCATTGAACTATACGCTTAAAATGTAAATTTTAAGTTATATTACCACAATCAGAAATAAAAATTTAAAAAGTGAAATTACAGAGCAGATTCTCACACAGCGGAATTCAGCTGGAAGTCAGTAACAAAATGTTCACTAGAAAATCCTATGTTTAGAAATTAAGCAATACCGCATCAAAACAGAAAATATTTGGAACAGAATGATAATGAAAACACTACACATCAAAAGTTGAGGAATGCAGCTAAAAGCTCCATTCTGAGATAAATTCACAGACTTAAAAGTGTTATGTTCAATGGAAGCGGCTCAGACAGGACGCCGAGGCAAAGCTGGGGAGCGGCGCAGGGAGAGACGCGGGAGGGGGCCCGGGGAGGGGGCGGGGCGCCGGCCGGCGAGGGCGCGCCACCCGCCCCCGGACCCTCACAGCGCGCCAGCGGCTGCGGCGGCTGCGGCGGCGCGCGCTGCCCGGGGGCCGACGCGCGGGCGGGGGGTCCGCAGAGGTCCGCCCGCGTGCAGAAAGGGGCTGAACTCCACCCGCTTCCCCAGAGAACCTGCGGAGCAAGCACGGAGAAGCAGGGTCGCCATTCTAAAGCCGAGAACTGAAGCCCAGAGAACACGTGTGACTCACTGCAGGGAGAACTGCTTCCCCCTCCAGTCTCACAACACTCCCGACACCAGGCTAAGTGACGTGCAGTTTAACCCGATTCGGACACCGACTGCCGGGGGTCAGCGCAGACCCACGGGTGAGGGGCTCGGCCCCGCAGGGCGGCCCCACCGCCAGTCCCAGCGTGCCACCTGTGCTGCTCAGCGCCGGCCTGCAAACCCGGGTCCCCCGTTCCGTCCTCAGGCTGGAGAACCCGCCGGGACGGCTCCCAGAACTCGGGGAAACCCGCCGACCGGTCTGTCATGAGGGTGTAATAAAGGACACAGAGGAACAGCGACATCACGAGCTAGGGAAGGCAAGAGGCTGTCCTGCGGCGTCAGGGGCGTACCTCCCTCTCGGCGTGTGGGAGCGCTCGCCAACCTGGAGGGTCTCCAAACCCCACAGGTTAGGCTCTTCCACGGAGACGCCATCATGTAGGCACGGCTGATTATTAACTCCTCCTCCAGCCCCCTGCCCACCCCAGAGGGCAGAAGTTCCAACCTCTCCACAAGGTGTGGTCTTTCTGGTGACCAGCCCCAGCCTGACGCTCTCCAGGGTCCCCAGCCCCCCAGGCACTATCAGCATACTAAAAGATTCGTCAGTCTGGAGATGCCAAGGGCCTTAGAAGCTCTGGGCTCAGGAACTGGGGTCAAAGATCTAATATTAGAACAAAAGAGGTGCCTAGCATGGCAACACTCAGGAAATTAAACGGGTTTTAGGAGCTCTGTGTCAGGACCCTAAGACAGAGCCCAGCACATATTTATTATGTCACACTTGCCAAAACAACAAACAAAAAGAACCAGACGCGTGCCAGCACACACACAAATGTATGTCTTAATATACTTTTTATCAAAGGTCTTTACATAAGAAATACAGATAATATTATGAATCATAAAAGCTACCGGAATGAGTTGAGGTGATGGACATTACCAAGAACCCACAAACAAGGCCACTCCTGCGCATTACAGAGAAGTCACCTCTCCAGCTGCCAGGTGGGAAGGGCACGGCCAGCACCCCGCAGTGATTAGCACGACCCTGGTGAGGACCGCCTGCTGTCTGGCGAGCTGCTACCCAGGAGCCAGCCCATTAAAGACAGGCGAGCGTAGCGAGTACAGCAGTGCTCCGAGCACACCTTGGGGAGCAGACAGGAGTGGGGGCTGGGCAGGCCTCCCTCACCAGTCACCCCAGCAGTGTAAGGTCCAGGCTTCCGCCTTCTACCTGCCAGGGCGATAAGAGCCTGGGTGGCCTCAGCCTAGCAAATTCTAAGGCATGCTTCTGAAGTAGATACTAGAATACAGGTTTACTAATTTACAATGATAAAACTGTCACACAAACCTAAATATTCTGGCCAACAAGTACTCCATTCCCTTCCTGGACATCAATACACATGAAAAACCAACTGTAAACAGACCCTACTTCACTGAAATCACAAGAACTAAAAATAATGAATCCAACAATCCAGCAGTTACACTCCTTGGTATTTATCTACATGAGTTGAAGACTTCTGTCTATGCAGAAGCCTGCACACGGATGTTTACAGAAGCTTTATTCACAACTGTCAAAACTTGGACGCATGGACAAATATTTCATCCGGACAATGGATTATTTAGCATTTAAAAGAAATGAGCTATCAAGACATGAAAAGACATGGAGGAAATTTATATGCATATTACTAAGTGAAAAAAGGCAATGTGAAAAGGTTACCTAGGGTAGCATTCCAACTATATGACTCTGGAAAAGACGAAACTGTGCAGATAGTAAAAGGATCAATGGTTACCAGGGCTTAGAGGGGAGAGAGGAACAAACAGGCAGAGCACAGGAGATTTGTAGGCCAGTGAAACTATCTGTGTGGTATTATAATAGTGGATACATGTCATTGCACATTTGTCAAAACCTACAGAACATACAACATCAGGAGTGAACTCTAATGGAAATGATGGACTTTGGATGATGATGTATCAATGTTGTAAAAAATGTACCACTCTGGTCCCGGGTGTCCACAGTGGGGGAGATTGCACTACGGGGGCGACAGGGGAGAATCTAGGAATCTCTGTACTTTCTGCTTAGTTTTGCTGTGAACCTAAAAATTGCTCTAAGAAACAGTCTATTTGAAAAAAATGATTCCATATACATGATCAATATATTCTACTCCTATACACAGACTAACACCAGAAGCCACACCATAATCAGAAGACTGCTTGGTGAGCATGAAATACAAACTAGAGGAGTTCCGTGAGTGGAATGATTAATGGTATTTGGCAAAAATATGTAAACCTGTCTATCTCACAAGGTCAGTAATCTTAACAATGGGATAGGAGTCATTTCAAGTCCCCTGGCTTCACTCCTGGGTCCATCTCCTCACCAGGACTGCACCCAGGATACAGTTCCTCCGCCTTTCCACTCAGACGTCTAAGATGCGTGCTGCCAACATCTGCCTCGGTGGTTCTTTTGCTCCTTGACTTCCTGGGCTGACCAACTCCTGAGATAACTAACACTTTGTTTGTCTGTTTTTTTTAAAGACTTTAAAAACTACACTCAAGTCATCCAAGTCTGAGAAATTCAGAAAGAATCTTCTGTCTCCATTAAGCGATGCTGCTAATTTGATTAACTCTGTGAATTTACAAAATTACTCTGAGAGCACTAGCTTGGAGCCTCCAAATACTGTCCATGGCTCAGAACTGAAACACAGTCAAAATGTCAATACTCCAGTAGCTGGAATCATTTTACTACAAGGTTAGTCTAAAAAACCTTGGAGTCTTTGAAATTATGAAGTGGGCTGTTTTTAGCACTACCCTAGGCAGTCCAGACTTCGGAATATTTCAATGCCTCCTGGAGGCAGTCTCTCACTTCTGGAATCTGTAACTTGAGGATGTCCTTAAAAGATCTACAATAACTTACAATTAAAAAAAAAATTCTGGGGAAAGAAAACCAGGCACTGAAAGATCAAAAGCCATTAACAGAAAAAAAAAGGGGGGGGTGAGGATGTAAAAGAAACATTAAGAGAACAGAAGCGAGTAATTGAAAGACTAGCAGTGAAGTATAAAACAGAGCTTTGAGCTTCCCTGCAGCAAGGAAAAAAGATCAATTCTCTTGACTGTAGTAGAACCACCTCAGTCTTCCCCTGTCCCTCAGCTAACAGTAATTTGTTACAAGAGTGTTTAAGGGGCATCAAGCAAGGTAGTGAAGAACACATCCCACTTACAGTGTTTTTATAATACATTACTCAAGCCTCAGCCGAAGCTCAGAATAGAAAGCCTAGTTTTGTAAAGACAGTTATACAAAGGGCTCAGGTGATTTTTATTTTGCTTTCTGATGATTTCTTATCCACTGGTACATCGGTGCCACCTAAGGAATAAAAACTTAACCATTCTCAAAATGGGGCATCAGAATTACCTAGGGAGCATGTGAAAAATGGTAAGTTCGGACCATAACTCCAACCTACTGCATTTAGAATCTCCAGGTATAGAACCTGAGAATTCATATGTTTAAAATCACTCAGTCTATTTATTGGAGGTACTGGGGATTGAACCCAGGACCTTGCGCATGCTAAGCACAGACTCTACCACTGAGCTACACCCCCACCCCCAAGAATTCATATCTTTAACAAGAACTGCAGGTGCACCACATCACTTTCCTTCCTCGACATGTTACCTCAGCTTCCTTCCATAGTCAGATGTCAGCAATTCCAAACTGAAGTCACTTACAATAAACTGAAGAACACTGATTCTATTTGGCTATTCCGAGTTATAAGGCATGTGGTTGATAAGGATAATAGTTTAATCTGACATTTTCTAGCCTTGAGGGCCATAAATTATAGATTTTTATATTTATTACACTGATTTTCTGGCCGATGACAATGAAGAATCAGGCTCTAACAAAAACCAATATACTATGACAATTTCCCTATAGATGGAAATTAAGTGTCCTAAGAAAGGAGTACTTTTTTTTTCTAATTCACAGTAATAACACCGTAACAGCAAAAACAATTATCTCTAACATTTGAAAGGCCTTCCTGCCTGTCAGGCATAGTTCTAAGTGCTTTAGATATTTATTTATACACACACACACACACATAAATTTATCAGATCCTCGTAACAACCATTGAGGTAGAACATTTCAGCGTGTTTATGAGCTGCACAAATCACCACTAACTTACAGGAGCAAGAATTCTCTCTCAGGAAGCAACCCCACATCTGTTCAAAGCCTCAAACAAGTACACACCTGAGTACCAAATTTCCTGCATCCATAAAATATGGAAGAGATGAC
This sequence comes from Vicugna pacos, assembly GCF_048564905.1. Taxonomy (NCBI): domain Eukaryota; kingdom Metazoa; phylum Chordata; class Mammalia; order Artiodactyla; family Camelidae; genus Vicugna; species Vicugna pacos. Next base: position 29,896,516 of record NC_132997.1, on the reverse strand, counting down.
ATGGGGCCTAAAACACACTTGAAGTTAGAAATTACCCAAAGCTTGTTTCTTCTATAATAAAATCTGCTACAAAATTTAAGTAGGTTACATCCCAGGGGTAAGTAAGTTATGAAATGCATCCTGAAATAATTAAATGCATTATTCAATTAATTACATTATTTACAGGTTTTCATCAGAATACTACCATGTGTCTGTCAAAGACAAGGACTTTGATTTTGACATGATGCTTAAATGTTCTTCTAAACAATAAGTTCAGCTGTTTCTTCCATCTACTCCCAGAACATGAAAACTTTTTATGTTATGATATTTAAGCACACATACTCCTTTCTATCTGCTTTGGCAGGAGGACAAAAGCATGATTTAGCTGAAAACTGTACCAAAATGGTCAAAAAAGAGCACTTTATACATACTTAATGCAGAGTTTTACTATACAGATAATTTGTGCAGACTCTGATCCTCAGTGGTATCATTTCAACAAAAGCTATGAACAAAGGAACAGTAAAAACTTTGGAATAACAGCAACAAAACAACACTAATAAAATACAATCAATGATAAATCACAGAGAAAAAAATATGACAATGAGTGTGTATATGTCCATAAATGACTGAAAAGTTGTGCTGAACACTGGAATTTGACACAACATTGTAAAATGATTATAAATCAATAAAAAATGTTAAAAAAAAAGAAATCAACTGCTGAAAAAATAAATAAAATACAATCAGTAAATGGTATTTTTTAAATACCTTGGGCAATAGAAGTCAGCTCATCAATGAAGTCAATGGCCTACAGTGGTGTCAAAATCCTATAAAAGTCTTAAAATGTTAAACAACCTTCCTCTTTGGGGAAAAAAGAGTGCAACAGTGGTAAAGCTTAGATATACATTTTCTTTACATGAGATACGAAGAAACTCATATCTAACATTAATCAAGAAAAAAGCTAAGGTAGAATTCTAATGACATTAATAGCAGATTAAAAGATGTATAATTTTGAAGGACCATATCACTACCCATATCAAAGAAGGGACCTATTCCACATTGGGACTAATCTTTAAGGACAATAAACCAAGAGGTTAATAAACACAGTTTTTCAAAAATCTGGTTTCTTTATTGGTTTAAAAGAATTCTATTCACCAATTCGACAGTATGAATCAAAATTTAAGTTTAAGATATATATACTATTTCGTAAGAAAATTTATTTATTTTACAGAAGCATAGTGAGGTATTCAGGGATGAAATGCCACTATATATATATATGTATATATATATATATATCACTTAATTTAAAATGCTTAAGCAAAGAATAAAAAAAATGAAGCAAATATGGCAAAACACTAACAACATAACACGTATATACAGAGGTGCTCTTTGTATTAGTCTATTTTTCTGTACGTCTGAAACTTTTCATAGTAAGGACCAAAAAAAAAAAAAATACACACACCCTCCTTAAATCTGTTCTACTTCTAGGAATTAACCCCACAAATATAGCTCTGGCCACTCAACGGCCTAGAAACAATGACCAACCCAGCAGCAGTGAGCACCTTAGAGCTCAGACTGAGGCCTCAAATACTCTCTGCTGCTTTAAAAGGAAAAAATAAATCAGGCTCTTGGAGAAATGGCTGATCGTGGTATGGGGCAAAAAATGTATCAGATGAACCTGCACATTTGATGGTTTCCTTAACCTATAAGGAATAAGGAAGGTATCAAAAAAAAATACTGGGGGTGGGGCATAGCGCATGCTCAGCATGCACAAGGCCCTGGGTTCAATCCTCAGTACCTCCATTTAAAAAATAAATAAATAAACTTAATTACCTCCAACCACCCCCCACAAAAAAAGAAAAAACTAAATTAAAGAAAAAAAAAAAGAGTCAAAAATAAAAGAACACCTACTGGGTCACACCAAAAGTACCGAGGGGCCAACGTGAAAGGGCTCTGGCACGCCAGAGATGGGACAACTTGAGCGTCGGTAAGAAGAGCAGCAATGGACGGAAACACATCAAATTTGTTTAAACCCATGACTTACTAAAGATTCTTTTTAAGTTCACTCGTCTCCTAGTGAATCAATTCATGATGAAGACTGATAAAAGGAAAGAATCAAACACTTAAGCTGCCTTTCAGTCACCCAATTATTTTGGAAAGCAAGTAATTAACACGGGGAAGTTTTCCATGATATAATCTGCGCAGTTACACATCTCCTCTGCCAGACGTATGATGATGTAAGAAAGAAAGTTATCAGAATGTCATCACTTTACAAGCCCGAAGGAGAGAATGGATGTAAGCCATCCACACCACAGCTGCTACCACAGCAGAAAGAGATGCAACCAGACAGCATGTGCTTCCTGAGAAATTTCACCAGACCAGCAACACAACTTTTTCAACAAACAAGTTGTAAGGAAAGAAAAAACAAAAAAATACACATATGATGTAAATGAATGGCTGAGTCACTTTGCTGTACACCTGAAACTAACACTGTAAATCAACTACACTTCAATAAAAACATTAAAAAAAACCCCAAAAAACCAGCTTGAGCAGGGTTAATCGAGAGAACACCAAAGCAATGAGTGAAGAAACTGCCACACCTGGACCAGCCGCTTTCATCACGAGCCCTTCCAGGCTATATTTTCACATGTTCATGCATTATTTTAATAAACACTAAAAAAATAAAAAGACGACACCGCAGCAAGGCTTCAGGAATGTCCCAGAAGTTTCCCTCCTGACCCCCGCCCCACTGCACAGCACACCCCGCCCTCACGGCCGGGGCTTGGTGGGCCTTGGGGTGTCGGGGGGACGCTTTCTTGGGCTGCAGTGGATTCGCAGGGTTTCGCAGTTTGACAGGTGGCCGGCTCGGTGGCCCCCCCCGCCCCCAGCATCAGGACCACCCGGAGCTGCGCAGAGGGCCGAGCCCCGGCCCTGAGGGTCGGTCAGGGAGCTCTCTGCAGTCAGGTGTTCACACCCGGGTGAAGGGAGGGGTTGAGGGGCCAACTGGAGGTCAGGTGGCAGCGAGTGGCTAGAGGAACTAGGGCCCCCAGACCCCCATAAGGGGCTACCTGCCACCACCCTGCGCCGAACGCAGCCCAAAGGCTCCGAGGGGTCTTCCCGGTCTTCCTTACTCTGCCCGGTCCCCCTGTGCAGCCCGGTCCGCCCGGCCTCCTCCTCCCCACCTGCCCGCACTGAAGCTGGGCTCTCCACGGAAGAGAAGGCCAAGCCGTCTCCACCTCCCAGCTGCAGACAACTCACAGATTTCCCTCTGAGCCTGTATCACCGAGCAGCAGAACAAAACCAGTTCCCACCAGGAAAGGGGCCTGGCTGAGCAGGCGGGGAGCCCTCAGTCGGGTGGTCGCTCTCATTCCAAGGGCCCTCCTGCTTCTTCCTCTAAACTACGGAGCCACCATTTGTCAAATGTTGGGGTTCTGTGACTTTAGCAAGTGATGGACCAGAGCAAAGGAGTGAAGCTCTTTTATGCAGCTTTTACTGTTCTCCCAAATGACAGCCAGGGCAGGGCTGCCCAGAGATCTGACCTGGAGTCTTCGTATACCAGTGGGAGCCACTGCCTTGGACTTCCAGGGACTCGATGCTAACAGGGTTCACACAGGCCTGCTGGCAGGCGCCCCAGGGCAGGGAGAGCTCTGGGGAGGAACCCGGGCAGATCCGGCAGAGGGGCTTCAGCAAACAGCCCCGCCTACTCTCGAGATTTAGCCCAGAAACTTCGTGAGAGTGCCCAGCCCTATGACCACCTGTTGAGTGTTGGGAATCTGCTGGTAGGTCTGCCCCGTGCAGCCCTAAAGCAGATAAAATGCAGGGCCCAGAAATCGCCAGCACAACAGCACACAACCCCCGCTGCCCAGGTCACTCAATCTCTGAACTGACACCTCCCTGAGCACTGTTAGCCCCTCGCAGCTCAGAATGTGCCCTTACTTTGTGGTTCTTCTGCATTTTACTCCGCACAGGGGTTAAGGGTCAGAGCACCTGGGGTTAAGGCCTACCTTATCAACTCCTAACTAGGTGATATCAGGTCTACTTAACCTTTCTGCGCCTCAGTTCCCTCATCCAGAAAACAGGGATTATGCTGTCTACTCCACTGGATGTAAGATCGTTCAGTCATTCAACAAACATACTGAGCACCTACTAGGCACTTGTAGAGCTAGGCGCCACCATTCCCGGTGCTCAGGGTACACCAGGAACTGGTCTAAGTGTTTTTAATCCTTTAACTCATTTAATTCTCACAACAACCCTATAACAACATGCAGTGAAATAACCACAGGAGTAATTACTAAACATGTTCAATTTCTCTGCATCTTCATACCAATCCCAACAGATGATCTCTAATAGAAATCCAAAAGTAGCACCAATTGAGGTCGAGTAATGGAGAGAATGCCCCGGTGATATAAGTAATAAAGACACACAGTAGTTTTCTCTTTGCAGAATTATAATTTTCAGGGAAAAAACATTGCCTGATAACATATATGAAGAAAGCATACAACCCCCAGTCAATGAAAATAATACATACCACTTCATATTTGCTGAACTACCATTAAATAGCTTCCATTTAAATTACTGTATTTGTGATGTGCCACTGCAATCTGCTTTTAGGAATTGGGACGTATTCCCCCCACCTGCTGGGAGTCCCGGCTTTGGCAGATAGCATTCAGCTGTGGGCCTTCTTTTAGAATTGCCTCCACTGAAAAAGGCACCCTGGCCAAGGGCACGCCTCCCTCCTAGGGTAACCAGAACCCAAAGACAGATCATCACAGAGGTACCAATGCCCAGCCCCCCACCTCAACGAGGAAAGACTGAAGGCCATCACATCTTCAGAGTCCCCACCGTGGTGTGAGCTGAAACCTTTATGGAGATGACTTCACAGCCCATCTTGTACCCCTCATCCAGCCCAATCCAGCCCCCTCCCCTTCCATGAGCATCAATCCTAAGAGTACTCCCAAATAAACTTTTTGAATCTCCGTCTCAGTCGGCTTCCCCAAGAACTAGGGTATTAGAAATTTTCCAAGAATTGGACATTGAACCAATACTTTGAGACGGCTACTTGGCAATATATACCAAGAATCTTGAAATATTCATTTTCTCAAGAAGCAATAGAAAAGAGAAGGCATGGCCTCTAAAGCACTCATTCAAATCCCAGCTCTGCCAGAAGGAAGCTTTGAGATCTGAGTCTTGGTCTCTTCATCAATAAAAATGGGACTAACAGTACTTGTATTTTAGAGTTGCTATTATAATTTGTGAGTTGTAACAATGTTCTTGTTCCAAGTGGAGTGCATATGTAGAAGCACCTGGTACACAATGATTGCTTAATTAGCAATTAAGTTGGGATCATCAGCTGACTTTAGGATTAAATGTTACTGGTGGGGGAGGGTATAGCTCAAATGGTAGAGCTCATGCTTAGCATGCACGAGGTCTTGGGTTCAACCCCCAGTGTCTCCTCTAAAAATAAGTAAACCTAATTACCTCTTCCCTCCACCAAAAAAAAAAGATTAAATGTTACTTTCTTGAGTACTAAGAACTGGTCCTTTGAATCTGTTTTTCTCACTCTGCCTTGTACATATAGGTTCTCAATATCATTTAACTTTTTTTTGCTGAATTTTTAAAAACTGTGGTAAACAAAAGTAACATAAAATTGACCATTAAAGAAAAAAGTTAAATGTTACTTTCTCTTCCAATTTACCAATAATCCAAGTCAAACAAGGGAAGAAACCCTCTCCACACTAAGCATCCGGGTAAAGCATACGTCCGTGAAGGCAGAGTCCGTATCTGGCCAGTTCAGTGATTCTCAACCCTTAGTGAACTTAGCATAATACCCTGCACGGCTTCTTAAAACACAGCCTGCTGGGCCCCATGGAGCCAGAACACGTCCAGAGTTTCTGACTCAGTAGTTCTGGGGTGAGGCCCAAGAATGTGCATGGCTAACAGGTAACCAAGTGAGGCTGATTCTGGTCAAGGACCACACTTTGAAATTCCCTCTGGTATAAGTTTATCACGGAATCTACCTGTACTAATTCAGGCCAGTTCCTAATACAGAGAAGATACTTAAATATTTCTTAATTGACTAAGATGTATAAATAAGTCTACAATACTGTTATTTACAAAAGTAAAACAAAATGAAATTAATGTCTAAAAAGGGGGCATGATTAAACAAACTATGTACTGCACTAAATGTGACCATTAAGAAACACTAGTAAAATCATCAACAAAATGAAAAGGCAGCCTACCGGATGGGCGAAGGTATTTGCAAATCCTGCATCTGATAAGGGATTAATATCCAAAATACATTAAAAAATTCATACAACTCAGCAGCAAAGAAACAAACAATCTGATTTAAAACTGGGCAGAGTCTCTGAATAGACATTTTTCCAAAGTCAGACAGACGGCCAATGGGTGCATGAAAAGACGCCCCATATCAATAATCCCCAGGTAAACGTAAATCAAAAGCACAGTGAGCTATCACCTCACACCTGGCAGCAACGCTGTTCTCAAGAAAACAGAGATAACAGGTGACGGCAAGGCTAAGGAGACAAGAGAAACCCCGGGCACTGTTGGTGGGAATGTCAACTGGTGCAGCCACTAAGGAAAACAGCACAGGGGTTCCTCAGAAAATTAAAATAGAAGTACCACAGGGCCCAGAATTACACTTCTGAGTACTTATCCAAGGAAACAAAAACACTGCTCAAAAAGGTATCCACACCCCCACGTTTATTGCAGCATTATTCACAGTAGCCAAGACATGGAAGCAACCTAAGTGCCCACTGATGGATGAAGAGATGAACAAGATGTAGTGTGTGTGTGCATGTGTGTGTGTAGTGTGTGTATATATAGTGTGTGTATACACACACACACATAATGGAATATCATTCAGCCAAAAAGGAAGGAAATCTTGCCACTTGAGACAACATGGATGGACTCTGAGAGCATTATGCTGAATGAAATAAGGCAGACAGAGAAGGACAAATACCTATGATCTCACTTCCATGTGGAATGTAAAAAAAAAAAAAGGAAGGAAGGAAGGAAAGAAAGAACATATAGATACAGAGAACAGATGAGGTGGGTGGTGCCAGAGGTGGAGGATGCAGGGAGGCTAAAACGAGTGAAAGGGATGAAAAGACAACAAGCCTCCAGTTATGAAATAACTAAGTCCTGGGGGTGCAGCATACAGTGTGGTGACTGCAGTCAGTAACAGCGTATTGTATATTTGAAAATGACTAAGACAGCAGATCTTAAAATCCTCATCATGAGAAAAAATGTGTAACTGTGTGGTGAGGGATGTTAAGTCGACTTACTGTGGTGATCAGTTTGCAAAATATGTAAATACTGAATCATTACGCATATCCAAAACTAATATATGTAAACTGTATCTCAATAAAGAAGAAATACATGTAAAATAATGTTATAGCAACACAGATAAATACATAACAAATCATAAGTGAAAAAAGGTAACACAAAATTGTATGTATAGCAATTTAAACTACATTAAATACATATACACATGGATTAACGACAAGGGAAATTTCCAAAAAAATCACTCCATTCTTGAGCTTAGGTTTATGGGAATTCAGTATTTTTGGTTATTGTTCAAAGTTTATTCAGAAGATATTTTAAGGTTGACCTAATACAAAATAGCAATACTAAATAATTAGATAAGCATATAATCAAATAAATGCATATATACCGCAGGATATTGTCACCAAAAGAACACTGTCTATCAGAGGCATATATAACTTGGTCGTTAGTTTCCGCAAAACTGGTGTTATAAAGCACTGCTGAGGAGCCGACCCAGAAACAACCAGAAAGTAAATACACACACACACACACACACACACGGCATCTTAAATTACCTGCCACCGGAGGGACAACGCCAGAGAAACGCACTGTTGCATGTTCTCCGTTAACTTCAACTCTCCGACCAATGACATCTGATGTCAAAGTGTCAGTCATTGTCATACAGCCAGAATCCAAAGTGTGAGGAGACCTAGGAAGGAAATATAACATTGACAAGAACTTAGTAAAATTCTCTAAAAAAAAAAAATGTATTTTAACTTCAAGTAGATATTCATGAGGTCTGCCCAACGCTTCTGCCCAACTTAGTCTTCGTATTTGGTGCAGAGAAGAATCTAAAGGTTTATGCACTGCACACTCATACTTTGATTCTACTTCACCGTCTAACTACATTTTGATAATCTAATGCAGTTTTTAAAATCTTGCTTAACTCCAGTAAGCTCACATCACACGGCTGTGTATTCTATCATTTACTGAAAGGGGTGGGAAGGAGAGGAAAATAGGAGATGATGGGGATAAAGGAGCCAGAGAACAGGGAAAGGAAACAGGTGACATGGGCACTGTTCTCCCCCCAGGAAGGAGAAACACACAGACCCACAGACACAGGAAGGAGCACAGATAATGAAAAAGCTCAGACCCCTAAAAATTAAGAGAAGCTCTTAAAAGGAGCCTAGGAGAAATGTACCATCTCTCTAGGAATGAAAACGAGACAGAATTCCTGCTGCAACAAGTGGGATCCTTCAACAAATGAAAAAAAAGAGACGGGGAAACACAAGGAGATTAAGAGAAATTTAAGAGAAGTGGGGTGGGTATATAGCTCAGTGGTAGAGCACATGTGCTTAGCATGCACGAGGACCTGGGTTCAATCCCCAGTCCCTCCATGAAAAACTAAATAGATAAACCTAATTACCTCCCCCCTAAAAATAATTATAAAATTTTTTGAAATCAAAGAAATTTAAGAGAGATAGCAATCAACTTCAATGTACAGACTTTATTTGGAACCTAAAAATTTTTTTAAACTGTAAATACTTTTTAAAATAAATTATGAGGAAGTTGAACATTTGAACGCTGACTAGATAGCTGGTGATATTTAAAGAATAACCTTTCAAAAAGGCTAACAAATAATCTGTTTTGGAAAAAAGGGAAGAATAATTGTTAACTTTTTAGCTGTGACAATGGTATAGGGCTTATGACTCTTGAAAAGCCTTTATCTTTTAGAAATACACATTATTTATTTACAAAGTTTTTAAAGCTGTATTTTAGATGTATCCCACCACCGGGAGTGTAAACAACACACCAAAAGAAAGTAAAAGGCAGAGTAGCCAGTGAGGGAAACACTGCTGGAAAGCAGGTGGAAACAATGAGAGCCTAGGCCAAGGCGCTGGCCTCCACCCATCCATCCAACACATGGTAAGTGCTGACGACATGCGAGCTACTGTGCTGGACGGGGCATCACAGCTGACCGCGCGCGTGTGACTCCTGTCTCAGAAGCTTACAGTCCAGCGGCCATCAGAGCTGAGAGAAGGGTGTGCATTTCAGGGAAAGTTAAGAGCTGGAACAGGGTCCGGTGATTAAATGGATAGAAATGGTAAAATCGAGGACTGGGAAGACTCAATGTTTTGTCTAGGGTAGATGGTGGTGCCAGACACCAAAGCAGGTAATACAACAGGAGGCTCAAGTTTGGGAGGAAAGAGTTCGTTGGAGGTGTCCATAGAACGTCATGATGGATGGGGTCTCCAGTTCAGAAGACATGTTTTCACTAGAAATGTGTATTTGGGAGTTATCAGCACAATTTATAACTGATGCCAATGACAGTGGATGAAATGGAAAGTGGATTAGATGGAAAGAAGGAGGATCAGTGACAGAACCACGGGGAAATAAAGTACTTAAACGGGAGAGGGAAGAAATCCCTAAAGGGTCAGAGGAGGGAAAGCCAGAAAGGGTAAGAGAAAACTAGATTCCTGGTGTCGGCATCGACTGCAGTAGGAATAATGGAGCAACCGTATCGGACCGTGTGAGCCTAGAGCTTAAAAACTTTGTGTTCCTTCTGCTGACACAAATACGGTTTTCAACTAGACCCTCATCTTCGTCTAAATGAAACTTAGTTGCTAAAAAGTTAGCAATGTTGCCGTGCAAGGATTCTGAAAAGACCACAAGTTACAGGACTACTGAAAAAATACTTTGCTATTTTAATAATATTATCATATAATAGGTGCACAATATAAGAAAAACATACACCGCTAATCGCACTTTTTTGGGATTCAAAACACATTTTTCATTACTCATAAACCTTAACTGGATAGCTGAGGTCTCTAACATTATTACTTCTCTGCCTTTATGTTATGCTTTTTAAAGAAACAGTAGACATTTCCTCTATTACTGTAGTTGTCTGTGTCACATCTGACCTGCTCTCCCCATAAAACAGAATAATCTGAGCGCTGCCATCTCTTATCAAATTTCAGTATTGGTTTTTCTCAGTCATTTTCTCTACTTTCTCATAAAAACTTTTTTCCAAAAAAATTTTCCCCAATTCTTATGAGAAGACCCCTATTTCAAAATGGGGCTGAATTTTGACGGTTTAAATATGGGAGGATAGGGCAGTCAGGAAGGGGCCAAAATCTAGATCTAAACTTGCCTGGTAGGGTTGAAAAGCAAAAGGGAAAGCATCCCAGAACCTCAGCTTGGTGGGAAAAGTCAAGACAGTTCTGGTACCTGGAGGACAGAATGAACAAGAAGGGAGGACAGGTGTGGGGAAGCCATGTTCCTGTGGAGGAAGCTCAGACACACATGGTCAGCAGCTGAGACATCTGGTCTACAGGTAGGGCCCTACTCACAAGCCTGTGTTCAGATGCGAAGTTCTAGTCCCCAAGGAGAGAACTAGTAAGATCGCTGCCGAACTCTGCTCCCACGAGACGTTAGAGCAGGAGGCCGAGTCTTGCTTCCATGAACTGGAGTTCAGGGGGGTTTCCAAACCCAGAAACCCACAACCAGCCCCACAGTCAGGCTGCAGCTCTGGCTGGGGCTCAGCCTAAGGGCCCCGCCTCACAGAGGCTAAGAGTGACAACGGCCTGGTGAGGAGGACGGGGCAGTGGTCAACTGGTGAGAAACCAAGTGGCGTAACAGCAAAGTGTGGAGAGAAGACATCAGGGAGCCATCCTCACTTTCCTTGAACGCACACAAGCAGTTCATAGATTACCAAATTCCTTCACGTGCTTGGTCCCCTTCCATCTCTAGTAACAATTCCCACGCCCACCTGTAAGTCGTGCCCACAGGACCTGAGACCATTAGCTACACGGGGTCTAAGGTCAGTAATTATTGGCTGCGTGTCATGTCACTACTTCTGATGACCCTGTCTAGTCTCTTGATTCTTCTAATAATTGTTTTTTGATACTGTGATCTTCTGGGAGGTTCTGGAGACCGAGGCCTTGGTTCCCTTTCCCTCTGGCTGGTCACCCAGTAACTCCCCGTCATTAGACCCACTTGACGTCTGTGATGGGTGCACCCTAGACCTCCATGGTCTGTTGCTAACACCCCCGCCTCGATCACCCCAACCCAAGCCCTCCCCCGTGTCAGTGTCCAGTCAGACTGTCTGAAGCCAGCGCGCCCAGTTGGTTAGACTTTCCCTAGTTGCCTGCACTGGGTCTTGGTTAGGTTCTTCTGGGGGCCAGCCAAGCCTTTTACTTTAAGTATACAGGCTCACTAACGAACGAAGATGGCCCACTTAATTTTCAGGTGACCCCACCAGTTAGATAACAGTTCTTTAAAGAGATGAAACATGCCACCCGATCACTTCTACCCACTGACTTTAGCGCTGCCCTCTTCAGCTACAGAGAATCAAAGTAGCCCCCTTCCCAGCTGACACTGACACATTTGAAGGCCACCATTATGTTACTGTTTCTCCTCTCTCCTCTTCCTGTCCCCATCTCCTAAAACTCTTTTCCTTGATAAACCATCCTCATGTGAATTCCAAGTTCTCCTTCACAATTCATTTACCGATTCTTTTCTTAAAATACAACACCTAAAACTGAAAACCACATTCCAAATGTGACTTGACCTGTGTGTGGGTTCAATGGTCTGAAAATCACTCATCTAATAAGGTAGCCTAATATTACATTCACTTTCCCCCTTCTCATGGGAACGATTGTTGCTTGCTATTAAGACCACAATGAAATAAACTCTATAGCCATTTTTGAGTTACCATCACTTTCTGACCATAAAACTGAAATGTTAAAATTTCACTATAATTACATTACCCTAAAAAACAGTTTACAATAGTTTTAAATGCCCTCTCAATTTTCATCAACATGTAAATAGAATTTTTAATATAATACAAAGACACATAATTTCTATTCTACTTATTTTAACATTCTGTAAACATTTTTCTATAGAGCCACAAGGTCATCATATTAATCACTTTAATCTTGACATGTAGATACCACAATTTACTTAATCACTTCTCTACTGTTATATGTTTTCATTGTTTACTATCCTAAAGAAAACAGCTAAAAACATCTTTCATTTTTAAATTATTGGTATCCTTTGAAGTATTTCCTTGGGACAAATTCTTGAGACAATTATTCAAAATAAATATGTTTAAGATTCTGGAAAGCCATGGCCAAATTGTCTATCAAAAAAAAAAGTTAATTATTGGCACTGGCACCAAGAGAAAACCTACTTGTTTACGTATTTCTACAAAGTCTTAGGAGTTCTCATCCAGAGCTTTCCATCAGGTCTTCTCTATCCTGTACTTGAATAACTAATTTTTGAGGTGGAAGTTAATAAATGATAATATTATTGTAAATGTAGGACTTTACATTTATCTATATTAAAGAGTCAACAATCCAACATATTAACCATCTCTCCCAGCATTGTCCTGGGCAATTTTTATAAAAACAAAGACAAAAAAAGAATATAAGGGGGGAAGGTATAGCTCAAGTGATAGAGTGCATGATTAGCATGCACGAGGTCCTGGGTTCAATCCCCAGTACCTCCTCTAAGGGTAAATAAACCTAATTACCTCTCCCATCAAAAAAAACAAAAACAAAACAAAACAAAAAAACACCAAAAAAAAAAAAATGTAAGACACTGACCAAAGACAGAAACCCACGGGTAAAACTTTATAGTTACAAGTCTTTCTATTATCCAACTCACATTCAAGAGTGTCATGAACTTTATCAATCAAATGTCTCACTGAAATCAAAATACAATGTCAGCCCAGGGATGATACACTCTTAATCAGGCAGAGGAGGGAAGGGGTAAGGGACGGAATACTTTTACTTATTAGCTTAGACACCTCTGAGTTGTTGAGTTTTTGGAACAAGTAATTGTTATTTTTTTCTATTAATAACAATGAGGAGGAAAAGGAGAATGATTTTGAAAAGCGGGAGGAATAACGCACTGTTCTCATTAAATTCCCGGCTTGCCCGCCAGTCACTCAGTAGCTGTCTGGGTCATCAGATCAACTGTCCAGGTATCACAGTCCTTGTGTTCCAGTAACCCCACATTTCACTTCAGTAGGGCCCCAAAGCACGAGCGCAACGACGCTGGCAGTTCGGATGCCAGAAAGTAGCCACAACGTGCTTCCTGTAAATGAAAAGGTGACAGAGCTCCACGTAATAAGGAAAAAAAACTAATCACATGCTGAAGTCGCTAAGATCTACATTAAGAACAAACCTATCCATGAATTTGTGAAGAAGGAAAAAGAAATTTAAGCTGTCATACCTCGAACTGCAAAAGTTATGGCCATGTGCATGATCAGGGCTTAAGCAGAAAAGGCATTAAATTTGTACAATAAAATATTTTGAGAGAAACCACATTCACATAATTTTTATTATTTTTATATGACTATAATTGTTCTATTTTATTATTATTGCTATTAATCTCTTACTGTATCTAATCTACAAATTAAAATTTATGAATTATATATTTTATAATTTATAAATTTATATTTTAATTTATATTTGTATTTCATTTTATAATTTATAAATTTAATTTATACGTTTTAGGAAAAATGGAGTATAATTAGGGCTCGGTACTATCTGCAGTTTTAGGGATCCCCCTGGGGGTCTTGGAATGTATCCCCCACACATAAGGAGGGCTCCTATGTTCTTTTTTTACATTTAAAAATGTTGAGGATTTAAAGTTAAAAGAAATATATTACTCTACCCAGTGTATTCTTATACTACTTTCTAGTCTAAATCAACCCTAAAAGCTTTTTTCTTGTCTTCACATATTTTCATAAGTTGATTTTGAGGTTCAACATTACTGATATTTGGGGGGGGTAATTTATTCATTTTATTCATTTTTAGAGGAGGTACCAGGGATTCAGCCCAGGAGCCTGTGCGCGCGAAGCACGTGCTCTCCGTCTTGAGGTATACCCTCCCCCGAGTGATACTTTTCTTAAGAGGTCTTTTCAAGGGTCTAAAAGTCACTGGTTTAAGACTCTTTTTCCATTTTAGTAATCCCTTTGTGTTTTTCTATGCATATCTTTTCCACCTAATTTTGGAACAGATGACACTTAAAATTACAAAAAGGAATACACTGAAAGTTCCCCTTCCACTCCTGCAGGTCATTGTCCCTCCCGCTGGCAACAGCCTCACTAGTATCTTAAGTGTATTTCCATACATACTTCATGCAGATATAAGCAAATATATGCTTTTTTTCTTTCTTTACACAAATGATTGCATACTGTATATGTGCTTCTATTCTTTACACTTTCATTCAATAGTAGGTCCTAGAGATTTATCCACAGCCATGTCAGGAGCTTTCAGATTTTTTATGGCTGCACAGTATTTGTATAGATATAACAATTTATTTAACTAGTCCCCAAACTGATGGACATTTAGGTTACTCCCAAGTTTCTGTTACTGCAAAAAATACTGCAAGGATTAACCCTGCACATTTATCTTTCAAACTTGTGCAAAAATATCTGTAGGAAACATTCTCAAAATGGGCATTGCTAAGTCAAAGGGTATGTGCATTTTTATTTTGAGAAGTAATGACAAACGTCCCTTTTTGGTGGCTGTACCAATTTACAATCACTTTAGCAGTGTCTAAGCCCCCGTTTCATCACAACTTCACCCTTCACAGAATATTAACAAACTTTTGGTTACCTATCAGTCTGATACATTAAATACGTATTTTATTTGCCTTTCCTTTCACGAGGGAAGCTGAGCATCTATTGATCCATTCATTTGGATCTCCTTTTCTGTGATCCACCAGTTCACAATCTTTTGTCCATTTCCCATGGGTTTATTGGTGTATTTCTTAGTTTTTAAATCTAAACTGTTTCCTGTATGGTCTTAATGATGAGATAACTACATAATTCCCCAAATAAAACATTCTGAAAAGAATTAAAAGGAGGGACTCAAGCAGGTATTTGCACTCATGCTCACAGCAGTATTATTCACAACAGCCAAGGAGCGGAAACAACTCCAATGTCCATTGATGGATGAACGGATAAACAAAATGTGGTCTCTCCATATAATGGATTATTCAGCCTTAAAAATGAAGGAAATTCTGCCACATCATACAGGAATGAATCTCGAAAACATTACGCTAAGTGAAATCAGCCAGCCACAAAAGACCAAATATTGTATGATTCTACTTAAGAGAGGTCCCTGGAGGAGTCAACTTAGCAGAGAAAGCAGGACGGTGGTCTGCCTGGGGGAGGGGGAGTCAGGATTTGTTTAACGGCAACATTTTCAGTTTTGCAAAATGAAGGGAGTCCTGGAGACAGATGACGCCGATGGTTAAGCAGTAATACGAATATACTTAACACTACAAAACTGCACATTTAAAAATGGCTAAGATGGTAAGTTTTATATTATCTGTATTTTACTACGGTTAAAAAAAATCTAAAATGTAATTCCCCAAAGTTTAGGTTTTATAGAACTTCGATTAGATTCAGTTGTAACTGGGACACTGAATCTTAAAGAGTATGGTTATTCTCCATTTTTCAAAACATACCTTCCTAATACCCAAGGAAGCAGTTTGATTACACACAACATTTTGTTTGTTTGGGAAGACTCTCAAAAATTGCAGTTTCTTCTCCCACAATATTTCAGGGTCTTCTCCTTTACCTGTTTCCTCCTTCCTATTAATGAGATTTCAAACCAAAGGAATCTTTCCTCTCCTTTTGTTTCTTCCAAGGAACTTAAATGGTTAAAACAACAACAACAACAACAAAAAAAACAGAATCAGGTCTTGTCCCTAGAAAGGAATGGGCCTCTAGTAGAATTTCAGATAGCTGACATCTTCCATCACAACACTAACCTACTTTTGTGCCACTTTTATAATCTGTGTTAGGGGAGCAACCACCTTATTCTCCTCCTTCCCGAATGATGTATAGCATCATCTGAGGGTCCTCCCACTTCTTGTTCCTTGTCCTTTATGCTTTCCACTCTAATGCCAATACTCTTGGCCCCAAACAAGGACACAGATCTTCCTGATACACAGTATTTGTCTCCCAAGTTCTACACTGGATTGTTTAGAACAAAGATATGTATTTTCATTCAGATAATGAGTCCACTGTCCCAGCAAATTTCAGTGATATTCACAGCATTGCATGTATCTTTCTAGAATGGGCACTTGAGACCACAAGATCAGTTACTGTGCTTTTGCTATAATATCTCTTCCTAAATCAAAATTGCTGGCTGCTTCCTCCACTGCTTTGGTTATATGTCACACTCTTTCTTCTCAACAGCATGCAGTTCAATGGTTCACAAGCAAATTTTCCCTCTTCATAAAATTTTAGCATCCATTCTCCTCAATCATGTTTTCTTTCTTTCTTTTCTAATTGTAGTCAGTTTACAATGTTGTGTCAATTTCTGGTGCACAGCATAATGTTTCATTCATTCATATACATACGTATGTCCCTTTTCATATTCTTTTTCATTACAGGTTATTACACGATATTGAACATAGTTCCCTGTGCTGTACAGTGTAAACTTGTTGTTTATCTGCTTTATATACAGTAGTTAGTATCTGCAAATCTCATACTCCTAATTTATCCCTTCCCACCTCCCTTCTTCCCCTCTGGTAACCATAAATTTGCTTTCTACATCTGTGCGTCTGTTCCTGTTTTGTAAATAAGTTCATTTGTGTCTTTTTTTTTTCCTTCAGATTCTACTATTTTCCCCAATTCCTGAGAGGCACAATACTTTAGAATGAAGCTGACCATTATCTGGGAAGACAGGAAAGGAGGAGCTGGGCCAAGATCTGAGTTACTACATACGTTTACTAGGAATGAAAGATGGGAGGGAATGTGTCTCAGCGGTTAAGCCATGACCACCAGAAATTCAGGCTGGAGGAAGGTCAAGGTTAATACCTGGCATCAGTGCATTCAAGAAGACAGAGATGACTCTCCCCAAAAGTGGGGAGAGCTCTGTAGCAGGCAGTCCAAGCGGACGTTCTCAGAAACTCAAAGGCTGCACCAAGGAACACTGGTCGAAGAAACGTAACAGAAGTCATCAGACAGGGGACCAGGGATGACTAGCAAGAGCAAAGTGGGACCTCAGCCTCACCAGGAAGTTGGAGGACTAGGCTGATCACCCACACAGAGCCTAAGCAAGGTGTTCTTTACCCGCGGTCTATGGACTCTCAACGTATCTTCTACCTGAAGATTTTCACTAAGCTCTAACTGAAATTTAGCACTTCCCTAAATTATAAAAATAGGCGAAAAAATCAGATGGATTAGCAGCAGCTGTGATCACAAGTATTTTATAGCATATTATAGCTGTTACAGACATCTTGAAATGAACTTTACATCCATCACCACTTCAAAATTACAGTAATTAGACCTGCCGCTGGATTTTGTTATTTAATATATTGATACTGAAACACACATACTATTATATTACAATGTTTAAAGTAATTTGATAACTTTATTTCACATAAAGGGTTTCATTTGAAATACCATGTTTTTCTGTATTTAAAAACCTTCTAAGGAGGAGTTCACTGGCCTCATCAGACTGCTAAAAGGGTCTTTATCCTAGATAAAGAATCAATTAAGAAGGCCGGAGGACACGAGAGGAACTCAGTGGTGAGACTCCAGGGTCAACAACAAAGCATACTGTTGACCGTAAATGACAGCACTTGACAAAGTGCTTTCATTTTCCTTATCCTAATTGTACAATATTCATTTAAAATTTTAACACGTTCTCTAAAAATTACTGTAATTTTTTGGAGTGCAAGAATCTTAACTAGGGAAAGGCATGCGAACCAAGAGCGGGAGCCCCACATCCTCTCCCCTTCTGGGAAGTGCACTTTCTTTGCCCAGTGGGCTGTCCCTCCCCCACTACAGCAGAGGACATGTGTCCAGGGCGGCCAATGTGATGACTCTTCACCTCCATTTCCTTGTGGAGATCCTAACCCAAGCAGAGCCAATCTTTTAGGAAATAACATCATAAAAAATTAATAAACACAAACTTCAATTAAACCGAGTCAAGGGACCAGAAGAGGGGAGTCTCACACCCTGTGACCACAGCGGAGCCCAGCAGGAAGAAGAAAGACTCCTTTCCCTTTATGGCTGCAGCCAAGGGAAAACCACGGACACTGTTCATCTAGCCTCCCAATTTCCCTTTCTCGCTGTCAGAGCGCTCTCCTTCCCTGCGGCCCACCAGCACCGCAGACCCCAAAGCCCAGTTCTCTGCTGATCCCAAATTAACCCATCCTGACTGGAGAAACAGCTGGCAGTACTTGTTCTCAGTCAACAAGAAGGACCCCTGAAGGGAGGATTCATCTTTCTCCTTCCCAAAACCTGAAGACAAAAGGACCACTTAAACCTGGAGCAGCTGAGGGTCACGCCTGCCAGCACATGGAAGAAACCTGTCTGAGACTAAGGCCAAAGAGGAAAGCAGAGCTGATCCAGCTGTGCGCAAAGCCTTTCACCAGCCCAGTTAAATGAACCGCCAAATTCCTTCTTTTGTTTACATCAGTTTGAGCTGGCTTTCTTTCTCCTGCAACTGAAAAAATCCTGAAAAATAAATAAGAATTTAGGTCATATTTGCTCCAATTTAATGTTCTAGGGACATTCCATGCAGCCAGTCTGCTGGAGAGAAAGTCCACCTCTCCCAGCACATGCTGACCACGGGGTGCTGGATAACTTAACCCACATCTCAGGTTCCCCATCTGTAAAACGTGCATGAGATTAGGGCTGACCCTACAGAGCTGTCGTAAGCATTAAATGAGTTAGTGTGCAGCAGTGTTCAACATCTAGTAAATACGTTAGCCATTAAGATCATATATCAGATTCTGTATTTAGAACAAGGAAAAAATACCACATCAAAAAAAAGTATCACAAGTTCAGAATAACAGTAGCTGATATGGGGAAGTTTAATCCTGGTGAGTCTAGCGCCACCGCAGGTACAGATTCAGTTACAACTGCTACCTTGTTCAGCCACCAAGAGATCCAAACAGATGTCGGACGCACAACAGAAAAGGTGAGAACACTAGCACTTCGTGAATTCATATCAGAAAAAAGTTCTTCAATATGGATTCTTTTCCCCAAGTGTATTTTCCTTAATCTTTCCTGATATTTGTTCAAGATTGTACCAAAATAACTGGCAGGAGGTCTGAAGACCATTCATGCTGACACCTCTCCAGTATAAAACATGACATCAGCGGGAAATGCCCCGAACGGAGATGAGGAGCTCTGGGCAGGACAATGTTAGGCTGAGCCCTGACACCCGCTGACCCTTCCGTCATGAAGCACATACGGAAGAAGAAGACATGCTCTTATAAGGAACTTACAGCTTAGTTAGCAGAGGTAACTAACAGCAAAAAAATGAAGATCTAAAATTAGTAACGCAAGAAATCACATTCAGTGCTGACAACAACCAGGTGGGTTAAGAGTGAGGAAGGCTCCATGCGGAAAGCATGCCCTGGTTAAGTGATAATCGAAGTGGGCAGCAGAAATGAAGAGAAAGAGCTTCCGAGGTAGGGAAATGGAAGAGGGTTTCACTGACGGGTGGTTCATGTTGGGAGACTAAGAATCTGGGAATACTTTTGAACATGTAAGGGCAAAAATGTCATTTGCTTTTAAATTACCACTTAAAACATAACAACTCCCAAGTACTGAAGAGCCTAACTGGAAACAAATCCATCTGCTGTCCTTTATCAAAAAGAAATCTAATTGTGGTAAAATACACATGCCATAAAATTTATCATCTTAACCATTTTTATGTGCACAGTTCAGTGGCATTAGATACATTCACATTGGTGTGCAATCCATCACCGAAACTTTATCGTCTTACAAAACTGCAAAGTCTACCCTCATTAAACAACTCCTCGTAAGTGCCTCTCCCCAGCCTCTACCTTCAATCTCTATTAACTTGACTACTCTAAATATCTCATGGAAGTGGAATCACACGGTATTTGTCTCTTAGTGATTGGCCTGCCTCACTCAGCATCATGTCCCACTGTCCTTTCCTGCACTTCGCACCTAACATCAAAGCCTGTGTCCAAACGGTCCTACACCCTCCCAGTGTTTCCCCGCCTCAGAGTGAACTGTCTCACATCATCCTCAGTAGCTCCTCCAAAAAGCTTTAGGCATATCTGAAGAGGCTGTGGACGTGTCTTCTGTCTAAAACACCAACGACTTAAACCCACAATTTTTATGATAAAACTATATGAAAGGGGGGAGGGTATAGCTCAAGTGGTAGAATGCATACTTAGCGTGCATGAGGTCCTGTGTTCAATCCCCAGTGCCTCCTCTAAGAATAAGTAAATAAGTAAACCTAATTACTTCCCCCACCAAAAGAAAAAAAAACTATATGAAAGGAACTAATAAAATTAGTGAATCAATAAATTTGTGCCTTTTCTCTACATACTTTCAAATCCCACCAAATCTTCCCAAATCACTCCTCCACGAATTCATTCCAGCTTCCTAATAACCAGCAAACTGTTAAGCTCCCACTTTCTGGTGGCCCCTACCTACGTTCTGGGTGGTACTCATTTCACACTTAATAATGTCCATCATTTTATTTTCTAATGGACTCGTCTGCACATTTCCCAGCAAAATGCTAAGGTAGGGAAAATATCATATATATATTTTTAAATAAACTTCAAAGTACTCAGTATACAATAAACATTCTATAAGATGTATGATAAATTTACTTTAATAAACCAAAAAGAAAAAAAAAATCAAAACCACCAGAAAACAGTAACTACTAGTTTTACTGTTGAACATTTACATCTTATAAAAATAAGTACTGAGATGATCCAGGAAGCCTGTGAAAATCAGTGGCTTAGAGGTAAAAACAATATTGTTCTGCACGGGTAAGACTGATTAGATTCAATTAAGTACGCACAGTGGAATTAAAATTTAAAAGGAAAAGGTTAACCACTCTAAGAACAGAAATAAAGTATATGGAGTAACATATCTCCCAAATGAGTAGAAAGGAAAAAGTGAAAAGAGAAAACCAAACAAAACCTCAGTTCCAAGAAAAGGCAAGAAAAAAGAAAGAAAAAAACACAGAAAGTACAAAGTATAAGATGGCAAAAAAAAAAAAAAGGACAAATCCATTTATTCAACAGTTATATTGTGGAGAGTCCACGAAAAGCCAAATACTGTTTGAGGCACTTCGGCTACAGCTGTAAACAAAACACAGAGAAACACCTGCCCTTGTGAAGCTTCTGCCCTGGTGGGGAAGCATCAATAAACCAGACATGAACACAGCACATGGCACACATGTCATACGGTGACAGGCACAAGGGCAAGGAGAAGGATGGAAATAGAAGAGAAGGTCTCACTGAGAAGGTAATATTAAAAAAGGGGGGGGTGAGGTAAGGTCATAAAGGGGAAGAACATTTAGGCAAAGGTACTGCAAGTGCAAATATCCTGAGGTTAGGGTGTGCCTGAGGCAAGAGAGTAGAGCAAAGGGGAGAGTAGCAAGTGATGAGATCAGAGGGAAAGCAAAGGCCCATCATACAGAACTCTGAAGGCCACTCCAAGGAATCTGGCTTTTATTTGTAGCAACATGGATGGGCCTGGAGGTCATCATTCTAAGTGAAGTAAGCCAGAAAGAGAAAGAAAATACCATATGATATCACTCATATGTGGAATCTAAGATAAAAGAAAAAAGAGGACACTAATGAACTCATCTACAAAACAGAAACAGACTCACAGACAGTAAACAATCTTATGGTTACTGGGGGAAAGGGGGTGGGGAGGGATAAATTTGGGAGTTTGAGATTTACAAATGATAATCACTAGTTATAAAATATAAAAATAGATTAAAAAACAAATTTCTTCTGTATAGCACAGGGAACTATATTCAGTATCTTATAACATTTAATGAAAAAGGATATGAAAACAAATAAATGTACGTTTATGTATGACTGGGACATTATGCTGTACACCAGAAATTGGCACACTGTAACTGACTATACTTCAGTTAGAAGAAAAACAATGCCTTATTTTATGTGTGTAGTTATTGTTGCTCACTGTATGTCTCCCTTATATTAAAGTATAATTCTCCAAAGTTTACAAAATACGACTATCAGAGAAATATAAAATATAAGAAGAAAACATGCCAAAAAAAAATCTAGCTTTTAATCTAAGTGAAATGGGTAGTCTTTGGTGGATGTTTTGAGAGGGAGATAATCTGATTTTTTTTCTTAAGGAGACTCACTCTAGATGCTGTGATAGAAAGACTTAAAAAAGAAAAAGCGGACTAGTTAGGTGGCTCCTGCAAAAATCCAGGTGAGAGATGACTGCAGTTTAGACAGTGAAAGTGGTGAGACAGGCTTGGGAGTCTGGATAGACTCTGAAGGCAGAGTTCTTAGAGGTGTGCGGTGTGCAAAAGATGCGTCAAGGATGACTCCGAAGGTTTTGGCCTTAACATATATTTCAGGAATGACAGTGACTGTACGTATAATAAGCCTGCCAGTCAAAAGGCTAATTGTAAAAGCATTCAGAAAGCTTACAACTAAAATGATGCAAAGAGTTGAGACAATCTCAAGACAGTGTCCAGGGCTATAATGTCTGACAAAAGCGAAGTCGGCTCGTTTAATCTCCGTCTACTGTCTTTCTCTAGCAGTTTGGCATTTGTGAGCCCAGTCCTCCGGACTGGACGGTCGCTTCTTTGGGGACAGGGATGTCACACCCTCATTGGGACCCGCCCACAACCCAGAACAGTCCCCTGTAGGCAGTGACTACATGTAATGACTGTAAATGTTCTCCATCCCTTTAACGTTATCCCTTCTTCACCACAGATGATAACCGATCTGGGAGGTCGGGGCTGCCCCTCCCACCTGACACCAAGCCGACCGTCGCCTGTGCCAACCTGCCCTCTTCTGAAGGGACACACCAGTGAGGCTTCTCCGCGCGGCGCGGCGCTACCCGCCCGGCTCGCCCGCCCGCCGGGCCCCCGGCCCCGGACCGACCCCGCCCGCCCGGCCACGCAAACGCACCCGCCGGGACTGGGTGGGGTCAAAGCCCCGGGGAGCAGGCGCCGCCCCGCAACCCGGGAAGTTTCCAGGGTAGGGACAAGAGCCCGAGGGCAACGCAGAGTGATGCACGGGCCCCCGCCGGCCCGGAACCCTCGGCTCCCCCCGCCCCACACCCTTGGAAGCTCACCTGCCCGCGGCCGGCCAGGGCGGTCCCAGCGCCGACCCCTCAGCGCCTCGCCCAGGGCAGCTTCCGGCTCTGGCCGGAAGTGCTCCTGAGGCCGGAAGTCCCGCCGCCGCGAGAGATCGCGGGGCCGCCGGGCTGCGCGGCGAGGTTCGGCGGGAGTCCTGGTTCCGGGAGCTTGGTCAGCCCGCCCGAGCCCAGCCCGGCTCCCTCCCTTGTGCCGCCCGGGCGGTTCCCCGGAAGCCCGGAACGACAGAGCTACTCCGGGTACGCGCGTGTCCTAGTTCACTGGTTACCACCCAAGCGAGATTCAGCTCCATGCTTATTGAGAATCTACCTCGTAGGAACTGTGTGGTGGTCACAGGAGAATGTGGTGTTGACTCCCCAAAAACTAGGGGAAGAAAGTTTTACCTAGCCGGAAGTAAGGCGGTAAATGCAATAACAGAAAAAGCACATGCGGGAGAGGGGCGTATAGCTCAGTGGTAGAGCGCATGCTTAGCATGCACGAGGTCCTGGGTTCAATCCACAGAACCTCCTCCAAAATAGAATAAACCTAATTATCGCCCCCTCCTGACAAAATAAAAAAATAATAATAATTAGGTAATGCAATAGTACATAAAACACCTAAGAAAAGAAAAGGCACCTTCCGTAGACGTGTTAATTTCTAAAGAGTTTTCTCATTTGAAAATGTCTCCACTGTGGTTGTGAGGATCAAATGAGATAATGCATCAGCGTCTAGCCATGGAGTCTGGCACATGATTAGAGCCGGTAAGTATTGTTGGTGATTGTTACTGTAGTATTGTTACTGCTGGTGAAAATAAAAGAGGCCTTTAACCCAACTAAAGGGAAACAGTAACATTTCGGGGAGGTAGCCTTCATGCTAAATGTTAAAGTTAGGCAGAATTTCAACACAGAGATACCTTTTAAAAACTGCTTTTGCTGATTAATGAAAGGACATAGACTAAGAAACTCTGTTTCAAAAAACAAACTTTAGAAGCTTTGTTGTTTAAAATCGTATCAGTAACGGTGGAACATCCCATGCCTGCCTGGCAGAGTCCCGGGGATCGTTTTGACACTTTGTCAGCTCAGGCATAGCGCTTCAAATAAGGTCTTTTCAGATATAACCTTCCACGTTTTTGTTAGCTTTACAGTTTTCAAGAATACATGACCTTGGAGTCAGCTTCGTAGGTGAGGCCTGAGCCTGCTTAATTCTTACCTACACTCCACCAAGTCCTATGCTGTGTCTGCCTCTTCCTTGTTTTTTTTTTTTCCCAGTTAAGTGACCCACCCCCTACCAAGTTCCTCTGGTGTGGGATTTCCCTTGTTTCAACAACTTAATACATTTTGTTAGCTTTGTCTCAGATGGACTTTATCAGACGGGCTTTACCACTGATTGATTGAGCCTCCTGCCCTCTTGAAGGTTGAGGGATACATTTGGCCCCAACTTAGACGAAAACTGAAATGTAATAAAGATGGTTATTTTACTGACATTCATTTGTGTCGTGATAAAAGCTGTGGAGTTTTTTAACTTGAGCATTTTAAATTATCTTTTGGCAGAGAATGACCACAGTTTTTGAAAATTACTAGCCTCCAGCAAATTCAGACCGGTCCCACAACCGGTATGGAAAGTACTTTCCCCTCTCCACCGAGTTGCAATAATATTTGCCTAGTTTTGCCTCAAGTGAAAGAACGACCCCTCTCTGCCTCCAGTCCTTTTCTCATCACACTGATTTGCGCACTGCTGCCTCAACCATGTTATCACTTTGAAGTGCTTTCTCTGCTAAATTTTTCCCTAAAAGGGCCTCTTATTCCTCACCTCCCTCTCACTTCAGTCATTTTCAGCCTGATCTTTTGGCTCTCTCTCCCCTCCAGTTCTTCCACGATTACCTTCTCAAATATCACCAAGTGACTTCAAATCCCCAAGGTGGTGTCTTAGTCACCATATTCCTTGATTTCTCTGTAGCATAGGCTGATAGGGTTATTTATCCCCCTTTGTTGTAAAAATCATCTGTAAAACATTGTAGGGGGAAAAAAAGCTCAAACTTAAAATATCAAATATTTGCAGTACAATTCATTTTAAGGCTCATCATTCATGTTGCATCAAGTAAACAGTAAGCTCCAGCTCTGCACCAAATACTATTTTTAGGCACTGGAGCTCTAGCAGCGAAACAGAGATGCAGTGTTCCAGTCTTGGACAAATTTATATCTTAATGGTATGAGACAGATGATACATAAATAAAATAGGTAATTTCAGAATGTGCTAGGTGCAGAAAAGGAAATAGATGCTATGTTACCAACTGAAAGTAGGAAGGTAAAGGGAGGGTAACTTTCAAGGTGACATCTGAGCTGATAGCTGCAAGATAAAAAGGATCTAGCAATGTAAAAAGAAAAAAGACTGGAGGAAGGTCTTTCTAGTGCTGTAGTATAACAGAAGTGGGAGGCAGGGTTGAGAGAGGGTTAAGAGGGGTCACTTACTATTGTAACCATTTCATCTAGGGCACAAAAAGGAAATAGTGTCTTAAACAAGACAGGAAGGAGAAAAACTGGAAGACTGTGGGGTCACAGCTGCTGAGAAGTCACTTAAGATGAGAAGAGAGAACTGTTCACTAGATTTTGCAAAATAAATGTCAGTGTCCTTGACAAGAGCGGTTTCGGTAGAGTGGCAGACTCAGAAGTCAGTCTGCAGTGAGGTGAAGTGGAAAGGAGGTTGCAGGAGCACGGCTAAACCGCCCTTCAAAGACGAGACCTTCTCATTGCCATACTGAATGAACAGTTTTTGTAATAGAAAATAACAGATCTGACTCCATATTAGTTCTGTTCCTTTGGCTTTAACCCTGTGCCGTTTTCTAGGCTTAGTCTTGCTGGCTCTGCACTTTTTGTAAAATAATGCTGCTGTTAGCCTGAAATATACAGAGCCTATTCTCAAGGCTCTGACCTTTAAGGATATTAACACTTTTGCACTTATATAAAAATAACAAGTTGCAGAATAGAAAATAACATTTGTTTTGGAGGTTTTACAGGGACACCATGACCTGACCCATGGGGACAGCTTCAAGGACAAAGGATTCCTACAGCAAGAAGTTTGCAACAACCAACCACACCCCCTCCCCTTTTTATTGATAAAGGAGCCTGAATTCTGTCTTAAGATGGTTCTCCAGGACATTAGTCTGCCATCTTCTCAGTCTGCCGACTTTCCGAATAAAGTTCCTATTCCTTGCCCCAATACCTCGTCTCCTGATTTATTGGCCTGTCATGCAGCCTGAAAGCAGAACGAGTTTGGACTCAGTAACATTTTCAGTCAATATCCCATGTAATGGTTCACCCCTTGGAGCCAGATGGTTTCTGGTTTCTTTCCAGAGGTTCTTTTCTCTTCTTCTCTTTTTCTTTTGGACAGGGAGTTACAAATCACTTTGGAAATCTGATGAAAGCTATCCACATATGCTAGGCGAGGCGAGGAAAAGGAGCCCCTCATTCATTGCCTCGGACCCGGCCACCATTCCTGCATCTCTGCACTGAGACCAAAGGGCTTAAACCCTCCGCACCGAACAGAAGCACAAATGCTGCCGGGCACAGGCACTGAGGACGGGAAACCCGCTGACTGATGAAGCCGGTTTCCCAGGAGCCAGTACAGACCAGGGAGGATTACCCCACTGCAACGTACACAGGCCTCAACCCCAACCCGTCTGTAGGGGAGGGCGCAGCTCAGGGGTAGAGCATGTACCTAGCGCGCACAAGGTCCTGGGTCCAATCCCCAGTGCTTCCGTTAAAAAATTTTACATATAATTTTAGGGAGCTAATTACTCCTTTGAAGACAATTAATGGGCCCCAGAGAAATCCATGGATTATAGATTAAGAACTCTCTCTTTTTTCAATTAGCCATTCTCTTCCTTCCTGGTTTCCTTAGTCCTTTGATTGCTCCCTGCCTGATAACTGTCCTTGCCAACTGCTACACACTCTCTCAGTGACTACATCTACTTTCTTGATTTTTGTTATTGGGTCCATGACACCTGTGTTAGTACAGAAGCCCTCTGGAGTTGGGGGGTAACCTAAAAGAAAATCAAGATCAGTTAAGCCTGATTTTCAATGTCAGAAGACTTATTTGATTTCACAGTGTCTAACTGGACACCATAGGAGTTGAGGCTATGAATAACTGTTCATAAGGGCATTCTGGAAAAGGTTTATATAAGAAAAAGAAATCAAAAGCTAATCCTCTCATTGTAACATGTTACAATCTTCTTCCATCTCTGTCTTCACAGCCCCATCACAGGAGGAGGCAGCCTTCTACTGGGAACTTCACAGTGGCATATGTTTATCATGCAAATTTCCCTCCAGTCTTCTTAGGAACTCTTGGTACCTTCTGATGTGCAACTTTTCATCCTGGCATGTGATTTGAAGGTTAGTTTTACATGTCAATGTGGCTAGGCCATGGTACCCAGCTATTTGGTCAAACACCAGTCTAGATGTTGCTGTAAAGGTTTGTTTTAGATGAGATCACCAGTTAAATCAGTAGACTCTGAGTAAAGCAGATTGCTCTCCATAACGTGGGTGAGCCTCACCCAACCAGCTGAAGGCCTTAAGAGACAAAGACTAAGCTCCCCAAGGAAGAGAGAATTCCGTTTCCCCTGAAACACATGGCCACACAACATGGGGGAAATATCAGGGTTCTTTTCATAAGGAAGAAGTGAGGAATGTCTGTTGGGTAGACAAACACCATTTGCCATAGATTCAATTCAGTACCTCCTCTAATCTCTCCAGTGGCACTACTTATAGATTATGGTTGGTCTTACTTTAAGACGTTCTCTGTTCCCTTAATTATTCTTGTTTCCTCTAAATTAAGTTTTTCTATATTGTTTTGTTCCTTTTTTTTTTTTTAACCTTGGTCTTTCCCTGTCACTGCAGGTGTTCTATAAATGTGGGTGGGTTTCTGGTTGTCCACCTGTGTTTCAGACGGAATGAGGCAGCAGAAATGCTAAATGTGAGCTAATAGGAGCTCAGCTCATGTGACAGGGCTGGCTGGCTGGCTGGCTGGTGAGCTTCAGTGCCGTGTGAGAGGGAAGGGAGCAGCCATCATGCCCCAGGAAGGCTCCCAGATGCCAGAATAGAAGAGTGTAGCTCTTTGGCCCAATACATTCTACTTCCTCAAATTTTTTAGAAACTTACTTCTAGTTCTCTAGAGGTGTCTACTTTTTTTGCTTTGGGATAAATACCTGGCAATGATTTAGACTGCCCATCAGGGTACAAGAAGGAGGTAACATGGGGGAGTGTGCCCCTCCATTTACAGACTATCAATGAATTTCTGTTTTCATCCATGTTTATCACTCCCACCCTCTTTGTTGATAAGTATAAAGCTGTTCCAATTAGTTTCTTAGTGCCTCTCTAACAAATTACCACAAACTTAGTGGCTTAAAACAGCTTATATTTATTATCTTAGAGTTCTGCTGGGGTCCAGCACTTCTCAAGGTATCAGCAGGGCTGTGTTCCCTTCTGGAGACTCCAGGGTAGAATCTCTTTCCTTGTCCTCACAGGTTCTAGAGGCCATGGGCTGCCTGTGGCTTGTGGCCCCTTGCTCCATATTCAGAGTTGGGTCCTTCTCAAATCACACCACTCCAACCCTGGCTCCAACCTCACATCTCATTCTTTGACTCTCCTCTTCTGCCTCCCTCTTCTACTTTGAAGAACACTTGTAGTTGCCAATGGATCCACTTGGATAATTCAAGATGATCTATTTATCTATTTTGAGATTATCAATTAGTGCAATTTCAACTCCCAACCTTCATTCCTTTTTGCTACATAACCTAATATATCTACAGGATCTGGGGGTGAGGACATGGACATCTCAGGGAGGGGGCATTATTCTATTTCAGGTTCTCTTGAGCCTGCTGATCCCAAGTCAGCCACTCTCCATCCCCACTGCTTTCATCAATCAGTAGTCTTTCTGCTTTCTGTATTCCAGACATTTTTTTTTTGAAATTTCTCATCCATTCACAAAGCCCTTCCCATTCACAATGTTATTTCAATATTTTAGCCTTCTTATTCTTTTCCTTTTAGTATTTTCTCAAGAGGGAGAAAAGATAAACACATGTACTCAGTCCAGCATCTTGAAGAGGATGAACATTCTTTCTTCACTTCCTTCTTGCAGGGCTAGCAGAAAATTGATTCTCAGTCAGTGCTGGGGCCTTCTTACTTCTCACAGTTACACCAGCTTCTAGGAGATTTTAGAGGTACCTGAGTGCATGCCAACTCCAGGCATCATGGACACCATTGATAGTTTTATTGCTGAAGTTGACAGTGATCCCTCAAAGCCAGGTACCTTTCTGCTTCCCTGCCACAGTGCGGCTACGATCATTTGTGTATAAGTTTCTATATGAATATATTTTTTCATTTCCCTTGGGTAATGTTATGTGCTGAATACTTGTGTCTCCCTCAAATTCCTATGTTGAAGCCTCAACCTCCAATATTTCTGTATTTGGATATAGGGCCTTTGTGGAAGAAATTAAGATTAATGAGGTCATAAGGGTGAGAACCTGATCCAATAGGATTAGTATCCTTATAAGAAGAGACCTGAGAGCATGAGCTGTTTTTTTCTCTTTACACCATGTGAGGCCCCAGTAAGGCGGCGGCCGCCTGCAAGCCAAGAGAGAGCAGGAGTGCTGCTGTCCAGTCCGTCCTCCATGAAGCCTGGCTCATATCCTCGAGTGCTACCCAGACCATGAGCACCTCCCTTCCCAGGGTTCTCTCCTCCCTCCTGTTTGCTCCCTCTTCTCTTGCTCTGCTGCTCCTTCTCCGTGTCTTCCTTCCAGTACACCTAGCCTGATCTCTTCAATAGGCTCCAGTTTTAGGAAAATTAATTCAGAAAGGGAAGTGTCTTGCAAGAAATTTCTTTTAGCTTGACCATCATAATACTTCCCTGACGCGAAAAAGCACAAAATGGCCTGGGTAACCTCTCTGGAACTAAAGATGGAAAAACGGGGAAAAGAATACAAATATCTCTAAAATTATTTTGCTACTATATACTTACAGTGTACAGGCAGTTTCACTGCATTAAATCACTGAACTGTGACTTAATCAATTCATATTGATGAACATTTTCTACGTTTTTTGTATTACAAATAATGCTGCGATGTATATACTTTCATATACTTTTTTGTACCCCAAAAAGGAATGTATTATCAAGAATCCCTTTTGGTGTACAAAAAATGTATATAGAAGTATTGTTACCAAGTCCAAACTCATTCTGCTCACCGCATGACAGGCCAATAAATCAGGAGATAAGGTGTTGAGGCAAGGAATAGTGACTTTATTCTGAAAGCTGGCAGACCTAGATGATGGCAGGCTAATGTCTTGGAGAACCATCCTCCTCCAGTCAGAATACAGGCTCCTTTTATACAAAAAAAAAAAACCTGTTAGGTTGTTGCAAACTTCTTGCTGCAGGAATTCTTTGTTCTTGCAGCTGTCCCATGTGGGTCAGGCCATGGTGTCCCTGTAAACCTCCAACAAAACAAAGGTTATTCTCTATTCTGCAACTTGCCGTCTCTACGTAAGTGCAGAAGTGCTGACATCCTTAAAGGTCAGAGCCTTGAGAATGGGCTCTCCTGTATATTTCAGACCAAAGGCAACACTGTTTTACAAAAGGTGCAGAGCCAGCAAGACTAAGCCTAGAAAACAGGGCACAGTGTTCAAAACTCAAGGAACAGATCTAATATGGAGTCAAATTTGTTCTTTTTTACTACAGTATATTAATTGCAGCATTATTTATAAGCATATTCTTTTTTTTTTTTAGTGGGGGAGGTAATTAGGTTTGTTAATTTATTTATTTGTTCATTTCTTTATTTATCTGATGGAGGTACTGGGGATTGAATCCAGGACTTTGCTCATGCTAATAAGCAGGCACTCTGCCATGGAGCTATACCCTCCCCTCATAAGCACATTCTTAAGATATACTCTCTCCTCAAAAGACAAAGCAAAAGTATCATATAACTCATATAAGTATTTAATTTTCTTAGTTGGCTTGGGTGCTGTTAACAAAATACCACAAATTGAGTAGCTTATACAACAGAAATTTATTTTCTCACAGTACTGAAGGCTGGCAGTCAAAGATTAAGATGCAAGCTGATTTGATTCCTGGTGAGGGCTGTCTTCCTGGTTTGCAGGTGGCCACCTTCTTACTGGGTCCCCACATGGTGGAAAGAGAGAAAAAGTCTCTCTCGAGTCTCCTCTTATAATGACATTAATCCTATTGGATCAGGTTCCCATCCTTATGACCTCATTTAACCTTAATTACTTCCATAAAGATCATATCTCCACATACAGAAACACTGGAGGTTGACGCTTCAACATATACATTTTAGGGGGACACAAACATTCAGTCCATATTATTACCCAAGAGAAATGAAAATATATATCCACATAAAAACTTGTTCATAGCAGCATTATTCATAACAGCAAAAAGGAAGAACCATCCAAATGTTCATCAGCTGATGAATGGATAAACAAAATGTGGCATTTCATACAGTGGGCTATTATTCAGACTTCGGAAGAACTGAAGTTCTGATACAGTACAGATGAACCCTGAAAACGCTATGCTAAGTGAACGAAGCCAGTCACAAAAGACCACATAGTGTACGACTCCATTTATGTGAAACGTCCAGGATAGGCAAGTCTGCAGAGGCAGAAAGTGGATCCATGGCTGCCTAGGGTTGGGGTCGGGGTAGAGGGGGGAAATGAGAAGTGAATGCAATTAGTGATGGGGGTTTCTTTTAGGGGAAGCAAACATATTCTGAAATTAGAATGTGGTGATGGTTGTATAATCCCATGAATATACCAAAACCCACTGAATTGTACAGTTTAAAAATACATGGTATGTGAATCAGTAAAGCTGTTTCTAAAACATTACAAACACACACACATACACACATAGATAACCAAAAGTGGAGTGCCCAGGAAATCAGTGCCAAGCCCCTCCTTCTCCTTATTCACACACTGTCCCTAGAGCTTACGCAGTCCTGTGGCTTTATACATTACCTACATGTCAATGGCGCACGAATCCAGCTTCCAGCTTTGCTTGCTCTCTCCTCTGAACTCTATCTAGCCTTGTGCATGCAAATTCCTTCTTGCCATCTCCTCTAGGATAGCTCATAGGCAACTCTGATTTCCCCCTAAAAGTTGTTCCTCCCCTGTTTTACTGAATCCAATTCATGGTACCAATTTCTTAAAAAAAAAAAAATCTAGCAGTCATCCCTAATTTCTCTTTTCATTAACTCTACATTATATCCACATGTAATTCCTACCAACTCCTTTCAAAATAATCCCCAGTTGAACCTCTTCATACTGTGTCCTTTGCCTCCACCCTTGTTTTAGCGACCATCACTGCATAGGTCTCCTCACCTCTTCTCTTGGCCCTCGACAAATCCATCCTCCACTCAGATGCCAGGATGCTCTGTTATAAAGGTAAATTAAATCCTGTGACTCACTTTCCTGAAACCTTCATTGGCTTCCCAATTGCACTTAGGTTAATATGT
This sequence comes from Vicugna pacos, assembly GCF_048564905.1. Lineage (NCBI taxonomy): Eukaryota > Metazoa > Chordata > Mammalia > Artiodactyla > Camelidae > Vicugna > Vicugna pacos. The sequence goes on along the minus strand of NC_132997.1, from coordinate 29,863,648 downwards.
CAAGTTCCTACTCTGTTCGGCAAAGTCCTACATGATCTGGTCCCTATGTTATCCTGTACCTGTCAGCCAAGCTCTTTCCTACCTAAGACCTTTGGATTCCTTGTGTTTCAGTTGCTCTTCACCAGGATTGTGGTATGGCTTTTCTTATCAGTCAGAGGTTAGCTTAAAGGCTACTTCCTCAGAAAGGTCTTCCCTGAACACTGAATGTTAAGGAGCCACCCTTTAAAGATGATCTGCTTAGCATTACTGATGATATTTCTTGTTTATTGCTCCTACGACTTTTAAAAATTTCAAAATTTGAATAGATAGTACATTCCCAAGCTTCAAAGGTCAAAAGCCGTAAACGGGTATACAGCCAGAAGCTACTCCGCTACTCCTGCTTTCCAGGTCCCTCTGTTCCCGTCATAGGGGTAATGTATGCAAAATGTTTTCTTTATTTTTTTTTCACACAAGTGCTAACTTAGTCTCCTAACCTTGCATTTTCTTGTTTTTCTCTCTGACAGCTTAGAGAAGATCTGCCTACCTTAAGAACAATGGGGGTTTACTGGAAGGATACTAAACAGCTCACAGCACAACGGGAGGGCTGGAGCTCCAGGTTCAGGTTCCGGACAAAGAACCAAGGAAGAACAGTACTTGCTATTCTGGATCAGAAAAGAACCCAGAATAGCAAGTACTGTTTAGCCATTTGGTCAGTTTCCTCCTACCAGCTGAATGGACTCCAACAGCCTTTCCGACTCAAGAATCTCCCTGGAGACAGACTCCAATTGGTCAAGATTAGGTCACATATCACCCTCTGACTGTGGCAGGGCAGCGAGAGGAAGGATACAGCAACCTCCTGGGATCCTGTGGCTTCTGTATGGGAAGACAGGGTACCCTGGCTGTACACAACTGGGGAGAGGTGATTTACCAGAAGGAAACAGGAATGTGATCAGGAAGAATCAGGTTGGGGGAATGGCCAGCGAACAACAAACATGTCCCCTCCAGAAGCTTATGCCTTGAATTATTTTACTTATACAGCAATGTAACAAAAATAACAAGTCAACAGTAGAGGTCCAGAATAATCATTTTTCTTTTAAAGGAGATGGTACATTATTCAAACTGGGGAAACACTGTTGTATACTCCTATTAAAGAAATGTTTTCCAGCTGCCTTACAACAGAGTCAGCTCCTCACCATTTGAGAGCAATGGGTCTGCCGAGAATAACAAAAAGACTCCTTATTGAGCCAGCCATGTGCCTTTTAATTATCTTAGTTAACTAAAGGCTATCTTCAAGGCCAAATACTTATACACTTACTTTGTAAGGTCTCTACTAAATACTAAGCTCCAGACCATCCTCTCACTTTTTATCTGAATGGAGGGAGGGGTCTGTTTCATCTATTTACATTGTTATTATTTTTAATTATTACGAAGACATCCTGATTTGGAACAGAAGTCTTCAGCAAGGAAATTACAACTTTAGACTTTAGAGACAGAGCAAATTAGTGGATGGCAGGGGAGCAGCTCAGAAGCAGTCGTGAGCACAGGCATGAGAGTGGGAACGTATGCAATGTCTGCAGGTGGGAACGAGCAGTCGGGCTTGACTGAAGGGAAGGGACGGTGGGAGACGAGCAGCAGAGGACAGAGAGCTGTGACTGTGAAGCTAAAGTGTTTGTCCTATAAAGAAATGATTTTTGAATAGAGGCATAAAGTGGAAGCAAATAATTAAGATTAAGGTGGCAGTTGTGTGCAACACAGACTGAAAGAAGAGAAGGGATTCCGGGGAAACAAGTCAAGCGACAGTAATCCACATGTGCTGTGCTGATGCTCCGAGGCAGGAGGAAACGATCGGCCTTGTTTGCTGCAGTAGTCACTAGCTCAGAGGTGCTCCTGTCTGAGCCGTGATGCAACACAGTAAACTGCAGAGTCCTCCCACAACTTCCTCATCAAACTGACAGTCATAGGTGACTTGTGGTCTTAAATTGAAAATTTCTCCTAATAGTAATGACATTGGTGCTGAATCCTCTCTCGGCTTCCTCTGAACTACCAGCAATTATATTCAGATTTTTTCTAAGCCTTCTAATAATGTGTAAAATTATATATTTTATATCTTTAGTGCTAAGCCATTTTAGTGAATGCTATAATTTTACTTTTGTTCATCTTCAATCTAGAGCTTTGCAAACCTAAACTGCCCAAGTTTCAGGATTCAATAAATTGAACAAACTTAAAAAAAATGACGCTTTAACTTCTGTTATCAGACTACAAATGCAATTTCATAAAATGTATTAGAAAATCTGTTCGTTTGTCTCTTGGAATAGCTACTTCGTTTTGTTTCAAAGGGCTTACTTATCCTCATTTGTTTCACTAACCTTCTGCTTCACTTTCAGTTTCCTTTAGTTTTATGTCCAATTCTTTATAGTTAATCAACAGTGTCAAATTTAACAAATCATTTTTCTTGTAAAATAATGACAGCTATTAGAAAGCTAAATCTCTTTAAATTTTTTTACTTTTCAAATATTTAACTATTCCCATTTTAGAATTCTTATTAAGTGACTTTACAAGTTTTGGTGAGATTTATAAATTACTTTTGTAGCTTACCATTAGAATTGCTCTGCCCATTGAGGTCTAAATATCTTCCGTTATTCATTATACCAATTTTCAAACCTTCAGATATATTTTTCTTTATGCATTGTAACAAATACAATTCAAAGATAAACTGGTCATTCTCCAAAAGCATAGAATGCTTTGTAAAGAATGTGCAAGACATGGCAGAAAGTGCTACAAATGTTCCCCAGATATCTCCGTGAAAAGATGCCCGTTAATCAATGGCCATGAAACATTCTACACAATTAACTTGAACTAATGGGTTAATAGTGAAATATGTACTATTAATATTTTTGCTTATTGCACTATTACGATCTTTAACAAGAGTATGGTCAAATCATGCCATACAACTTGCAAAGGCCCAGTATATTCAATCACATAAAATATGAGGTTGCATTATTACAAGGTTTAATGAAAAAAGAGAGCAAGTCTGCAGTTAGCCAACTGGAGGTGGTAGAAGGCTGGGGAGACAAGTGCCAACTGCATTGTATCTGAATTCACATTACTGTGGGATTCATTATCATGACTCCTTTTCTGTATTTCAACTACCAAATACTGGCCCAGCATGTATGGCAACAAAGGCTGTTCTAAGTGCTGTAGTGAAAATGGAAAGGAACTGAACACAGAAAGGGACAGATAAGGGACACCTCAAAGGACAAATCTACAGGACTTGGGAGGACTGGATAAGAGGCAAGGGTGAGAAATAAGTCAAAGATACATTCCTGGCTCACCTGAGGAATGACAATGGTGGTAGAAAAGGCAGGGGGGTGAAGTGGTTTTATTCCACTATTTGGATTGGTAAAGGGATAGGAAGGGATGTATAATTCGGTTTTAAATATGTTGATTTCAAGCTGGTAACAGAGAACTCAGATGAATAGCTAAAATAAGGGTCTTGAATATAAGGTGGTCAGGGTTCTGATACAGTGGTTAATTATGGACAAAACTGAAAGTAAACAGTCTAAGAATGCTTTCAGAAGGGATAGAGCATTGACTAAGAATCATTAAAGCAAGAATTAAGAGGTAGAAGAACCACATGAAGATAAAAGCTAACATCTGAAGTTTATGGTATCTTTTCACACACAGGATGTTTTATGGAACCCTTGGGAGGTGGGAGATTATAGTCTAGCAGATTTATTCATTCATGAACATTTATTAAGTGCTACTGAGAATAGGAAAGTAGGTCACATGTAAACAAGTACTTAGGGGCCCTGATCCCAGCGCGAACAATACTGTTCAATAACTGGCTATTTACTTCCCAGTCTCCACAACAGGAAAATCACACGAGGTTAAGACTGTCCATCACTCTTCTATGTCCAAAGTCTAGCAAAGGCTCTAGCTTATAGGATCTCAAGAAACACTCTAAATGAATTGAGTAATAGAATACTGTCCTGGCCGTGAGGAGTATTTCCTGGCAGAGGATAGTGTGTGTGAGGAGAGAAAATACGGTTAGAAAACATGGTTGGTTACCATAGGTTGGAGATAAGATTTTGAAAAGCCTTATATATTATGCCAAGGAATTTACAGGTGGCAGCACTGGGGATTCAGAGAATTTAAACCATCAGAATGACATAATCAGATCTGTGCTTTAGAGAGACAGCTTTGGAGTATGAAGGATAGCCTGGAGTGGATACAGATCATAGGAAGAGAAACCATTCAGTACATTACTACAACAGACTGGTGCTTTCTAAACTTTGAAATATAGTTAGGTGTGCTTACAGAATAGGTCAGCAGTACTGAAAAACAAAGTGCTCTGACCTGTATTCAGGGTCCTGGCTCTGCTCAGTAAACACTTAATGAGAAAAACATAAGACATGTGGTACCTAATAGGTATTTCACAAATGTACATGTCTCCTTTTTCCTCCCTCCCAGTACACTGCATAAAAAAGAGCCAATGGATAAACCTTGTGGATACAAGGCAGGGAATGAAATAAGGCCCTCAAAAGGCAGGGAGGGAGGGAACCAAGAACAGGAAAGCTTGTCTGATCTAGGGCAGGACGGCAAACAACTTTTCCTGAGACGAAAGCAGACTGAAGACAGATCTAAAGAAGTACAGGGGAGGAAAGTTAGAAGTTTACACTGAATAGGAGAAAAGTGGAGGAGCAGGGGATGCTAGAGTGACAAATTTTAAGTCTCTGTCAGGATTAGATGAAAAAATAAAAGGGCTATCAAGGCTTTCCTAGATTTACCTGCACTGGCGACAGGAGCACTTCCCCACATGTTCCCCAGCAGCCACTCGGCACCGCGGGAGGAGCAAAGCGGACAGCTGGATTCCTCCAGCACTGGGAGCAGGCAGATGACAGGGGCCTCAGGAAAGGAGGAAAGTGATCTGGGAGAGCCCTGGGAAGGCTCCGGGAAGTGAACAACTATGGGGTGTAGGTTAGGAAGGGCAGGGAGTCAAGTCAGGAAGCTGACACGCTGAAATGAGAAGAGCTGATGTATTTAAAATCTTGCTGAGGTCCGAAAGTGATTCATGGCAACATAACTAGCCTTCGTTCTTTTGATTTTGCCAACAAATAAGATCAATTTGATTTTCTTCTGTATTAACCATGATATATGTCAAGTAAAAAGAATGGATTTTTAATTATTCAATAGGTAAAATGAGTCTTCTTATAAGTCCCCAATTCAATGTCAAGCATTTCTGTCATTTAAAGGCATGACAAAAATGACAAAACAATGAGTAGCACCAGGTCAAAACTGAACTTGATTAGGTAGGAAATAATCTACGTAAGCAATCTTTATCCTTAAAGGAAAATAATGTAATTTCTGTCTATACAGTTAGCATTGGACCTTTGAATAATCCACTGTTTCAAAAAAATTACAGGCTCATAAAAACAAAGTTCAAATTTCCATAGTGTAGCACAAATATCTATGATTTTCAGAAGACATTTCCTTGTATCAATTAAAATAGAAGACTCAAATTATTTTAAATGTTAGTAAATACCCAACTTTTCAAAAAGATTTCGGTTGAGTGCTTTGCTGAGAATTTCTCAAGTATATGGTGATTTGATCTAAATTAACACACTGTAGAACCAATCAAACAAGATGCAATGTTACTGAGAAATAGAAACTCTCATTTTGAGATATCAGCAATACTTTAACACAGAAATCAGGGTCTTTTTTTTCCCCCTACCTCTTGGGCCACAGATGGTTCCAGGGGCTTAGGGCTTAAAATTAAACAAAAGGGACAGAGTTAGGGTTAAGGCTCTATAAAGCTAATTGTGCCCGACAGTGTAGCCTTCGGTACTTTTCAGTCAGGCACTAGCTTTCAGGTTAACACTTCGCCTTCCTTTAATCACAGAGATTAAAGGTGCCCACTTCCCTTTCCATTCAAGCACCAATTGCCTTCAGGAGGGGTTAGTGATGTAGGTGGGGAGGAAAAGGGCAGTTCCCCCTGCTTTTATACTTGAGGTGAGCAAACAGCTTTTACGATTCTGACTGCTAACGATGAGAAAATATAAAACAGTTTAAAGGCTCCTTCCTGAAGTGCTTTTTCCGTGTACTTGTTTCTTCCCAAATGGAAAGACACTGCTGTACTTACTAGTTTTGAGGCACAAGTCACATTACGAGGGAAAAAGAAACTGGGCTAACGTGTACATTTCACTCAGGGACACTACTTGGTTAAAGAGCAGAATATGCTAGGTATGGAGGAAGGAAAGAAGGGAGCTGAAAAAACGGATCAGAATGCTCCCTGCTTGTCACCGTCCGCTTTTTCACGGAAGACTTTAGTGAGGGAGTTTCCAGGGAGGGGAATGAGCTATTCTAAGCAGGAACACTTAAGAAATTGGTCCCAAATTGTCACTGGCTTGGAACTGGGGCAGATGCATTGATACCTGCCTGTATAGTGCATAAAAAGTGTCGATAAAAATTCCTGGAAGCTGAAGTCTTCTTTATTGACAGAATCAACAGAACATTCGCAGCAGACTCGGCCACAAGGTCCCAACATAGCACATTCTGACATTCAAAGCAGACCTATTTGGATGTGGCAACTTTTGACTCCTTCAGCTCTGTGCTGTGATGATTACCTGTTCACAAAGATTCTAAGTGGAACAGCCTCACTCATACCACCACCATCTCACTGTTTTTGGAGGCTAACAGCTTGGTCCAAATTTGTAAAAAGGTAATTGGCTAAAAGACAATTAAGCTATCAGGCCTAATCAAGAATGGCTTAGTATTATTCATTCTCTTCTTTGAACATTTTACTTAAGTGTTTTATCAGCGCTACTAGCTCAGGGTTCCCACCACATGCATCAATTTGTTTATAGGCTTTAGACTCAAGCTCTTTAAGAGTATTCCGGGTGTATTCAAAAGAACCTACATTCTCCAGATAATGTACACAGTATTTTTTAATATCTACGTTTTCGGTTCTCTGGCGCAAGATATTCTGCACCTGGGTGCTTTCAGGCCTCGACCAAATAGCATGAATCGTAGGGAATGAGAACTTTCCCTCTGTTAGATCTTCACAAAAGCTTTTGTTTTCACTATATTCTTTGGAGTGCAGATTAGCATAATCATCCCTAATTTGGAAAAAGAGCCCAAGTGTGTCAAGTAGTGGCTTTAAATCTTCTTTGTAATCAGAGAACAACTGCATGAGACCTACTGCTAAGCCAAACAGCCCACCTGTCTTCTGCAGCACCATCGCTCTATACTCCTCTTCCGTGGGACAGGTGTAATTATCCCTCCAGTAGATGTCGAGGCCCTGGCCCTGATGGAGTTCTAAGAGCTGGCGGGTAAAGAGCTTCACTGCATCCGGGTGATCAAGGGTTAAGACCTTCTCTAGGCCAAGAAAATACACGTAATTGGCAGAATTGATGACGGATGGAATTCCGTAGATGCTGTGTGCCACTGGAAAGCCACGTCGGAGTTTTGAGTTGTCTTCGATATCATCGATGAGTAAGCTGGCATTATGCAACATTTCTGTCACTTCAATGATAATCTTAACAAGAAATACAATTGAAAAATTTAATTTTATTTGAACTGTTCAAAAACGCTTATAAATACTTATTGTATAGTAACAGACTATCAAAGTGTCAGATGTCTGAGTTTTTAAAACTAATAATTATCTAGCAACCTCAATATAAAACATTGCATGAGCATTAAACTGAATTAATGGAGTATTTTTACATAATATCTATTAATTTCTTGGGGATTAAGAATAAGGTTAGAATTGCCTAAATACCTGTAGCTTGTCTTCTGGAACTTTTAGCCAATGATTAAACGCCTGTGAAAGTTTGGTTCTCACTTGTTTACCTGCATTTAAAGAATAAAATTTGGCAATAAATTAATATTTTAATGATCAGAAACACATTCAGAAACTTCCTCTAAAACTGATCAGACTTGATAAATCCAGCCCCATCAATCTGCCTACTGCAGAGCTGGTGTTCCATGGCTGGGCCCCCACTGCCCCCTCGGCCAAAAACCCTAAAATGCACAACCTTTTAAAATTAGGGCAGGCAAAAGAGTTGCTAAAGTACTCTAGTGCCCATTAGTAAGCCTATTCCTTTCATCTTAACTTGTATTAAGTTTTGGAATGGAATGAACTTTTAAGGAATTATAATCTAATTCATTCCTTTTTTGCAAGGGGAGGCCAGTCAGTGGCCGTCAGCACTGCCCAGAAACCAGAGGTATTTGTAAGTAAATGTACTTTGCTACTGAATTACCTCCTAAAACTACCTCCTAAAATTATCTACCATTCCTTTGAATTAAGATTTTAGAGACTGGATAGCTCTACTTCTTTTATATGAAAAAGTAAGATTACTGCTCCATGAAGTACTCCCTTCTAACATCCTGAATTTAGTCAAGGTTAGTATCTTTATTTTTGACTAGGGCGATTAGTTCTTTAATATTTTTTTCTTACACAGAAAACTCAAGAGAAGTCTTTGGGTAGTAGTCACCACTAGAAGTCATTTTAGCCCCCAAATAAAGGAATAATAGATAAAAACTACAACCAGTTCATTTAATAAAAATGTTCATTCTATGAACTTCTTGCTTAAGTAAATGCCCAGTAACATCCTAATTTCAGATTAGGCTTCAGGAAAATAGTTACATAAACAGTTTCAGCAAACAAACCCAGTCTTTTCTAAGTCCTATCTGTGTTTTTTCTGCACCAATCATCCAAACGAATACACAAACCCTCATGGTATACCCAAATGGAACAAAGTTTCACTTTCTGTGAGAAGTCAAAAAGGGAAGGAGCTGTCAGGATTTTGGAAGCATCTCCTGTCTATTAACCCTTAAGGTGAACATGGTCTGAGTAGCAATTATATCATTTAGACTTTTAATCTACTTTCCAGTTTAACAAGGGCAATCTGGTCTATACAAAGAATGCACAACTGTGCAAAGTAACCCTATCACTTTAAAAAACACGTTTAGAAGATGAAGAACAGAGAATCAATGTGCAGCCATACTTCCCTTCCCTTCAGAATGTATACTGGAAACAGTACAATAAATGGCTTAACTTACAGGCACCGCAGTTTTGTTTTAATACTTTTTCCCTGTCATCTAGGATCTAGCGTATATGTGAATTTTTATTAAAAGAACCCATTACCATATGCTTGAGTTTTTATTTGCTACTATCATTTTCCAGACAAAGTTAAAAAAACAGCAAAACAAAACAAGTACACATATATGATTAGGTAGGTGTTTCTTTAGGACGCCACGTCCAAGAGGCTCATCTTTTTACAGGAATAACGGGGGCTATGCTTGCAAGCAACGTGCTTTAGATGCATTACTATTTGTCTCTTAAAGGAATTAGTGTAAGAAATGCAGTGTGTGTGACAGTGGAAAACGATAAACAAAGCTTTTTGTTGTTATACAAATTGCATGACATCCCTTAGTATCTAAACAGTAGGGCATCCATAAAGGATAAAACCTCTAATGAGATACTTAAATGTATTATTTTTTTAAGGTATGTTAAGTATTATTTTTTTAAGGTATGTTAAACAATTGGATATTTTTAAAGGGGTGCCTCAAAAATGTCCCTTTTAAGGAAAAATAATAAAAATCATTGTCATTTTCCTCATATGTATCACCTTAAATAGAAAATTTCAAGAGCTGGCATGTCTAACCTTTCCTGTATGCTAACACGTACATGACCACTACTCTATAAAAACGGCCCTACAGGTACTACAACTAAACTGTTACCTGGTAACTGAAGTAAGTACTTATAGGGTTCTAGAAGAATTCTTTGGACTGTTTCTTGAGTCTTCTCCATTGTTTTCAAATTTCAAAGCTGATCTGTAAAAAAGGAGAAATGTAAAGATAACGTAATTAAGTAAACTGAGTATTGACAAGCAAAGGAATTTGTATTTCAAGATTTTTTTTGTTGTAAAAGTAGACTTCCAGTTTGGTTTTAAAAGAAGTTCTATACATATGAAATCTTAAAAACATGCTAAATGAAAGAAGACAGTCACAAAAGATCACATATTGTGGGGAGGGTAATAGCTCAGTGAGGTCCTGGGTTCAATCATATCTCCATTAAAAATAAATAAATAAACCTAATTGCCTCCCGCCAAAAAACATTTTTTAAAAGACTACACATTGTATGATTTTATTTATATGAAATGTTCAGATACAGCAAATCTATAGAGACAGAAGGCAGATTAATGATTGCATAGGGCTGGGTGGAGAGGGGAACAGAGTGACTGTTAATGGGGTTTCTTACTGAGGGGATCAAAGTGTTTCAAAATTAGATTGTGGTGATGGTTCACAAGGCCCAACCTTGTGAATATAATAAAACACACTGAACTATACACTTGGAATGGGAAAACTACATGATATGTAAATTGTATCTCATGAAAAAAATAAGGAAAGGCTTCATTTAGGTGATTACATTGGTCAAAGTGTTCACCTGGATTGTAAGTGGTTTCATTAATTAGAAAGCTTATATTAAAAAGCCTTTCCTGGGGGTGGGGGTATAGCTCAGTGGTAGAGTGCATGCTTGGCATGGATGAGGTCACGTGTTCAACCCCTGGTGCCTCCATTAAGGGAAAAAGATATGAAATGAAGAAAAAAGCCTTTCCTATTTTAATCAACCATAAAAGGCTTAAAATTTTTTTTGACACCAATGTCAAAACAAACCCACAGAACTAGATACTCCTATATTTGACTGATCACATAAATGAGTAAACAGACTTTTCTATGAGCATTAAAATGACTGTTTTATACATTTGACCCTTCAACAGCATGGGGTTTAGGGGCACCAATACCCTCAGAACCACCCCAGCAGCTGAAAACCTGAATATTATTTCACAGTTGGCCCTCCATACCCGATTCTGTATTCAAAGATTCAGCCAATTGCAAATTGTGTACTATTATAGTATTTCTTTTTAAAAAATCCGTGTATAAGTGGAGCTGTGCAATTCAAACTGATATTGTTCAAGGGTTAACTGTATATTTAAAATAGAAGGGGAAAATTCCTCTTCTGTATTTTCTTCACAATAAATCCATCTCAGAAATTCTGATTAAGACATGCATTAACTTGAATGAAATTATATCATTAAAAATAGTCCCCATAGTGATTTATTTTTCTGATTTTATATTTACTTCAATATTTCTTAGAACATCACTCATGGTTTTCCTAGAGTCCTCCTTTACTACTGAATCTCTACTATTCCTTTGTAAACAATCTCTTGCTATTTTTGTTTGTCCTCCTGTTAGAAGTCTTCATTTTTATCAGCTCTGATATCTGGCACATTTTAGAAGGTTTCTCACCTTTGTCTACTTCCTTTTGCTTCTTGGGACAATGATTTGATCTCTAGGATCATGAGCCTAAAGATTGAAAAGTGTGTCTTCTGTGGTCTACTCTTGAGTATCTAGGTGAAATAATCATAAAAAATCAGCACTTCCCAGAGGAAATAATTTTAGCAACATGAATCCAAAGAGAAACCTTCTGTTTCGAAAATGTCTACATCTGCCTTGACCAACAGTTAATACTAAGTGAGTCGCAAGGGAAAAAAAGTTGAGAAAATATTTTGAAATAATACGAATACTAGTTTAGTAACCTATTACCTACATTGTTTAAATTTTGACATAGATTACCTTATTCTTTTATTATCTGTTAAAAACATTTTTTTTATTGAAAGTTAGTTGACTTACAATGTTAGTTTCAGGTGCAAAGAAAAGCGATTCAGTTGTACATATACATATATTTTCAGATTCTTTTGTTATAGTTTATTACAAGAAATTGAGTATAGTTCCCTGTGCTATACAGAAGGTTTTGAACTCTACTAATTCACTTTCTGACCGAGTAACAACCACTGAATGCCTCTATAAGAGTCTGAAACTACTCATTTTCAAAACTGGGAAACTGCCTTAAACTTGTTCAAACCACGGATGATGAATATTAATGAATACAAAACCAGATTCTCTCCTTTGTGTGGGCTACTTAAGCAAAAACTTCCTGTCTGGGCTCCCTGCACTCGCTCCTCTAACCCAATTCCACTGATCTATCTTCTACTCTAAAGCTAGTGATCTTTTCCAAATTCAAATCTGGTCCTATCTCCCTTCCGAGTGAGATCCCTCTGAAGATACTCCATTGCTCTTAAATAGTGATACACCTCCCCGCGCAACAAAGCATATCAAGGTCGGCGGGCACCCTCCCTCCCCTCCAGCCTCACTTCCTTATAATTTAAAAAAAGCTCCCTCTGGACCGAAGGCTTTCCAATACGGTATTTTTTGTCTGGAATGTCCTTTCTTTAGTTAAAACTCCCGCTAACCCTTCCGCTCTCAGCTTGAGCCTCACTTGCTCAGGAAAGCCTTCCCTTCTGTTCGGAGGGAAAATCCCCTATTTCCAATAGTGCTGGCCCCACGGAGCTCTGCTTGGCAGCACTCAGAACTGTTGCAGCACCTCACTCCCTCGAGTGTCCACCTCGCTGGGTATCTGCCTGTCTCCCCAGGCTCGGGTCCACGAAGGCTGGGCCAGACCCGTTCTCCCACCTGGTAAGCGTTCAAATACGCAAAGGACGAAAGGAACGAAGGAACGAGAGGACAGTGCCTCCCAACGAGTAAGAGGATGAAATAAGGGCACCCGGTGGCAAATAAAACGTGAAAATACGCAAAATATTTTTTTAAGCGAAGGGTCTGAGAACTGCTAAAAAGACACACAGATGTAAGCGCGGCCGTGCAGCGCAGAGCGAACCCTTCCACTCAGACTCCGGGAGGTGACGGGTCTGAAGAAGCCTGCCTGAGGAAGACGGGAAGGGAATTTAAAGACTTCGAGGCAGGTTTTCACGAGGCTGGGCCGACGGGCAGGGTCGACGAGGGTCCAACTCCTCCCCGCTTAGGCGCCCCCTCCGCCCTCTCCGCCCCCCAGCTCCTCCCCGTCTCCAGCCAGAGGATGGAAAATTCGTACACAATCCGGTTCAGCATCCGGGTCCTCACCCTCCTCTCTTTCTTTCCCGTCGGCTCCGCCCCCAGCCTCCCCCACCCGCCTCCCCATCCGGGTTCCCCTCAGCCGCCACCACAGCCACTCACGGTTCGAGGATGATATCACAACTTTCACGCCGCGGGGACGGCAGCAGCAGTACCCAGCGTCAACTTCCCACCTTATCGTTCAGACCCGGGGTCCTCCTGACCCCTCCATGAATCCTCCCTCCTACTTCACGAAACAACTCTCCGCCCTCCTCAGCCGCCAGCGACACCGCATTACTCGGTGCAAGAAAATGCGCCATCCCGCTCACAATGCGCAGGCGTCGTTGCCGCCTCCCTTCTGCCTGATTGCCCCGCCCCTCCCCCCTCCCGTTTCACGTAGGCGCGGGGCATGGCGGGCCTTGCAGTTCTTCTGTGCAAGACCTGGCGCAGTGGCCCCAGAGGCTGGACTACATTTCCCGGGAAGCTTTGGGGCGTAACTTTCTGTTTCCATAGAACTGGTGGGAAAATGGCGTCGTTGTTTGTATCCCGATGACCAATAGGAACAGGGAGTAGGCGGGTTCTAAAGAAGCCTAGCCAATCGGAGGTCGTCTAAGAGGCCATCCGGGAAAGAGGTAGGGGAGGGGAAAAAGTCTAGGGGAGGGGAGAGAGAAGGGAAGGGGGGACTTGGGGTTGGGGGGGGAAGCGATGTTTGCCCGTCAGTCGAGTCCGGAGTGAGGAGCTCGGGTGCTGGAGCGGAGGGAGACTCTTGAGCTTAAGCTTGCCGCCGCCACGGCCACCGCCTGGACCTTTGCCTGGAGGAAGCCGCAGAGGGTCCGTCGCCGCCGTCCTCTGGAGGGCAGCGCGACTGGGGGCCCGGACCTCCAGTCCGGGAGGGATTTTTCGTCGTCCCCCCTCCCCCCAGCGAGGGAGCCCGAGCGGCCGCCAAACAAAGGTACCAGTCGCCGCCGCGGGAGGAGGAGGAGCCGGAGTTTCAGCCTCAGCAACCGCTGGACCCGCCGCCCTTCTTCCCCCATCTCTCCCCCGGGCCTGCTGGTTTTGGGGGGGAGCCGGGGAGGGGACTCCGGACGTGCCAGGGTCAGAGCTCGCCTCCCAGGAAGGTAGGGATGTTTCCTGGGGCTTCGCGGTCTCGTCAGGGGGTCTTTGGGGGGAGTCCCTGGGCCCGGCCGAGGGGCAGGGGCAGATGGCGGTGGTGGTCTCCGCGGGCGCCCGAATTCGGGGCCGCGGCCTCCGGGGGCCCCCGCCCGCTCTCCGCTGCAGTCGCCGAGTCCGATTGCCCCCCCAGCCCAGCGGCCGCACACTCAGCGCTTTAGCGCCCGGCGGCCGCGGTGGGGGGCCCTGGGCCGGTGTCGGGGGGGCTGCCGCCTCCCGGCCCCGCGGCCACTTGTGGGGTCTCCGCCTCGGAGCGGGCCGTGGGCAGAGGCTGCGCGTCGGGTCAGGCCGCCGGGCCCCGAGCGAGGCCCGGCCTGCTCGGCTCGGACGCGGTGCGCGGCCCCTCGGAGCGGGAGGCCGGCGGGGGAGGGAGCAGGCGGCCCCGCGCCGGACCCCGGGCGGCTTGTGAGTTTCTTCTCTGACAGAAATGGCGTCATCGTCGGGGACGGGAAACTCCGTCGGTCCCGACAATGGGGAAGCCGAGCCTCGAGCCGTGTGGGCGGCTGCGTGTGAGGGGTGGCGAGGCCCGGGAGCCCCGAGTCGGCGTTCGGGATCGGGGCCGACGCTTCCTTGGGCCCTTTTTGGGGTCCCCCGTCGGCGCCGGCGCAGGGGGTGCCGGTGGCGCTGACTGGGTGTCTTTTGTTTCTCCTCCAGGTGCAGGTGAACCCGGTGTTTTCCAGGGGATCGCGGTCCCGGAATCACCATGAAGGTAGGCTCACCTCCAGAAAAGGAACCCCAGGGCGTAGGGAATTCAGGAAGTAGGGTCTGATCGCAGTCACGCGTGGGGCCCCCGAGTTCCGCCGAGAGAGGTGTGTGCGGAGGCCGGAGCCCAAGCGCTTCCCGGGGCCGGGGGTCAGCTGGCGCGGGAGTCGGTGGGCTTCGCTGCCGAGTTGGAGCCGGTTACAGGGTATCTCACCAAGGACAGTTTTCCCGTAGAGAACGTCTCTTTTTGCAGGGGGGTGTTAGGAATAACTGCACGAATTCAAGTGTTTGAAAAGCAGGTCAAGTAATCTGACTCGAGAAACTGAACTGTATTGTGGTTCTATCTGTTAGGCTGGATGAAAGAAAATCTAATTTGTCGTGCGATGCGTGCAGTACCGTGAATTTTTCGCAGACCTATTTGACGAGCGAAATCCAGCATAATCTTAATCGGAAGGTTTTTAAAGAGAAAATTTTGGTGGTCTTTGCACAACTCAGAGATAGCAGTTGTATCTTGTATTTGCAGGGACTTAGGATTCTGTGGTTTATTCTCCTTTACCGATCCATTTGGTCTGTGAATTATCAGATGCTGTATCGCATTGTGATAAAATCCATGTGAAAAGCGGATGGCCAGGTTCCTCTTAAATGTAAGCACGTGAACCGAATGGAGGATATTGTCTAAAAAGTACAATTTGCTTAAATGGTGGAAGAAATTATGGTCATAAAAGTACAGGTGGTTTTTTCACTTTAGCGAATGTGTAATTGAATGCTGTCACATTTTTTCATGCACTTTAGGATGAAAAGCCTTAGCTATCGGAAATGTCTGATTCAACTGGTGGAACTTAGAGATTAGCAGATATTTTTTCATCCATTACAAATTCAGAAGTGTTTGAAAGGGTGTATGTAATCACAAGTGTAGAATTGCAACAGCTAGAATGTAAAAATGCAAATTTCATCTACTTTTGACAGTTTATTTGAACTATTTTAAAAAAATTTACTTTGCTTCTCTTCAGAATCAGGACTGCTTTTATGGTACTGCATCTAAATAAAGTTCGTAA
The DNA here is from genome assembly GCF_048564905.1 of Vicugna pacos. Taxonomy (NCBI): domain Eukaryota; kingdom Metazoa; phylum Chordata; class Mammalia; order Artiodactyla; family Camelidae; genus Vicugna; species Vicugna pacos. The sequence goes on along the minus strand of NC_132997.1, from coordinate 29,847,794 downwards.
TGTGTGTGTTTATGGTAGAAAGTGAAAGCCATGACTACTTAAATATTTATCAGCTATACACAGTAATTAGATTTAGTCCAGTTTTTTTTTCTTTTTGAGTGTGGGGTGCTATAAACTCTGAAGCAGTTTATATCTGCTGAATGACTTTCACTTTCATGTAAATGAAAAAATAATTAGTGATATTTCAGGAATGAATTCCTTTTGTTAGTCACGGATGCTAGCTGCAACTTCTGTGACCCGTGTGAAATGGTGACAAATTTATTAGGAAAATGTATCTTCTCTGGTGTTGGATGAGAATTTCTTAAGAAAAATGTTGGATTGAAATATAAAACATTCAGAAGGTGAATAATACAAGTTTTAGTTTTGAATAAATGTTGTAATCTGTCACAGTTCCCAGGGTAGTGCCTGGCACATCTTGGGTACTCTTAGTATTTGGTGAAAAGAAATGTTGTAAGTTGAAGGTCTTCTAGATTTTAAACTTTCTTTTCTTTTCTCTCTTCCTTTCATGTCTTTTTTTTTTTTTTAACGTATCTGTTTAAAAAAATGAAAGTATGTTGGAAACTTTAGCCTTGAAAGTTTCATAGTATTAGGCAAATGCAAATTTTTTAGTATCATTTTAGAACTACTAATTTTAAGTCCTCAGCATTTCCATTATTGCTGCCTTTAAAAATAGTTACTAGTAATATTAAAGGGAAAGAATTATTAAAACAATCTTCTAATTTTGTACAAGAAGAACTTCATGTTATTATAATTATAGTTAAGTCCTCTCTTTGGGAAGCTAAAATCTTAGCTTATTTCTTACAGCTTAATTTTTTATGTGGTAAAAGTTGAGAGGCTGCCCATGATTGGTATTTTGTTAAAACAAAATCACCATTCAGAAAGTATGTAGTGTTGATTATATTGGGCCTAAATTTCTTTTTTTTTGTGTGTTTCCAATTTCTGTATTGTGACAACGGAGCTTTAGAAGAATTCATGCCAATCATCGTATCTTACCAGATTTGTACTTTGAAGCAAGCTTTTAAGTTCCTATTAGTCAGAAATTTAAATTTTATTAAGTGGCAGTGTATTGAAGTAATTGAAAAAGTGTGTAGTAATACATTTTTGGTTATTGCTTTAAAGTCCCAAAACAAAGAAAAATTTGTATATCATTTTTTAAGTGCTGTATGTTTTAGAAGCAATTTTCCTGTGGCACTACCTTCAGGAATGTATTTAAGTAAATAAAGCCCCTTTCCTGACTAGTATACTCTGTCATGTGATATTTTTACCTAGTGTTTTTGAGAAATATGACTAACATAAAAGCAGTTTTGTGTTTAAGCTAGATCATAATGTTGGTGTTATGTTGGATTTATTTTTCATACTTTTGATAAACCTTTTGAAGTCAGTGATTGCACAGTATCAGGAAATGATGGGTTATTAAAGTTTATAAATAATACTAAGACTTAATTATGTCAAATTCATTTCCTTTTTTTTTTCTAGCTAAAACTTTTTGTTTTGCTTTTATATCGTGCATGTTATTAACGTCTCATTATGCTACAGTAAATTTTCGAGTGGAAATGGGTTTAATAGACTGGACTTTGCAGAATCTTAAGAGATGAGGTGATTTAGATGGTGGTACTTAGATCTGGGGAGATGGGCTTTGTCTGATGTACCATTCTCTCTTCAGTAATCGCTGGCTGAGGCCATATGAAAATAACGGATTGATTTCAGATGCCTTTTTTAATGCCCTTTGCTTGTGTGCCTGTTCTCAGTCCCTCTCCCCTTCCTTCCCCCCTTCCTTCTCCCTTTCCTCTCTCTGGCTCCCTCTCCCTCCCTCTCCCCATCTCCCTTCTTCCCTCCTTTTGTAAATCAGTCATATAACAACTACCCCTTCCGCGTGTCAGGCAGTGTGGACTGAAGGTAAATATGTGAGCAGACCTGCTCTCAGGGAGCTCACAATTTAGTAGAAGACAGAAAAATAAAGCAAACAGCACATATTGAATTATAAGGCTATTTTTTTTGCAACATGCAGTGTTTGTGGTAAGTGCAGTGGGAGGACAGAAGAGGACACCTAAAGCAGAGAGCCATGGAAAGTCCTTTGGTGGAACTGACATCTCAGCTGAGAGTTTAAGCTCTGGCTAGGCAAGGAGGAGTAGAAAAGAGTGTTTCAGAGAGGGGGCAACATATTGGAAAATAAAGGGAAAAAAACAAGATGATGTGTCTGGAAACTGTAAGTAGTACAGTGTGGCTGGATTAACTTCAAGCATGACGTATTTAGGGTGGAAATAGGAGGGCAGTGATGAGGGATGAAGTTAAGTTAGGGAGTTGAGAATTTTTTGGAAGGCTTCATGGAACCACCGAAGGCAGAGATGCTGGGTTTGTACTGCAGACAGATCACTTTGGTAGTGTTATAGTGAGTACATCGAAAGGGGGATCTGAATGGAAAGTCTGGAGATTACATGTGGTAAGCCGAAGTGAGAAGTGAATAGGGCTTGAAGTAATGCTATGGGAGTGGAACCGAGGGACTAGATCTGCGATACCTAGGAAGCAGAGTTCAGGACTAGTAAGTTGCCCTGGGATAGGAGGAAGACCGAGGTTTCACAGAAGAGATACAACTGTCACTTGAATCCTGTTGTCATTGGACTAAACATGAATGAGGTTTTGCTTATTTAAGGCACCTATAGGAGGTCCACATCCAAGTGGACTTACTAATTAAGATGTGGGACTAAGAGAGCAGGTAGGATGAGGAGTCAGAGGCGTGGTTAATCCAATGTGAATGTTAACCTAGTAGATGATATTCCAAGAGATTTAGATCCATACATGGCAAGTGTATTCTTTGCTATAAATCTGTGGTCTTTTTGATGAACAGGTACTTTTGTAACATACTGATCTGTTCTCTGTCCAAATTTCTGATTCTTTGCCTATTGTAATTTTAAAAAGTGTGCTGTATGAGTACATAGTTCACTGACGAGCATGTTTTTGTTAACTCAGCTTGTAAATTCAGTCATTAAAGAGATATTGCATGCTTTCCTTGTGCCAGACGTGGTTCTTGGTACTGAGGCCACAGTAGTGAACACGCGTTCTCACACTTGTGGACCTTACTGTCTACAGTTGACCTTTGAACCACATGGATTTGAGCTGCACAGTTCCACTTAGACATGGACTTTTTTTCAGTAAATACATAAAAGTTCTGTAAATGTGTTTTCTCTTTCTTATGATTTTAATAATATTTTCTTTTCTCTAGCTTACTTTATTGTAAGAATACAGAATATAATACACATACGAAATCTGTTAGTCGACTGTTAGGATTGACCTGTGTTTGTGTTACCGATAAGGCTTTGGGTCAACATTGAGCTATGAGTCGTTAAGTTTTGGGAGAGTCAGAAGTTGTACACGAATTTTCCACTGCACAGGGGGGTCAGTGCCCCTAACCTTAACCCTACGTTGTTCGAGGGTCAACTGTATTAGGGTGGACAGACACCAGACCAAAAAGATGTGATATGTGCTATAAAGAGAAATAAAACAGAATCCGGATGAGGAGTTAGGGTTAAGGAGCATTGTTATTTTAGATTAGATCGGCCTGTTGGACCTCGGCATATTTAAGAAACAGGAAGGCAGCCTTTGGGGCTGGAGTGGTAGGAGATGAGGCTGAAGAGGTCACAAGGCCAGTACAGTGTAGGGCCTCATGGGCTGTGGTAAGGACTTTAAGTAAAATCTGAGTGTGCCAGGAAGTCAATGAAGGGTCTTGAGTAAGAGTGAAGTGGCTGTAGAGCGCGGGCTGGGGGAGCCGGCGTGGGGGGGGGGGTCAGTGCAGGTTGCTGCTGGGGAGAGGTGCTGGTGGCCCAGCTGGGAGAGGTGGTAGTATTCAAGGTGGGGGTGTAGGATTTGAATGGATTGGATGTGAGGGGAAGGTCTGCCTGCTGCTTCTGCCCTGCCCCCACCCCAGCCCCTTTTAAATAAAATCTTTTTGCTGTAATTAGTTGGTGGACGGAATACTTGGAATTGAGTACAGCCAAGAAGTTCCCCACTCTTAGCCCTCCCTGTAGTGAGTAGTGAACACTGAGCTGAGCAATCCTTTTCATGTTTTTTTTTTTAATTTTAGGAAATCAGATAAAATTCACACTTTTCAGTGTGCAATTCAGTACTTAGTAGTTTCACAAGATGTGTATCCATCACTACCGTCTAACTCCAGAACATTTCCGTCTTCCCCCAAAGAAGCCCTGTTACCCATAATCACCCCTGTTCTCCCTTCGCCTCTCCCTCCCCTGGCAGTCACTGATCTACTTGCTAAGGAGCTGCCAGTTCTGGGCATTTACAAGCCACAGACTCTACCATATGTGGCCTTTTGTGTTTGACTTCTTTCACTTAGCATAATATTTTCAAGGTTCATACATTTTGTAGCATGTCAGTACTTCATTCCTTTTATTGCTCAATGATACTCCATTTTATGGATATACCACATTTGTTAATCCATTTATTAGCTGTTGGACATGTGGGTTATTTCTGCTTTTTGCTTTTTATGAATAATGCTGCTATGAACATTTGTTTACAAGCTTTTGTGTGAACAGGTATTTCCAATTTTGAGGGGGTCTTAGGAGTGAACATTTCAGTTTTTGGGGTACCACTGCCTGTGGGTGGGAGCCGAGTGTTTAACTTCAAGTGTTTTGTGTTGTTGTGGCAAGTGACCACAAGGAGTGGGACATTTTCAAAATTCATTCAGCATTTATTTGACACGTGCTAGGTGGGGGACAGACCAATAAGAATAAACATAATAAGTAGATGCCTAAGTTGTTAGGTGATCAGTGGTGGGGAAGGAAGAGGGGAGATGGGGCAGGCGGGCCGGCAGGTTGCAGCACTGCTGCGTGGTCCAGCAGGCACTGCGGGGAAGGATGTGAAGGACTTAGACATGTGGCCTCAGAGGACTGCACAGAGGTGGGGTGGCAGGATGGAGGAAGGAAGGAAGAGAACGGGAGTGGGTGGGCGGGGTCAGCCAGTTAAAGGGGATGCAGGTGGAGGGTGCAGAAGATGAGATCAGACCACTTAGGAACTTGAGGGCCCTTGTAAGGATTTTGGCTTTCACTCTGACAAAAATCGAGAGCAACTGTGGGGTATGAATAGCAGAGCGATGCGGTCTCATTACAGAGTGACAAATTTTCACTGTATTTTTATTTTTATTTCATTGTATTTTTAAAGGATCACTGACTGCTGTGTTAGAGACAGGCTGCAGGCGTGTCTGCCAGATAGAAGCTGGCTGGTGCAGAAGCTGTGTTAATAAAGGGTGGCGGCTGCCATGGCGGGGGTGTGGGGTGGTCAGATTCTGGATGTCCTCTGAAGGTAGAGCCAGTTCCTGTCAGACTGAATGTAGACGAAACTCAAGGAGGACACCAAGATTTTTTTGGCTGAATAACTGGAAAACTGGGATTTATGATGAAGTTAGGGCTGCATAAATTTTGGAAATAAATATTCATACTTTAATATATTAAATATATTTATAAGATATATTGTACATTTATGAAAAATGCTAACTGGTATATTGCTCTGTGGAACGTGGGTTGTAAACAAAATACAGATACTCTGTATAGTGGACCCTTGAACAACACAGGTTGGAACTGCTTAGCTCCAAGGATTTTTTTCAGTAAATTCTACAGTCGTACAGAATCCGTGGCTGGCTGAATCCGAGAATATGGAACTGCAGATACAGAAGGCCAGCTTTAAAGTTGTAAGGGGATTTTCAGCTGCGCCCCCAACCCCAGGGTTGTTCAACAGTCAACTATTAATTTTTTAGTAATGGAAATTTAAAAGAGTTGCAAACCTTCATTCCTGATGAATTGTTTAGAAGCAGGACTGCCGCTGCCTTCATTCTGGTGTCACAGAACAAAGGTGTTGGTACATTCATGGGAAGCATGCCCTAGTCTTCTGTGTTAGATGTCACCACAGTCATCTGTGGGTCAAAAAGGATCAAAATCTTTTTGCTGTTTATATGTTGCAGATTCTGGAAGGTGTGGATTTTGGTAAGGCATATACTACAAATAGAATTATTTCAAATTTGTATTGATTACCTAAGTGCAAAGCATCATTTTTAGCTTGTAACTTAATTTGAATATAAAAGATAAAAGAAAATAGTAAAGAAAATGTGCCATTATTTATTTCTTTTTAGTTGGGCCTCCTTTAAACCTAATGGACAATGAATGAAACGTAAGCTGTAAATAACTAGCTTTTGTTCCCAAGATGAGTGAAATATTTTCATTTATTTTACATCAAAATAAGAACGTATATTTGTTATCTCTTAAACTACTTAAACACTGATCAGTGTGTTTAACGTAACTTTAAGAGAGAACTTTTGTTATAAAAAGTATTATTTTTCTGCTCTTTAAGGAGTGCAGGAAATCTTGACATTCAGGTTTTCCATGAAAGATACATGTTTCTAGAAATCTGGTTATTTTCATACCAAGATTGGAGACAGCATGTAAGTTTGGGAAGGAAAAATGAATTTATAAAAGCATGTAAACAGTTTACTAGAAAGTAAAATGCAGATCTGTTAGGGTCAGTTTACAGAGTTACAATCTTCACGTTTACCTTGTATACTAAGGGTCATGTTTTAGGCTGGTTAATAGGAGTAAGGGACAAAATAAAAGGCAAAAAAGAAAATTTTAAAACAATGCTTGTCTTACTTTGAGGGTAATATCTATATGTGAATAATTAGATGTACTGAATTTAGGTTGGAGATAAATGTACAATTCTGCATTCCCCTGTCTGCTGGGTCTTTCCAGCTTAGTACAGTGTCGGCAGTCAGGTGGTAGAGTCGAAGTCTCTGGGCCATTACTATGACTTAAAGGAAGAAAATCTTACAGAAAGTAGTGTACCATCACTTTTTCTTCTTTTTTTTCTGTATATATATATATATATATATATGTTTATTGAAGTATAGTCAGTTTACCATGTTTTGAATCTATCGCTTTTTAATTATAAATTTAACAGTCAATTAATACATTGATCGCCACGTCACCCAAATCTGGGTGACAGCTGTGTTTCCTTGGGGGCATCTGATCCACAGTGGGCGATAAGCATGTTAAGAGAATAATAATTCTGTATGTAGTTTTTTACTATTAAAATGTGTCAGAGTACAGTATATATGGGACAGTGAGATGGGTACTTAATGTAGATGTGTCTTATTTAAGCCATTTTCTTCCAACTGATAGTTTCATTTTTGGCAGTGTGACTTAACTCAAGGCTATCTGAAGTCCTGGGTCAAGATTTGACAAGTACCAGGCTGCTGTTTCTAATCTGATGACGCTGCCACCCACAGTTGTGTGTGTGAGCATGGTCACGGAAAACTGTTTAATAAGTTTCATTGACAATCACACTAATTTTGTATTATTTTCTTTAATAGCAGAGGTGAAGACTATAAGCTGTCAAACCTTTCAGCAAATGGCATTGAAAGAAAAGATTCACTTTATACTGATAGTAAGACTTATACTTGAAAATGACTATAAAAACCGTCTTTGTTTAGTTAAAGTGCTCAGAGTAGCTTGTTGACTCCGAGCATATGGCTTGGAGAAAGAGAGAGCTTGTTCCCAGTTCTGTCTCTCTGAGTTCTTTACTTAGCTGTTGAAATTGGGGTAAAGTTATTTATTTTAGAAATGAAAGTAAACATCAGTTTTAGTTTTTTGCAAAATGGGCATAGTAATAGGTAGCCACACAAGGTTGTGTAGGTACTATGCGAGGTAACATTAAAGTGCCTTACACCGTGCTTGGCGTGGTTCTGAGCAGTCGGTACGTGGTAGCTGTGTTCTGGGAAAAGCCTGGCCCTTTTATAAATGGGCGGAGTGAGGATTCTTTCATCAATACTGCTTGGGATTGAATTGGAACTCTCCGGCTTACCAAGTTGTGGATAATTTTTTTCAGCTTTCTAAGAAGGCTGGTGTCCTTGTCTGAAGTGAGGAATGGTAGGTAGCACTGACCCCATGGGGTTGCTGGGGTGACTAAAGGTAACAACAGGATGTACTGCATAGTAAGTGCTCACTAAACTGAGCTCTAATTAGTGCTGTGGAAAGAATGTGCAAACTCTGGGAAATATAAATAGGCTTTCGAGGTAATACAGTGACTCTAGTCTCTTAACTTAAAGGTTGATTTGGAAGTTGAGGGAAGAAGTTGCAGTTTTGTGATTTAGGTCAAAGCTTGTTACTGTTTATGAAAACTTCAGTGGAAGGTGAAAACCAGATTTCTTTATTCTAAGAACCCTTTGCTCTCATTTCAAACTTTTATTTATTCTAGCCCTTCCTGATGCAGAAGCTTCTCTTAATAAATACACTTTTCCTCTCAATTTACTGCTGGCTTGCCCAGATGGGATTCTTTGAAGGGAAAAGTAAATTTTACTTCCGAGCCTAGATAGAGGGTTGTTATTGGATTAGGTGAAGCACTGGAGAGCCTTGTTTTCTAGGCATCCACCTCCAGCCTTGCTTATGTGGGGAAAGGTTTTTTCTTTTTATGCCCAGATTGCTGTCCTGATGTGGCTGTCAGTCACCCGAAGCTCGCCTGGCCTGGCAGCCGGCAGGTGGGGCTGAGTGCCGGGCCCTGCCAGCCTGAGGGTCTCTGCTCTAGAGGAGGCAGAGGAAACGAACAGACTTGAGCGACTCTTGCTGTCAAAGTTTACATGAGGCACAGTGGCTTATACCTATTTGGGAGTTTTAAAAAAGTTTAGCTTTTCATATTTTCAGTTTTATCTTGGTAAGTATGCCTCATCAAAGGACCATTTCAATTTTTAGTCTGAATATCCTTGTTGAAAGTTGTTCATTGTTAGGGCAAGTGGGTACAGCTCAGTGTTAGACTGCATGCTTAGCCAGAGATTGAACCCAGGACCTCTATTAAATAAAAAAATTAAAAAAAAGAAAAAAAGAAAGTTGTTCAGTATCAGAGGGCTTTTGACACTTGCTAAGTCACCTAATTTTGCTTTGCCTCAACTTGGAGAAATATGTTTCTAAACTAGTTCTATTCCATACAAAATTTAAGTGTTTTAAGTTATAAAAGCAATACAGATTGCTGTTAATTGTAAAAAAAATTCAGAAATATAATGTGTATGGTGAATAGTAAGTCATTACCTTCCCCAGTGTCCCCTTCTCTTGGCAACTTGGTGTAACAGGTTAGGGTGAGTTCTTTTATACCTTTTTCCTTGGACACGTCACTTGCATGTGAGTGTTTTTGTTATATTTGGTTTTGCAAAAATGGACTTAGACTATACGTGTTATTCTGTAATTGTTTTTACATCTTCCTATATGAGTATGTAACAGATCTATGTCATTCTTCTGTGGTGCCTTCAGCAAGATTTTATTTGCATTCAGTATGCTGTTGTCTCTACCACTAAATGATTTATGTGGGGCACCACTGATGTTTCTTTAGCTTTAAGTTATGGCAGATTTGTAGAGCCCTCGCTTAGCAGTGTTTAGCATTCAGCAGGTATTCAGTAAGTGTTAATTTATTTAAATATCTAGTACTGCCAGGTGGTGAGTAGTCCCAGTCACCTGTAACATTTACAGTAGTCTCTCGTAAACCCTATAGATTATTATTACCACTACTGTGAATGAAATCTGGTTGTGCGGAGTTGCTATTAAAAGGGAAGCTGCGCGAGGTGAGGAGGGAACACCCCAGGCTGTGGCCGCTTCTAGAGAAGCGATTGTTGTTCTTGGGATCCCTGGTTGCATTTGTTAGGAGGGTTAATTGGGGACAGGCTATTGAAGGCAATGACCCCAGCAGATGCTTAGGGTCAGAATATGTGGTTTATAAAGGATTTTTAAACACCATAGTTAGATTTTTAAATGGCACGTTATGTTTTGAAAGTTTCATAATCATTAGCTATTTCTTATAACATCCCTTTGAGGCAGGTCAGGAGCATTTTTCCTTTTTTATGGTTGAAAAAGCAGATGCAAAGATGTTGAGTGATTTGCCCACAGGCACACATTAAACCCATGGCAGAATCTGCTCTCTTGTTAGTAAACTGAACCATGCGCCTCTCTGGGAGTTATAAGTGAGTAATAAAGTTGTCGCCATTTAGTGACCTTTTGATGGCTTCCTGGAATAGTGAGTGTAGTTTAGAAACCTTTTACCTACCTTCTTTTTTGAAAGGAACAGTTTTAAAGCTAGAATTTATTTGCATCATGATATTAAATGTTTTAGAGAAATTTATCCTGTTCTCTCAAAAAACAGAAGAAATTATATGAAAATGTATTAAAACAAAATACAGTGGATGTAGTTTTTCTGGGAGAACCTTTACTAGCTTGTAAATCAGTATTGTAAATTAGAGGAAGACAGTACAAGGCTTTGAAGATACTTTAAAGTAGGAGAAAAATGAATCATTAGGTTATATTTCCACAAGTAATTTTGAGTTAAAACACTGTAGCTCATAGAGCCGGAAGAGATTTTCAGAGATCATTTGTGAATTTAATTTTATTTTTTTTGGTGGGACGAGGTAATTAGGTTTACTTACTTATCTGTTGTTAGAGGAGATACTGGGGATTGAACCCAGGACCTCATACATGCTAAACATGCGCTCTACCACCTTCCCTCCCTTGGACCTGTGAATTTAGACACCAAGTATACTGCCAGGTGACAACATGGAAGGTTATCTAGTCTGAAAAAGTATCTACTTTTTTAATACAGTCTGGGTGGCATTCCTTAGTTATAAGTTTACTTGTTTGAAACATTCTCTATTTACTTGTTGGTACTTGATTCTATTATTCTGTAGATTGCTGTCGTATTTTTAAAGGATATTTTAAAATTTAGGATTAATTACTGTGTAATTTTTTTAGGAGTCAATCTGTTATATAAGAGTATGCAAGTTGAATTTTGAGGCATTAAATGGGACACTGGTTTTACATCAGCAAGTCATTGCTAGAGTTTACTACTCCGTACTTAATGTTCTTCACAAAACTAGTTAGCAAATTCTTGCAGAATGGTGGCAGATTTAGGCTGTGTATTTGTTTCATATTGCTGCTGTAACAAGTTGCCACAAATCTAGTGGCTTAAAACAGCACTTATTATTTCGCAGTTGTAGTTGTCAGAAGTCTGCAGTGCGTCTCTCTGAACTGAATTCCTTGCGCAGGCTCCAGAGGAGGACGTTACCTTGTCTGCTCCAGCCTCTAGAGGCTGTTCGCGTGCTGCTCATGGTCTCTTCTCCATCTGCAAAGCCAGCAGTTTAGTGTGTGCAGATGTCTCTGGCTTTGACACTGCCTCTCCTGCCTCCCTCTTTCACTTTTATTAGGACCCTGGTGATTTCACTGGGCCCATCCAGACAATCCGGGATAATCTTCCCATTTCAGGGTCAGTTGATTAGTAACCTTAATTCCGTCTGCAACCTTAATTCCCTTTTGCTATGTAACAACAGTTTCACAGATTCTGGGGATTAGGATACAGTCATCTTCGGGGAGGCCATTATTCTGCCTGCCACAGCCTCTAGTTTAGCAAAATCGTTTAGCCTTTTAGACTTTTCTGTAAAATTAGATTAATATTTACTGTTTACCACAAAGGAGTTTTATGAAAATATAAATCACATGCTAATGCAGACAGACCATGCATAGAATACACTCAGAAATATTAACTGATGCCTTCTGATTGATCTTATCTGTTAGTTTGATGCTTGGGGATAGGTGTCTTCAGGGTAACGTGTGAGTGGGTTTGGTAAACTCCAGTCCAAGTATCTGGGCTTAAACTTGTCTCTGGAAGGAGAACAAGACGTCGGTGACTCAGGCACTTTCCAGAGAGTGAGGCTTCTTTGCTGTTGTTTACTTTTTATTTGACTCTTATAAAGGTTTTTGTCTTAGAATTCAGCCTTTCCAGACCTTTGCTTTTTGAGGAGAGTGATAATTTATAGCACAGTGTTGAATAAAATAGATGAATGCTTAACTTTGGTTTGCTTTATGGCTTGAATCTGTTTTGGTCTCAAAGATACAACACATCTTTTAGGCAGAAGACTTTTCTACTTTTGTGATTTTTTTAAGAACTATTATAATAATAATTAAGGAAGGGCCTTGAGTAATTGCAGTTTTAAATCTCAGTGGCTTATGATTGATTCCTTTATATGTGCCTAGATGGTATCTTTTTTGAAGTTAACTTGGAGAATTGCTGTTTTTAGTGATGTCATTGCCTAATTTTTCTTTGAATCTTTCAACTATCAAAATTATGCTGGGAGGCCAGTCATAGAGTGAAGCAGTAGATAGTGGAAATGGCTGTGAGAAAGCCCTTCCAAAGGGACTCTTAGGGGGAGATGAATGTCTTCTTTATTATTCGTGTCTCCAGGTTAAAATGTGAGCTATGTAAAACATTTCTCCGTGAACATCTTGTAGCTGTTATTGATGGAGAGAGAGGCCTGCTAATTCTGTCTTATTACAGACCTGTTTCAAGTAAGTAAGTGATTGAAAGGTTTTCACTATTGTGCTTGGAAAAAAATTGTTTCTTTCTAGATTGCATTATCATGTATTTCTTTGCACATATAACTGCTGACTGAATATGACTGAAGTTAGGATGCGCCTAAAGATTGAGTTGTTGCCACTGGTTTGATTCCTGTAGCAGGACAGGATTCTCTGACTCTAGGATATCTTTCCCGATTCCAGCCCTTCTCTCTGTCCTGTCACTGTTCTCTACCTGTGTCTAGTGCCCCCGTAACACTCTGATGACAGGTGGTAAATACTGGACAGCAATGTATTTTCCTACATGCATCACTACAAAGTCCGTTTCACAAGGTTCTGTCTACCCTGAGTTGTAAATTTATGCTCTCAAAGTTTGTTCTACGTATATCAGATATTTTGTCTGTGTTTCTTAGAATGTAGGTACCTGAGTGATCGGGTTTGATAGTTCATGTGGTACTGTATTTAAATTATCTAACTTTAAAAAAGTTAGATATTGGTACCTTATTTTGATGGAGGTGGTAAGTTCAAGTACCACGCTTCATTGTCACACTTCATCAGGGGTCTATTAGAAGCAAAAGAGCGCGTGTTTCAGGATATGTGTTGCATGCCTCCCCCATCACCCTGATCATATGGAAACTGGGATGGATTTGGTTAGGTTTAAATTGTGCTCTGCCTCTTAACCAGTTGCATGACCTTAGGCAGTTTATTTCTTTGAGCCTTATTTTCAGGATATGAAAAATGAGGAGCATAATATTTATTTCATTGTTTTGTTATAAATTAAATAAGATGACATAAAATACTTATACTGTGTTTAGTTTATAAGAGCCAAAAAATTTAACAGCTGTAACATATTGTAGAATAGGGAGAAGGCGCTTTTACTACATGTCTTCAAATTGCCAATTGCTAGTGGTTTAGAACAAGCACTTAGTACGGTCAGTGTGCGCGGCATTGTGATAAAATAAACTGAGTGCTTATTACCTGTGCGCCTAATTATTGGAAGTCAAGTTCATATAGTTTTGATTAATCTTTGTTCTTGGAGCCCTAATTTTTTTTCTTTCCTTGTTCATTTTTTCCCCTACAGTGTTTAATAATAAAAAAAAAAAGGTAACTGAGTGGGAATTTTCTGCTGGGAAATGTCTATTTGGGGGGCAATGTCGTTAATAATTTAGGGATATAAATTTAGGATGAGATATAGTAGAACCACGATGGTTAAGAATACTTGCAAACCAGACGCATTCTAATCCTGGAACCTGGCACTTCTGGTTTGGGCAAATGACTTAAGCCTCTCTGATGCTTAATTTAAAATCTCCGAAGTGAGGATAATGATAAAACTTACCTCCTACTTTGGAGGGATTGAATGAGATAATCCACGTGAAGCATTTAGGACAGTGTCTAATACTGGTGAACGATGGTTGTTAACTGTTGTTACTGATAATGAGAACTGGGAGAAGGGATGAGTAGTAGGCAGACCGCCATGCGGGGTGTGGTGTTTAGAGCAGCGTTGTCAGTAGGAGTACGGTGTGAGCCATGTAAACTGTAAGTTTCCTAGTAGCTGCGTTAAAAAGGTAAAATTCACTTCGATAATATTCTGTTTAACCTTCTGTGTCCACAGTATTGTCATTTTAACATGTAGTCAATATAAAATTATTGAGATAGTTTACATTCCTTTTTCACACTGTCTGAAATCTGGTGTGTGTTTTACACCTATAGTAATCTTAATTTGGACTAAATTTTCCTTGGAGCTACTTGATCTGTATTTAGAGTTCATAAAATTTACAGGTGAAAAAGTAAATTTTCATGTCTAGGTTGTTCTAAACACATGTAAAAGTTTTCTAATAACCAAATTGAATATTAGTTTTTAAGTTAAAATTAATTAAAGTTAAATAAAATAAAAAATTCAGCCCTTCTGTAGTAGCTACACTTCAGGCAGTCAGGTTTGGAGGCTCCCCACCCCCCTCTACCCCGTGTGCCTGTGCCCACCCCCCTTGCGTTCTTTCATTTACTTCTGGTGCTTAGGATTTTGTACTTTCTGTATGTTCATTCTTGTTTAAATAAGATCTTGCTGTCTTTATTTAAATAACTCCATACTTTTATTGAATTCTCGAGTTTCTTGATGTACACATGGAGAATAAAATTTTTTAAAATTTAGCTTCCTGTGTATTATTAGGTGTTTTTCTTTGATGGTGTTGTATTTTTAAATAGTTAATTTTTCTAAAAGTTAAAGAGTTTTTCTTTAAAAATACTCTTGTTAAAATCCATCTGAATATTCCATAAATATTATGTTATGCTAGGTACCTTTTTTGTTATTAATATTACAGTAAGATGACTAAACTTCACATGTGTAATCTATTTATCTCTTATCTCATTTAACTTAGGTAATGAATTTTTTTTTAGGTGGGGAAGGTAATTAGGTTTGTTTGTTTGCTTGTTTATTTATTTAATGGAAGTACTGGGGACTGAACCCAGGATCTTGTGCATGCTAAGCATGCACTCTATCACTTGAGCTGTAACTTCCCCCTAGGTAATCTATTTTTTGACTTGACTGTTGATATCTAGTTTATTTTTACACTTGGATCTTTTTTGAGGGTACTTTTTAAAGGAAAATTCAACATTCTAGTGATTTAATATGATAAAACTTCTGGTTTTGTTTTAAATTTTAGGGTTTATTTTCTTAATTGTATAATATTTATATTTAAATTGAAACACAAACTTGGAGACCACAGTATACTCCAGGTAGTCTGTACACATGTAAGGAAATATCATAAGTGAAACTTCTGCATAAACAATTTAAACCAAAGCCCTGGAGGTTAGTTTGGCTTTAAAAATGTTTAAAACAAGGGTATGAATGGGAGGAGGAAGGACACCACCACTGAAGAATAACACTTATTTAAAATGTATTGTGGCTATCCTTCCTTTCTCCTGCAAGGCATCTTTAACGTAGAACAAACTATAGTAAGAATAATAGTAAAAAAAAAAAATAATGACAGCCAATGTTTTGAGAACTTTATATATATATAGAAGTAGAGCAGTTCTCTGGGCTATATATATAATGTCTTCTAAGCACACATATCTCATTTAATCTTCATTACAGCACTATGAGAGATACTATTAGCCCTGTTTATACATAAGGAATATGAGGCTCAGAGAAAGTAGTAGAGTGTAGATTCCTCCTAGAGTAGTAAAAAGATGCCTAATGAAGCCATTTTCTTTTCTGCTCCCAGATGCTTTGTATCATACATTTAAAAAGTCAGGGACTCTGAAGACCCTTTCTGCTGGTCCTAAAAGAAGCCTTAGAATCCTTTGCAAAATAGTGCTTTAGGCAGCAACCACCTATGGATAAGAATTGTGAATTCAAACTGGTGTAGGCCAGCCCCTTTGCTTGGATCGCTTGACTCATAATCCAGTATCCCAGAGAACTGCTCTACTTCTAAACTAGAGCCAGGATTCAGATTTCGTCAGATGGCAAGGTCAAATAGTGATATAGGCAAGAAGCGGTTTTTCCTGTGAGTAAAGAACTCCTTGATGTATTATTATCCTGTGTTCATTTTTGACAAGGCTGAACTCTCAGCATTCGTTATTGTTATTAGGATGTTAAACCTTTGGAGGATTTTAAAAACATACAGTTTATTATCCCCTAGTTTTTCCACACTAAAAGCTCCTTATGTATATGAACTTAAAATCGGTTCAAACTTTAAGACGACTCTGGAAAGTACAATGAGAGACTTATAAGACTGCAGTTTTTAATGAATGAAATGCCTGTGTACAGATCGAAGCCAGCTTTTTTTTTAAAATGGCCTCTCAGCCACAATCTTTTTTTTTTTTTTTTTGGTGGGAGAGGTAATTAGGTTTATTTGTTTATTCTTAAAACAGGTACTGGGGATTGAACCCAGGACGTCATGCATGCTAAGCATGGGCTCTACCACTTGAGCTATACCCCACCCCCTCGAAGCCAGCTTTCTATGGCAAACATTATCAGTGTGGTTTAGTTCTCCCCCTCTTTGCCCCTCCAGTTATAACTTAAATTGTCCTGATGGCTTATTAGCTGTGATTAAGTGTTGATGAAACAAACATAGGGCCCTAATTAAGTACAATGACTATCTCAAATGAAAAGAAGTTGTATATTATCTAAGCACCAATCTGCTAAACAGATGTTTAGCCAGCCTAGTTAGGCACAGTGACTATTTATAATGCAGGTATTATATTTAATACAATATAGTAACTCACTTTTAGGAACATTATAAAGTTTTTTTAAGTTTTGGAAAATTCATTGATATTCAAATATGGGGACTCAGACTAGAGATGAATACACTTGAGGGTAACAAACATGCTGGTGATAATAGCTTTAAAACTTTATTATGGAAATTTAAAGCGTGCAAAAATGAAGTTCAGTGAATATTCATATACTTAGCAGTTAGCTTCAACACTTGTCCACATTTTGCCATTCGTGTGTGTTTCACCCTGCGGCTCCTTTTCTCCCCTCCCCCTCCCTATGTTGCATTTTAAAGCAAATTCCAGATATCATTTCACACATAAGCACC
Organism: Vicugna pacos; assembly: GCF_048564905.1. Classification (NCBI taxonomy): domain Eukaryota; kingdom Metazoa; phylum Chordata; class Mammalia; order Artiodactyla; family Camelidae; genus Vicugna; species Vicugna pacos. Next base: position 29,830,882 of record NC_132997.1, on the reverse strand, counting down.
ATGCTGTTGTTATAACTAATAATATTAACAGTAATTCCTTAATGCCATCCTATAGTTAGATAGTTAGAAATGCTCACATTTCTGTCTCAAAAATGTTTTTTACAATTGAATTGAATTGTTAGGAATTATTAGGATCCATTAGGATCCATTAGGATCACGTTGCAATCGAAAGATACGTCTCCTAAGCTGAGTTTCTTCTGTAAAATCTTCTCCCTTTTCATGCCATTTATTTGGTGAAGGAACCATGTTGTTTAGCCTGTATAATTCCCCACATTCTGTATTGGGCTCATTGAATCTTTTTGGTTTTGATTAACCTCTGTATTTCCTATAAACTGGTGGTAAGTTCTAGAGGCTTTTTTAGTGAGCGTACTTCATAGGAGGTGCTATATTGTTCCCCCACGTATCATCAGGAGGCAGGTAATGTGAGGCTGATTCATCTTTAGTATTGCTACGATTGGTCAGTGGTTTTAGGTGTTGTCAGCCTTCTCTGTCAGTTATAAACTTCCTGTTTACTTTCACCCAGTGGTTTTCACAACTAATGATTGTTGCCTGATCCATTATATAAGGATTGAAGAAAGGTTTTCTAATTATAGCACTCCTACTACATGTATTAGTTGAAATTCTTTTATGTATTTGGTGACTCTAAAATACAGAAATGCAGGATAAATGATTATTTACTCTCTCACTTTGCTGGTTTTTAGAATAATGAGTTGGTCCTCTAGGAACTTCCTAAAATGACCAATTAATTTTTTTGTTTTTTTAGTATTGTAGATTTTTATGTATTCTGTGTGTTTTAATCTATTGTGGTTGCTGTTTTTGATATTTTAATTGTCTGATCTTTGGCCATTTGGAGTCCCTTCAGATGGATTCATGTGTTCCTCTGAATATGATCCCGTTAGTTTCTGATAATTTCCTTACTTTCTGGCACAAGAGTTCTCAGGTTCATGTTGTACATTTCCTGCCCCAGACCTGGAATCAGCTATTTCTTCATGGAGCCCTGCTGTCTTCAGGTGGGAAGTGGTTTTGAGAGATCACATCTAGGGTATAAGGGATGCTAATTGCTCCTGGTTTTGTCACTGTTTCTAGGCTTTTTTAGTGTTTAGACCCAGGAAATAAGGTCATTTTTGTTTGTTTTTAAAGAGAAAAATGAATGATGACTTTATACTAATATTTCCAATTCCCATGAAAAATTAGAGTTTTGATTTAACTTATTTTGATTTGTACCTTTTAAACTTTATGCTAAAAATCTTTTATGCTAAAAATATTCCTGACAATGTTAACATATGTTACATGTGACATACCTGTTTTGAAATAACAATGCCAGTCTTATTAGTAACAATAAGACTAATTAGTGCAATTCAAGATTTCTTTGTGTTGCTTTTTGTTCTTAGGCTGCATTCCACTATAGACAGAAGAACAGAGTACTTATTTAAAATTGACTTGAAATAATTGTTCCTGTGTGCTTATCCTAACAACTTGATAAACAGGTCATTTAGTTCAATTTGTTCTTGATTTTTAGGATTACCCTTTTTTCCTTTTTAATTTTTTTGGTGTGAAATATTTACATTGTTTCAAAATGTTGAGAGTATTTTTTTTAAAGTCACTGGTTGGCATATCATCATTCTCCCCATTTTCTATCACTAAAGAAATGAAGTATTATTTTACCATGTGTTTTAATTTAAAATTAAATTTATGCTTGTATGAGTTTTTAAGGTTCAAGTTTAAAAGTCCAGTATAAATTTTCCAAGTCACCAGATGGTTGCTAGATGGCAGTAAATAGTTCTTGTTTATATATTGCTTTTTAGAATTTCACATATTTTACTGGATTTTGAAAATATTGCATGTCATAAAAGGCAGATGGAAATGTAATTGCTTAAAAGTTGTGATTGTGATATCTGCAGATAGTAAATAATTCTGTCCCCCCATCAGTTACCTCTTTAAAGGTGTTGTGCAGGCTGATATATTGAAATTATGACATGGGGTCAAACTTTCAGATTATGTGGCTCAAATCTGCCAGACTAGGTACTTTTCTAGTGGAGGAGAAAGACGGAATCTTTCCCTAGCAGTTTTTTGTATGTATGATTTGCTTGATGCCTAGCTACCATGGAAATAAATGTTAAAATCAGCTCTTGAGTAGGTAGGTGGTGACAAACTGGTGGTACTGCTGTATTGGGTTGCTAGACTTTATTTGGCCCTATTTTCCTCTCATTGTCCCCCACCTCGCCACCGCAGTATCCCTGGTGTTTAGAATATTCTGTGTGGTGCCTTACCTAGATTTGGGCACTGGTTTGCCTTTGCTTATATTTGTACTATTTAGAGAAGCAAGATGATTTACTTCACAGGTTATTGAATTAACTTGCTTTTTATTTTTTTAAGTCAAATCTTACTGATTTAATACAGTTAAGGGGTATAGACTTGTGTATTAAGGTCTTGTTTTCTCTTTTTTTAAAGCAGCTTTATTGAGGTAGGCACAGTAGTTGTTGATGCTTCCTGGAGAAGGTCTGGAGAACCTGTAGCAAGTGACTGTCTCTAGGAGGGGAATACAGAGAATGTTTAGTGTCCGCTTTGTGCCATTGCCATGCTTCCCAGTTTTGCTGGCATGTACTGCTTTATTAAGTGTGAAAGTTCTCTACTTCTGATAAGTTGTTAGTGATCAGTAATTCAGATGTAAGAAAATCTAAGGGGGGAAACATGGAAATCTCTCTTATAGCATGTATATTTTTGGCCTTGATTCTGACATTCAGTTGTGTGATTCTGCTTCTTAGTTCCTGTGCTTAGATACTCAGGATGACACTAGCATGCCTCAGTGTCGTTATGAGATTAACTGGGCTGGTGTTACTGAATGGTGCCTGGCACGTGGCGGATGAGGAGTGGAGTAGGAGCTGGTCTTTGTAGAGTCTGGCTTTGCTGCCCTGCAGGTTTCAGGAGGGTCAGTGTAGCCACACAGGTATGAGGAGTGTATTGTGGAGTCTCAGAAGAGCTGTCTTCATTTGAGCCTGCAGCCTTTCCTTGGACCGGTCTTCCTGACTGTTTAGTTTTACTTCAGCTTTTCTTCCCTAAAGTATATTTTCAGAGGACTCTTCTGGTTTTTCTGCCCAGTAGAGACTTTGGGGGCCGCTTTTACCTGTTCTCTTACCTACAAATAGATACATAAATTTATCTTGCTCAGTAAAAATAGAGAAGTTGAAATTTAAAGTTTTACAAATATCCTTGATGAATCTGCTTCCTCAGCCTCAAACTGGGTCATGTGATTTTAAAACAGGATTTTTTGTATGCGTCTTCTAGATGTCACTGCAGATATAACCTGGAAAATTGGGAATTTTCAAGAGCCTTTGTTGATATATAAATCAGCAGCATTAGAAATGAATATTTGAAACTGGAACTGTTCCCAGAATATTCAGGATGCAAGATTTCTGTAGGCATATGCAACAAAGATTTCTGTAGGCATATGCAACACTTCACAAAGGCAGGCTCTCGGGGGCAATCAGGATGATTGCAAGAATTTCTCACATGTAATATGTAATGAAATGCAGAAGCATACAATTTACGTTAGAGGATATATCTGTATTGTTGAAGTCCAAATACCTATTTTTTTTAATTTAATTTTGCAGATGGTTGAAACACTTACATGGCTGAAAAGTTAAAAATTGTAGTAAAAAACCCTTTCATCCCACCTTTTCCCTCCATTTTTTGAGTTTCCTTCTTTCTGCACAGGTAACCACTACTGTTTCTTGTGCCTCATTTCAATGTTACTTATGCATAGAAAAGCAAAGCACAGATCTGCCTTCTAATTCCTCTCTTTTTTACCTTCAGTTTTTAAAGCATACATACTGTTCCGTACTGTTCAATTTTGCCCTTTAGCACACCTGGGAGATGTTTCACTGCACTGTACACCAGTGTGATGAGATGCCCTCATTCTCTTAACAGCTTTATTGAAGTATAATTTTGACATCAAAGTTAAACCATTATAAGTATAAAACCAGTGTTTTTAAATAAATGTGTAGGGTTGTTCACTCATCACCACAATCCAGTTTTGTAACATTTCTGTCACCCCTAAAAAGTTGCTTCTTGCCCATCTGCAGTCAACGCTCATCCCATCTCTAGCCCCAGGCAACCCCGGATCTCCCCAGTTGTTTCTGCAGCTCTGTGCTGTGATGTAGTTTACTTAACCACTCCCCTGTTTTAGAATGTTTGGGTTCTTGTTGACTTTTTGCTTTTACAAACAGCTCTGAGGTAACTTTGTACATATGTTATTTCACGTGTGAGCAAGAGTATCTGTGTGTGTGACAAGTTTCTGAGGGTAGGCTTTTCTGGTTTAAAGGGTATATATATTTTTTATTTTGATAATCCTTGCTGATTTTTCCCCATATAAACAGATATACATTCTCCCCAGCAGCATGGTTTCTTGTTTTCCCAAAACTTACCAGCCAAGTATGTGACCAGACTTCTGAACTTTTGCAGTCTGCTAGTGGAAAGTGGTATCTTGGAGTAGTTTTATTTGTGTTTCTCTTAATAAGTGAGTTTTGAACGTCTCTTTATATTTGAGAGCCACTTGGGTTTCTTTTTATGTCAGCTATCTCATAATATGTTCATTTTTCTGTTCAGTGGTTAGTCTTTTTATGAACTATTGATTTCTAGGTGTTGTTTACATATGGGAGACTAGCTCTTTGTAGTGATATGAATTACGCATAGTTCTTTTAGGATTTGTCATTTGTATTTTGATTTGCTTTGTGTAGTTTCTGTTGTTTTGTTTGCCATGCAGAATTTTTTTTGTTGCTAAATTTATCAATATTTCCTTTTGTATCTTCTGAACTTTGAATTAACTTACTATTTAAGGCATATATTGAATATCCTCCCAAGGTCATTAACTCATCATCACTTTGAATTAAGTTAGAGATTTAGCTAGATACACTGACTTCCATCTGTGACAAATGATGCATCTGTGACCTTTGAAGATATGTTATCTCACACATGTACAAGTATATCTGTTAGATAAATCTTGGTGTATATTCCTGGGGCTGTGGATATATGTGTTTTTAAAATTTTGACAGTTATCATATTGAATACATGTTTTTTCCAAGACTATTAGATATTGCATTGCTAATAACTGGTGAAGAAATTAATGGTAATTTGTATTCAAGATGCCATATTGTTAAGCTCCTCCAGTGCTAGAAAAGCTTTGGTTGAAAGTAGAATAATAGCTATACATAAGAATCTCCCTTTTTTCAGTATGTATTGGTCTTCAAGGCAGCAGAATTATATTTTAGAAATTCCTGAAAAATTTGCATTATCTCTTAAAAAAAACCCAAAACCTATGTTCTCCTTGACATCTGCCTGAGAGCAACACTTGTCCACATGCAGAAGGAAGCATGTGTGCGTATGTTTACTGCAGCCTGTTGTGGGGACAGCTGGACACCATTTAGTGTCATTAGTAGAGAAGAAGCCAAACAAACCATGGTAAATTCCTACAGTAGTTGTACCACAAAAATAATGTGATAGTCGGTGTTTACTGATTGGAAAGATCTCAAAACATTTTTTCAGTGAAAAATCAAAGTTGAAAGACATTGCATTAAATACAGTACCAATTCAGTAAAAATATAGTCACAGAAATACTATATATGGATGCATATACATGTCTATAAATGGAAAAGTCTGGGGAAAAAATCTGGAAGGATGTATGCCAAAATGATAAAAGTGCGTATCAGTGGGAAGAGGATGGAGTTGGGTCTGGTAACGTAGGACTTACTTTAATGTTTCATTATTTATAACTAACACTACCTGAAAGGTGATTTTACACACACTTTAGCAATAGAAGTATGTTGTTTCACCCGTAGATCCCTGTGAATGCAGAGAAGAGGGGCTGGCAGGGTACTCCTCACAGGGGCTGGTAGTCCTGCTGAAGAGGGTGTGAGAAGAGGGGGCTGGCGGGAGGCAGCACTCACTGCTGCGTGCGTCTGTGTTTCTGTATTTTTGTAAAGCAAGTGAGTTCATGTATTAAGGTGTTTGATTAAAAAAAAAACAACTAAATTGTATGAACCAAGAATTCATATGAGAATGTGTTCTTAATTTAGCCAGGCTTGTTTAACAGTTCTTAATGAAAATAGTAGCTGCCAGTTGAGTCACTGGGTGGGGAATAAAGATGTATTTTACTCATTTGCTGATAATTAGGCATTAATTTACTTGATGTAATGCATGTTCACCACTTTAGGGCAAATACAAGAATACAAATGAGTCCTTTTCCCGTACACCATCATGAATACTAGTGGTTCTAATACATGCAAGATAGAAAACATACTCAGAGCTGTTCTTTGCTTCCCCAGTGTCCTCCTCTGAAATTTTCTCTCGTCCTCCCCTTCGTTTCTCCAACTTCTCCTGCGGTCTAGATATCACTCTAGTTCAGTTTTCTTAGTTTTTACTGGTCCAGGATCAGATCTGTTCTTGTGAAGTAGGAATCAGCAGTGAGAGGAAAAAAATATAAAATTCTTCTTCATCCTTTTATTCCATTAGTCACTGAAATATAAAGATGTTTCCAGTTAGTCCTTCTGTCTCTGTCCCTACCTTATATCTTGTGGATTCTGACAAGAGGTTCCTACCTGTCTCTCTGATTCTGTCTTGTGTTCCTGGAGCCCGTTTTCCACAGAGCAGCCATGGTGATCTGAGACGCATGTCAGACTGTCGCTTCTCTGCACGGAAGTTTGCTGCGGTTCTCCTGTTGCTGTCACGCCATGCTCCTCCCGTGGCTCTCAGAATTCTCGATATGCTCACTTGTAATCGCGACCCCCTGCATTGCCACCTTTCCCCTTGCCCTCCAGTTCTCCGGACATGGTACTTCTGATTTCGGGTCATTACACGCCTTGATTCTTTCTCCTAGGCCACCTTCCCTGACACCCTAAGGCTGATTTATGTCCCTCTGCGTGCCCTGCTGCTTCAGAACCTGATCACAGTAGTTATTTCTGTGTTGTAATTGCTCACTCGTTTTACTGAGCCCTCCACTAGACTCCTGTGAAACGAATACTAGATCCTAGATTGCATCCCCAGCTCCTGACTAGTGCCTGCTGCATATTAGGCTTTTGGTGCAATATGTGACTCAGTGGATGGTAATTTTACGTGTAGCCTCTCAGCCATTTTCTTCTCTTACCTTCTTTCTCTTATTCTTTCCCCTCTCAGTGATGAGGGAGTAGGAGAAATAGGGAAAAGGGGAGAAGGAAAAGGAAACTGAAGAAGAATGGGAGGAATATTTGCTGCCGGGTTCTTAGTAATAATAGTAATAATTCTATGCTTAATTCTCCCTCCCCCCACTCCAGAGATAAGAGAATTTATTTTTGTTACAAAGAATGGATATTTGCTATTCAAGTTTCAGGTTTCTGGGTAAGGGATATGACTTTTAGTTTAAAAACTAAAAGGGCAGTGTGTATGCTGAAGTATTTAGGGGTAAGTGCACTGATGTCTGCCATTTACTTCATTTTTATTATTTACTTATTTATTTAAAAAATTGAAGTATAGTTTATGTACAGTATTATGTAAGTTACAGGTGTACAATATAGTGATTCACAGTTTTTAAAGGTTATATACTCCGTTTATAGCTATTACAAAATACTGGCTATATTCCCCAAGTTGTACAGTATATCCTTGTGGCTTGTTTTATACATAATAGTTTGTGCCTCTTAACTTCTGACCTCTATATGCCCCTCCCCCTTCCTATCCCCCTGGTAACCTCTAGTTTGTTCTTTAGATCTGTGTGTCTGTTTCTGTTTTGTTATATTCACTAGTTTGTACTTTTTAGATTCCACATATAAGTGATGTCGTACACTATTTGTCTTTTTCTGACTCATTTCACTTAGCCTTGCCATTTACTTTAAAGTCCCTGTCTGAGCATTCCATTGTCTGCCATAGCTGAGTCTGGTTCCGATACACGCTCTTTCTTCAAACCGTATTAGTACGCTTTGTAATTTTTTACTGAAGGCTGGACACGATGTACTGGGTAAAAGGAACTGAGGCCTTTAATATGAAGTTTTATATTTATCACCTAGGAGTTAGGCTATGTTTACTGTTTGCTGTAGCTGTAGGTATTAGAGGCTGAAATTTCCTTTCGTGTACTTGCTTTTTTTTGTCTTTCAAGTTTTCCTAGAGATTTTTAAATAAGGTCTGACACATGCAGGTTTTCATTTGTAATCAAATTTCATTTGTTATTATGCAGGAGTTACGTGGATATAATGTAAAGGTGTGGGGGAAGTAGTCCTGTGATCAGGTGTCATTCTTCTAGTGAGCTGGTGTCCTTGGGCTGTGACCTTCACAGATGCTTTTCCTCCTTAAATGGGACCGGAAGGCTTGAAAGCTGGAGTTGGGCATTTTACTCCCCCGCCACTGGTCAGTTAGGCTCTGGTAAAGCCCCAGTAGGTTAGACTCTCATAGAACAGTTTCTCTTGAGGGCAGGGCTCTGTTTTTACTGAATGTTCTGGGTGTATTTCAAAATGGTGAAAAAGTTTCCTCTTCCGCTGCCAGAGCATTAGGGAGATTTTTCTGATGTTCTCTGTGAGAGCCTGTGTTCTCATTTCATGAGTGCATGAAAAGTGTGGGGGCTTTCCTAACCCTGAGCCCCTTGGAGTTTTTCCGCTCTCAGGCTGTCCAGGTGGGGCCTCCAGCAGAGGGCTCTACTCCTGCGCTGCTTCTCTGGTAAATTACGATAGTCTGTGCTGGCTGGTTCTCTCTCCAGTCTGGGCAGTGGTTTCTTCCCAACCTTAGTTCTCTGTTGGGTGTAAGAAAAGTTACTGATTTTCAGTTTGCTTTTTTTTTTTTTTTTTTGGTTTTGGTTTTGGTTTTGGGTGGAAGTGATGACTTCCAATCTCCTTACAGGACAGACCAGTAACTGGAAATCGCCTGTCATTTAGTCTATTTTTTTTTAATTTTATTTTTTATTGAAGTGTAGTTGATTTTCAATGTTATTTTCAGGTGTACAGCAAAGCGATTCAGTTACACTTACACATATATTTTCTTTTCAGATTCCTTTCCATTACATGTTATTATAAGAAATTGAATATAGTTCCCTGTGCTATATAGTAGGTCCTTGTTGTATCTGTTTTATATGTAGTGATGGGTGTCTGCTAATCCCAAACTCCTAATTTATCCCTCCCCTGTCTTTCCGCCTTTGGTAACTGTAGTTTGTTTTCTGTGTCCGTAAGTCTGTTTTGGTTTGTAAGTAGAATTTGTATCTTTTTTTCCCCAAGATTCCACGTGTAAATGATATCATATGCTATTTGTTGTTCTCTCTCTGACTTACTTTGCTTAATATGACAATCTCCAGATCCATCCATGTTGCTGCACATGGCATCGTTTCATTCTTTTATGGCTGAGTAGTATCCCATTATATAGACATACCACAGCTTCTTTATCCAGTCGTCTGTCGATGGAAATCTATGTTGTTTCCATGTCTTGGCTCTTGTAAATAGTGCTGCTGTGAACATTGGGGTGCATGTGTCTTTTCAGGTTGGAGTTTTATCCAGATAAATGCCAGGAGTGAGATTGCTGGATCATATAATAACTCTATTTTTAGTTTTTAAAGAAATCTCCATACTGTTTTTGTAGTGACTGTGCCAATTTACATTCCTACCAGCCGTGTAGGAGGATTTCCTTTTCTCCACATCCTCTCCAGCATTTATCATTTGTAGACTTCTTAATGATAGCCATTCTGACTGGTGTGAGGTGATACCTCATTATTGTTAATTGAAATGCAAATCATTTACTTTAAATATAAATGGGTCACAGATAGATAAAGAAATGGTGGAAAGATAGTTCATAAAGTAGGTAGAGTAAGACAGTGATGGTAGATTCTGTGTGTTCTGACCTGGGGCCATACAAAAAGTTGAAGAAATGCAGAACTTTGGCAAATGAATAGGAGTTTTCCAGATGGGAACTAGGAGGAGGGATTCACCCGGGACAGACAGTGCTTTGGCCGAAGGCCCAGGGGGCGGGGAGAAATGAAAGTTGTGAAAGCCTGGCATGGCTGGAGCACAGAGCCTACGCCTGCCTGGTTCTCACCTATCAGAAGTACACTCTCCGGTCCCCGTACCTCTCTGGTTCCTTGGTTTAGGGCCAGTACTTCGAGTTGGAGCTTCTCATCCTTTACTTTGGCCCTAATCCTCAGCCAAGCATCTTGGTGGGTTTTTCCTCAAGAAAAAAAATAACAGCCCATTAATGTAAACAGACAAACACTGAAAACACAAATTTCACAAAATAATAACTCTACCATCTTCATTTCACTCAGGTATTTTCTCTTCTTTTCAACTTCATTTTTTGAAATGCTGGACAGGACCCACCAAATTACACTCACAATCTATTAATAGGTTGTGACTCACAGTTTGAAAACTACTTGTGTGAGGGAATCTTGATATATTAGTATTCTCAGAATGGGAACTGTCATCTTCTGCCAGAGTTTTCCCCAGGTATTTAGTAATTTTGTATTCTATTGTGAATGGTATTGTTCTAAAATTTTAATTTCTGATCACTTTGCATATAGTACAGTCGATGTGTCTGTATTGATTATGTGTCCTAAAGCCACTTATTAGTTCCAGAATTTTTTTTGTGAATTACTATTTCTGCTTTAAATGTTTCATCACATTCACCAGTGAAATCTTTTGGGCCTTAAGTTTTCTTTGTAGGAAAATTTATAACTACTGGGTAAATTTTTAAAATAAAGATGTTTCAGTTACCATTTCTTGTTGTGTGTGCTGTTGTAGTCTGTGTCTTCCAAGGGATCTGTTCATTTTATCTAAGTTGTTGAACTCATTGGCATGGAGTTGTTCATAATACTACCTTTTTATACTTTTAGTATTTGTAGACTCTTACGGTGATGTCACCTCTCTCATTCTTGATAATGGTAGCTTTCATCTTTTTTCTTTTTGTGATGATCCATCTGCCTAGATTAGCAATTTCATTGTTTTCAACAAATCACATTTTATTTTTATTGATTTTCTCTTTTTCTATTTTCTGTTGCATTGATATTTATGTTGATTTTTATTATTTCCCATCTCCTACTTACTTCAGGTTTAATTTGCTCTTTTCCTAGTGTCTTAAGGTAAGTGAACTTGAAGTCATTGATTCAAGAACTTCTTTTTTTTTTTTGATGTAGGCATTAAGTGCTATAAATATATGCCTAAGTACTGCTTTAGCAACATCCTACACATCCCAATATGTTATATTTTTGTTTTCGTTCTGCTCAGAATACTTCTTCATTTTCCTTTTGACTTCTTCTTTCACCCATGGGTTATTTTGACATGTGTTACTTAGTTTCCAAGTATTTGTAGACTTTTCAGAGATAATTTCGGTTATTGATTTCTAAATTAATTCCATTGGGGCCACATTTTGTGTTACTTAAATGCTTTCAAACTTATTGATACTTGATTTGTGACCCAAAATGTGATCTTGGTAAATGTTTTGTGTGCAGATGAGAAAAATGTATTTTCTCTTCTTGTTGGGGGAAGGGCTGGAGATGTAAATCAGGTCGAGTTGGTTGACAGCATTATTTACTTTTGCTTGGAATTTGCTGAACTTCGTGGATCTGTAGGTTTATAGTTTTCATCCAGTTTGGGAACAATTTGGCCATCATTTCTTTGAAAAAATTTTTTCATTTTCTTTGGGGATCTCAGTGACAGGTATGTTAGGCTGTTGAAAATGTGCCACACTTTCCTCATGTTCTTCATTTTTTGCAGGTGGGAGGGGGGTTCTTTTTTCTTTTTGTTTTATTTTGGGTAGTTTCTATTACTGTGTCTTCAAGTTCACTAACCTTTTCCTCATCTAGTAAATTTTTCATCTCAGACATTGTAGTTTTCATATGTGAAAGTTTCTTTTGAGTCTTTTAAAAATATTTTCCATGTCTTTATTTGACTTTTTGAACGTATGGAATACATTTATTAATTGATGTCCATAGGTGTTAATTCTGGACAGTTCAGGATCAATTTTGAGTGACTGGTTATTACCATTATGGCTCATGTGTTTCTACCTCTTTGCACGCCTTTTAGTCTTATTTGGATGCCAGATACTGTGAATTTTGCCCCATTGAGTGCTGGATATTTTGGTAGTCCTGTAAATCTTCTTGAGCTTTTTCTTAGGATATAGTCACACGACTTGGAAACAGTTTGACCTTTTTGGGTCTTGCTTTTGAGACTTGTTAGGCAGGTTGGGAGCACTGCTCAGATAAGGGCTAGTTTTTCTCCACTACTAAGACAAGACCTTTCTGAGAGTGCTGCTCAATGTCCCGTAAATTATGAGTCTTTCTAATCTGGCTGGCAGGAACAAGAACTTCTTTTGACTCCTTATAAACAGGCACTGCTCTTTCTAATCCTTTCTCATGGCCTTGGGTAGTTCCCTCACATGCGTGTGCTGATGAGACCTCTGCTGAATTCTTGAGGTTGACCTTTTGGAGATCTCCAGGGTTCTCCTGTGCGGCCTTCTCCTCTCTGATACCCTGTTGTGTGAACTCTAGCTCCTTTGGCCTCCTCAGACTCTCTACTTCTTCAAAGAAGGAGTTTTATGGCCTTTGCCGAGGCTCTCTCGTATTGTGCCAAGGCCTGATAACTCTCAAGGCAGTGGTTATAGGGCTCACCTCATTTGTCTTCTGTCTTTTGGAGAATCTCTGTCCTTTTTTGCCTGATGTTCAGTGACTTGAAAACCATTGTTTAAAGTGTTTTGTTTGTTCTTTTGTTTCAGGCTGGGTAGTGAGTTGTGTTGCTTGTTACTCCGTCTTGGCTGAAAGAAGATACTAGTAATTTCTTTAAAAGAAAATATCTTACACATTAAAAAAAAAGTCAGTATTCTAGAAACACAAAAATTGTGCATCAGAATTTATGCCTAGTGTCTGTTGAAGAAATGATCAGTTTAGCTCACTATATTCATTAGATTGGGGCTGAATAATATTTGATTGTGATTTAGATAAGAGGTCAGATTGTCATAAAGAGTTTCATTCCTTTATCAATCTGCTTCTTCCACTGTTTACCTGTACCTTCTTTTATACTACCTCATTGAGACTGTGGAAATAATTTTGGTTGGTGTCATAGATGTTACTTTAGGATTTCATGTTGGTTATAGTTAATAGAAGGTTTGCATTTTTGGTAATATTTGAATAATTATATTACTTAAGGATGTATAAAACTTAGGTTTTTGGAAACCTTTGGGAAAAGTAGGTCACTTGTAGATACTGACTACAGTTTTTACCTTTTTCTAACATCAAGCCTTAAAATTTTTGAATGGAATTCTCAACAAAATGTCTTGATATTTTATGTTGTCTGAAAGATTGTTTTAAACTTAATTTAACTCTTTTCTTCATGATGGTGACTGTATTCTTGATAAACCTTAGTGCCTACTTAAATATGAGGTATAAGATAGGGGAAGTACAGTGGAAGGATGATATGTTGTATTCTCTGGTTAACCAAGTATAGTATTTTAATCTTTGTGGAAGAAGCACAATTCCTTCTGATAACTGTGGAAATGGCAGTAGGCCCAGTTATGCAGGAAATAGGGAAATATTGGCAGAGTTAAAATAAAAACCAAGTTGAGGTGAAAATGTATATCATTTAGAATTGAATCATTTAATATTTTGTTGAAATAATAGGCCATAGTCATATTTTTAAAGATATACTTGTCACTTGAGTATAAACAGATGAAAGCTGGTGAAATAAATATATTTCTCTATCTGATCAGTTTATCTCATTGCATCTTAAGATGATTTTGCAGGATACTTGGAAAGCAGGCAATGTTAGGCCTTTATAGAATTAATGGAGATTTATTTAAAATAGAGGATGGATTTCATTTCCTTTAGAGAGAGTTGAAGTTACCTTTTCTTGGCAAGAGATTGCATAATTGACAGCCTTTAAGTAATATTAAATACAAATATTTAATATGAATAACTTTATATTAAAAACCAACATTTTATTTGGTTTCTGGTTATTATAAAAAACTCATTATAGGAAATAATGGAAAATCTAGAAAAGCAGACAGGAAAAATACCCATAATTCATACATTGCAGAGATAACTGCTATTAATATTTAGTATATTCTCTCAAGTCTTTACCTGTATATGTATTTTATATATAATTTTTCTTTTTAACAATTTTACACAGTGACTCCTAAGTGGGTAGGTAAGTTTAACTTATGTATTAGTTATGGATAGATTTTTAAATGATGATGGGCTGCTGCTACCTGATAGGCAACATGGAGGAACACTGAACAAAAATCTGGGTTTAATCTCTTCCTGCCTCTAAGCAGTTGTGCCCTCATAACCACTTAAAGTCTGCCTCTGTTTGTTCTTTTATACCAATAGGTAATAGTACTTTTCCTATTTACCTCCAGGGGCTTTGGTTTTTTGGGGTTTTTTGATAGAAATGAATGTGCTTTGAAAGATGTGATATCAAATGTATTATTTTGTTATAATATTAAATAATGTCTGTGGTAGTAAATATTTTCATATCTGGTTAAGTCTGATTAACTTGCTTCAAAGTTTTCTTGTTCTCCCCCTTTCTCCCATTTTAATTAGGTAACCTTTATGAAAAGCCATGCTGGAATAGAAATTCTTGAACTTTTTTGGGTCAGAAAGCACAAGCTTTATTGCCATTATGTACATAATCTCTAAAAATTCTGTCTTTAATTGCAGGGTCTTCAGAGACCTACAGAAAAACGTTCTTATTGCTTTCGGGATAACTCTGCGTGTATATATAGTAGTCTTCATCTGTTGTTCACACCACCTTGGTTTATCTACTTGTGCTTCCAAAATCTGACCCACGGAACTCATTTTTTCACTGACTACATTTACATCCCAGGGGATACCCAGTGTGCAGGTTGCCTTCACCTGCTTGTATTCTCTGAAGTAATCTAGAGCATAGTATTGCTTTCTGTGAGTTAGAGGCAGCAGTGAAGGACCACATCAGTGCAGCGCTAAAGTCAGATCTTGGGTTTACCTGGGCGGTATAAAACCCTCATCTGTTGAGGATGTAAGTAAGCAAAGTCCTGGCTGTGGACAGTTTTGATAGTGTATCACAGTGTTAAGGGCAGACCATTGTTAGGCACCATTATGCTTTACATAGTGGTTGTGCTTTTGATGACTTTGACTCCTCCAAATACGCCACTTAATTCTAGTATTTCAGTGTTTGTCTTTGTTTCACATTAGATCCCTCTTCTCCTGAATCGTGGTGTATATCCCTGGGCTGATATTTCACCTCAAGTAGGAAAGTCTTAAGGGCCATTTTTGTGCCTGAAAATTATTACATTATTGATATCTAACATGATTTGTAATCTATTACTTTCTCTTCATTTGTATGTCTCTAATATTTCTAGCATTTCTCCTTGGTCTTTTAAATGGTATAAAAAATAGCTTTTTATGAGATATTACCCGTCCTCCTCAGAGTTGCCGACCACTAAGCTACATAGTAGATTCTGCTCACCGAGACGTGTGCTGTTTAGGGTTGCCCTGGTGAGAAGCAGCCTGATGGCAAGTCGTCCCTCCTATCTCCAGAGCCTGTGACTTTTTATTTTGGTTTTACATATGAAACCACTTTGTTTTTTTCTGTTTTTATGTCTTAACATATTAACTAACAATTAGGTGTCACTCAGGACTCCATAAACTTAGTTTCAAGTGGAAGATCATGACTGTCTTCTTTGAAGTGCTTCCCCAACATGCCTGAAGTAAATTTTGTGTTTGCTGAAGAGCCTGGTTTTAGCGGTCGTCTCCTATTTGGGCCTGCCTGGTGTGTATTCTGCCCTCATTTGGTGGCAGCATACCAAGTTCCCTGATGGACTGTCAGCGTAGGTGCCCTGCCCTTCACTGGCCAAGGGCTGAGCATGTAATTCAAGTCACACTTAGTGGATATGGTAAAAAGAATAAGAAAACGGAAATAAAGTAATATTAAAATCTTGTATTAATGGGTCAAGTAAGAAAAATAGAGGCCTGTCAGATTTGGTGATGGTCAGTGTTTTTAGCCCTGCCATGTGACTGTCAGAGAACTCATAACTGAAGTCAGAGTGTGTTGGGAGTTCTCAAGTCCACTTGGCTGAGAGGACTCACAGGACTCGGTGTGTGGTTGTACTTGGGCTGTGGTTTGTTACAACAAAATAACACCAAGTATAATCAGCGAAAGGAAAAGATGTTTGGGGTGAAGTCTTGGGGAAACCAGGTGCAAGCTTCCAGAGTCTTCTCTCAGTAGTCACATAGGCACACTTAAGTCCTCTAGCAATGAATTGTGACAACATAGAAGAACTGTTGCCAACAGGAAAGCTCATTAGTGGTACAGCATCCAGGGCTTTTAAGGGGGAGCCAGTCACAGAGAGACCCCGTACCTGACGCACACCCCAGATCCCAACTCTGAGAGTGAAAGCGGGTGTTGAGCATAAAGTGTGTCACATGTGCATACAGTGTAGGCGCAGTGAGCTGCTCTTGTCTATTAATTGTGGAAACTCTCCTGAAATCCCCGTAAATTCCCAGTTGTGATCCAAGGGCCAACCTTGCAAGCAGGCCAAAAATAGCAGTCAGGCCTGCTGCGGTAACTCTTTTCTGTAGAGAAGTTTTGCCTTTCACTTTTTTTAGTTTTACTTTTTGCGTTGATATTTTTATTTCAGTTTTTTATTTCTTTGCTATAATCTTCTTAAACCATTTTTCTGTATTATTTTATTTTAAATGAGCCTGCTTTCATTGTCTTATTTCATTCTGTGTGTATATTAAATATTTTTTCATTATCACCTTCCCATCATCTCTCAGGTTGGTAAATGGTAGCCAAACTCCCCCAGATGGCTTTCACTTTCGCCATTCCTTCCATGGTACTCATATTATATTGGTCTGGAAACCAAACAGTTGTTGCATTTATCTATTACAAGTTCCAGTGAGGACCTAGAGAAATAACCTCTAGGGCATTGATTTTCAAACTCTGGGGTGCATCAGAGCTCTCTGGAAGGCTTTCTAAAACACAAATTGCTGATTCCCTCCCCCAAGTTTCTGATACAGGATGCCTGGAGTAGGGCCTGAGAATTTGCATTTGTAACAAGTTCCCAGGTGATATTGGTACTATTGGTCCTCAGGACACATTTTAAAAACTTCTTTTCTAGTTTATAGTGTAATCCACAGTCTTATATATGCAAGAATGATCAGAATTTACATAGAAGGGCGTGACTACCACAGGGCACTGAAAGTGAGCGAACAGTTGACGGCACCTTCGTCTACTCCCGTGTGTTGTGCACCTGCTGCTTTTCTCGCAGAATGTTCGTAGGACACATGGCTCATGAAGATGAACATTAGAAATATTTATTAGAAAAGCTTACTTACCTATTTTTAATATAAATGAAATTCTTTATTTTTGTGTGCTCAGTGAATCTTCCCCATATCACTTAGAATTTAATCATGTCTCTTGGGTAATTACAGACTGGTATATTCTCTCTTCATTATTTTCTGGGGGAACATGGGTTAGCAAGGGAATGCTAGAACTTAAGGGGTTTATTGGCTTTTCTTCCCAGCTGGGAATGCTTAAGGAAGGGAGTGCCGCTGAAATATTTTTCATGACTTTAGTGGAGTCAGAGAATCCTAAGGTAGCAGAGTTTAGCTGGTGGCAAGGGGGCCATAGTCATCATAGTAGGCTGGAAGGCAGGTTTCATAATGAAATTCTGAGAGTGTTCTGATCCACCTAGGATCCCTATGTTGGTAAGCAACCTAGTAACTCTTTGGTATAATTTTTTTAAAGTCCACGTCTAATAATGAACAATCTAATGTAAGCTATCGTGTTAGAATGCCTTGAGATTGAGTCTGTTTAGTTCTCAGAACCCACTGAAAGAAGGCAAAAATCGAGTACCCTGGAGGGGCTGTCATACAACCCTGCATAGAGTGTGACCCTCCTCCCTGGGTTCACTAACGATACCTTGTGTTCATTTACTTAACTGACTGTGCGGTGGGGAAAGGGGAAATACTCAGTTCTTAAAGTGCAGGAGGAACTGTTGTTTATCAGCTCTAGTGTAACAGTAATTTCTGGTGACTCAGAAGACTACCAGTATGATCTAGCAGTAAGATTGGGTGCATGTGGAGAGTCAGGAGATAGAATTTTGCCCTAAGTGTATTTCTGTACACCTGTTCTGAAATTATTTCTCTTGGTCCTAGGTGAATAAATACCTTCTGCAAAACAGAATCTCCATTTAGTGTGAGGCCAACCAAGTAAAGCCATTTGGTGCCACCAATAAAAACTTGAAAGTTGCTGGGATGATGATCAGGAGAAAAACAAATGAACTAAAACCAAAACAAAACACACCCACTCACAAAACTCCCTAAAATATGCACACTCAAAAATAAGGCTTTAAAAAAGCCTCATATATTGTTGCTTTTAATGTCACTGTTTATCTTGTGTTGTAGACTAATAACCTATAATATAAAAAGAGGATTCTTTTGGTGAGATGTATCAGAAAGGTCTTTCCAGTTCTAGTGATAGTTTCAATACAAATTGAGACTCCATAGGAGGCAAGCACAATGTATTATTGTGATTTCGTTCTTTGAAATTACTGTTTTCCTAGAGCAATTCCAAGTAGCTAACTTTGTATTATAATGAAATATATATACTCTGGTTAACCAGTATTTAGGTTAATTATTCATCAAGTATTCAGTTCAGTGAGAAAAGAATAGTTAATTAATAGACTAGTAGTTAATTTTTTCATATAAGATTAAAATCTTACTTTTAGTGCAATCTTTCAAAATTGTATATCAAATTACTTTTGAGGTTTCTGAGATTCTAATTTAAAGGCTTTGACAACTTCCCACCCCCAATCCAAATTATAGCTGGAACATATGATGTTAAATGTGGCCAACTAGTCTTCACAGTGTCACAGACCTTGAAGACTTAGTTTTTAAAAAGTTCGTTCTGACAACATGGCTGAACCCGGAGGGCATTATGCTAAAAGAAACAAATCAGACAGAAAAAGACAAATGCTGCATGCTATCACTTATATGTGGACTATAAAAAAATTAGTAAATGAATAAATAGATTAATTTGAACTCATAGAGGGAAAATTCTCTTATCTTTAAACATTTGATGTGTTCTTTTGCTTATTTTCTCTGACTGAACCATGAATTTTGAAGACAGGAAAAATATTTTGGTTTTTGAGTGTTCTGGGCACCTAGCCAGGAACTGCCTACTGACAGTCCAGTTTTGACTTGGTTTGACTGATGGATTCGCTTGCTCACTTATTCAGCTTAGCTAGCATTTTATTGAACAGTTACTCTTCCTGCTTTATTCTTGGTTAATGCTCTGTTTTTTCTTCTGATTTGGTAAGATATTTCTAAGTTTTGAAAAATCTGAAGGGAAAAGTAGAAGAGCCTGTTGAAAATAGAGATTCTTTTTTTTTTAAGTATAAATATATTTTTAGTAATTTGATATTATAGGGCCAGACCTATGTAGTAAAGGCTGATTTTTGAAAATTGGGAGCCAGACGTGGTATTTTACTATTGTTTTCTAATGCTACTACTGCTATAGTGGTGACCTGATGACCTTTTAAAAACCTGTAGTTTTTGCTTTGTATGTCCATATTTCATTGTTCCTTACTGCTCTGCTAGGATTTTGTATATGGGGAAAATTTAGCTTAAAATTTTAACCTGGAATTGGCTTAATATTTGTAAAAATAGGATCTAAGTCCTAAATAGCCCAGGACATTATTCATGCTCAATAAATATTTATAGGATGGTGATTACATCTTGTCTCCTTTGATAAGCTTCTTGGTTTTTTTTTTTTTTGAGGGGACTAATTAGGTTTATTTATGTATTATTTAATGAAGATAGTGAGGATTGAATCCATGACCTCGTGCATGGAAGCATGCACTCTACCACTGAGCTGTATCGTCCCCCACCTTTGATAAGTTTCTGATGGGTTTTAATCAAGACCATTTTGGTTATTGATAATAGAAACCATTTCAGATTATCAAAAGCAGAAAAGAGAATTTATATGATAGGTACCGAGTACCCGAGAGCAGAAAGCCTGGTCAAATTTGAGGAGAAATTGAACTTCAGAGTTGGGCAGCTAGCAGGAACTGAGGCTGGCTGTTCTCTCAGTCACGCAGAGGACACACAGTCTCGTATGTGTTCCTTTTTTTCTCTACACATCTGTTTATTCTTTTGTTTTTCTTTATTTCTCTTCCTCTTTGCAGACCAATTTTCTCTGCTTCTCCCTACATGTGTCAGAAAATGGCTAGCACAGGCTGTATCACCTTGCTCTGCTGACAAAGTGATAAGCATTTTAGCTTTAAATCCCTGGGACAGGGAGCCTGTTTGGCACAGTTTGGATCAGGTGGATGGCTGTCGGTATAATCAGCTTCTTGTTGGCAAAGCGTATTGCCAGAACGTATCTCTTTGTTAAGAGAAATAATCTGGTAATTGATTCTTGTCACATTAGCAGCATTTTCTTCATAAAACTGTGTGGACTTTTTTAATTGTAAGAATTTGGTCATCTGATAAGTTATAAATAGCGTTTTAAATTTATTAGCATATGATGTAATTTTGTATGTAACAGGTCACAACTTTATTATATATTTTATCCATATTACATAAACAACATATATAAATACATATTATACATTCACATTGCTATTATAACCACACTTCACATATGTGAAGTTAGGCTCAGAGAAATTAAGTAACATGTCCTAAAGTTCATATAGCTAGTAAGCTACAGCCCTGGAGTTTGGACTCAGATACTTTTGATACCAGAGTTTATGCTTTTGATCTCTCAATATATAAAATACCTCCCAGTATAAGATGTTTTTGAAATATAAATAATTTTTACCTTAAGAGAAATCTCATTTAGCAGGGATTAACTAATATGTATGTAACTTTGGTTCAATAAATGGTTTGTAAATTCCTCCTATATGTAAGTGTAATTCTAGGAACAGGACATCTAAAGATACATAAGATGTTCTTTCTGCCTTAAAGTTGCTCAGTCTACAAGAGAAAACAGATACAAATCATTAAAATATAGTGTAAAACACTCACCTTTACAGAATGTTTATATCCATTTAGGACAAGCAAAGCCAGTCTATAGAATAGCCATGAGTATTGTGGCATTGGTTACAAAAGAGGTTAATATATTAGCCCTCTGAAATTAAAGTGAATTCTGTGACTTGAAATATTTATTACATACCATGTGGGTCAATTTCTTTTGGCCACTAGATTCGGCCAAAGATTTCTGTTTCCTTTCAAAGGCTTCTTTCAAGGTCATGTTCTTGAGAATATAAAACAGGATAAAAGCTTGGTTGGTGGGCAGACAGCCGGCAGGTAGGAGAAACTAGCCATGGCTCCTCTAGTGGTATAATGGGGCCAGTGTTGTTGGCCAGGACCCAGAGCTCAGTTTGTGGCCCAGTGATCTGGCGGCAACAGGGAGAAATACGGGTGGAGCCCCAGAGAGATCAGTAGTGCAAAGCTGGGTCTTGCTCATGGGCAGTAAAGCAGGAGCAGGGGCTGAGTAGATCATGGAACAGGACTATTAGACGTGTCTTGGGTGTTGGTCTCTGGCTTCCCAGCTGCTTAAAAGAAATGGAGAAAATCAGAAATCAGTATTAGGTTGAACCATATAAAATTGCCAATATTTGGCCTTTTTCTGATTTATTAAAAAATAGCAATTTCATATGATTTAATCTAATATTTGCTGAGTATTTACCCAGGACCTGTCAGTCTTCTAAAGAGACTACTTAATTTAATTGAAAACTTGCAAGCACCCTACAAGATCCATCTACAGAAAGGAAACCAAGACCGAAGTGGTGGGGTGACATACTTCAAGACAGAAAGTTGTTAAGTAAATTAATTGCAATTTCTCTGGTTCCAAAGCCAGAGAATTTTCAAATTTGCTAGGGTCTTAAACTGTACGTTGGGAAGTTCATGTAGACAGCAGCCACTCTGAAACTGTATGACAAATAGGAGGTGGCTTGCATCCAGAAAGCTGATGACCAGGGCCCAAACCCAAGCCCACGGGATTTGCTTCTTCATTGTTCTCTCTGCTTCTGCTCCCTACCACCCACCTGTCTTTATTCTCATCTCCTCGTCATTCTCTGTCCCAGCCACCCCTCTTCTCTCACTCCTTCCTACCTGCGTTGCTCTTACTGCAGTCATGAAGAAGTAAGTGCGTAAAGGTTGGTGCAGCACAAGTCAAACTATATAGCGGTTAGTGATCGCTGTATACAATGACATTTAAGATACGGAGGAATACTCAGGCTTTATTAAGCAAAAAATAAAAATTTACAACGAAGTAAGAGTGGTTGATCAAACTACCTGCATCTGTCTGGTAGTATTTTGCCAGGGGAAAGTGTCTGGAATGGTATGCTAATAGTCCTCTCTCAGAAGAATGATGCTTTTGCTAATCTGATTTTTTCCCTAAGTTTTCTGTTATTATTTTTATTAGTCGTAGAAGAAAAGTGTAATAGATTTTTAAGTCACCTAAAAAACCTAGTTGATGGGGAGTTTTAAGGATCATTATTGATCTTGATAAGTAAGCAAACTCATAGAAAATGTTTTCTAGATGTATGCTAAGGACTCAGCTTGTGACATTTCAAAATGTCCTGCTTATCATTGCTCCTGATTCATGCCTGTGGATATCACTAACATGCTGAGATAGAGATAAACCGTAACAATGCCAGTTCATGGTTTTCCTTTGTAATTCTGATTTTTGAACTGGCTGTACACTAGGGCTCCTCTAATTTCCAGATTATTAAAGTTTAAATACTATAAATGAGCATAGTATGTTCTGCCAGTGATGTTACATTAAAGCAGATTCATTTGAATAAGGTTTGGACCTCACTAACAAGATAACAAATAAGGTTAACCTCTTCTGAGGGCAGAATGAATTGGCTACCTTTTTGTTACATGAGGAAAATGCCTTTGCAGCTTTGGTGCATGGAATAATGTCTTAAATACAGCAGGCACTTAATAAATGTCCTTTTAACTTCTTTGTTGATGATGAACATTCTAGTTAGAATGTCTCTTCTGAGTTATTTAAATGTCCAGGAATATGCAGACACCCTTCTGTTAGTATCTGTCAATATGTAGGTATCTCTCTGGTTAATAGATGTGGGTCAAAAATTTACTTATGAATAATTTGTGATTCTATTACCTTAAAGTAATTTAAATTTTAGAAAGACTATTAGGAAATATTGGTAGCATCTAGAGAAGATTTTTATGTTTGGAGGGAAGGGTTGATTTTTTTTTTAATTTTTATTGAAGTATAGCTGATTTACAATGTTGTGTTTTTTTCAGGTGTACAGCAAGTGATTTAGGTACAATATGCATATGTGTTGTATATATATACATATATATTCTTTTTCAGATTTTTTCCCGTTATAGGCTATTAAAAGATATTAAATATAATTCCATGTGCTGTACAATAGGACCTTGTGATTTTTTTTTAATATGCAAGAACTTTTACAATCTCGTTAGGTAATGAACATACATGAATAATTCATAAAAAAAGATATGCAAATGCCCCATAAGTATGTACTACTTTAAATTTATTTTCATATACTTTCAAATTTACAGTACAAATAATTCATATCATATATATATGTGTGTACATGTAGATGGGCCTGTTCTCATTATCTTCGCACTTTTTGAGAGCAAGCTGCAGACGTGATGTCCTGTCACCCTAAATACTCTAGAGTGTAATTCCCAACAAAAAGGGCACTCTTCTACCTGTCCTGCATCTAGGAAGTCGGCATTATTCTCAGACCCCTTGCAAATTTTACCAACTCTCCTAATAATGTGTCTCCTTTTTTTTCTGGTCCATGTTTAATCTAGGAATACAAGTTGCATTTGATTCTGATGTCTCTTCAGACTGCTTCAATCTGAAACTCTTTCCCAGTTTTCCGTATTTTTCAGATCCTTTAGAGTCTTAAGGAATGCGCATCTTACATTCTATAAATCTCCCCAATTTTTCTCTTTGTTAAAGTCTCCATTGGCAGGTGTACTGCAGAAAGGATGCTCTTTTGTCCTCCGTACATCACATCATTCCACCTCTGATAACTGAGTAGTGTTCCAGGAATATGCCAGTGTCCTGTTCTTCAACCTTTAGTCATCCATTTAGCATCTATTGATAACTCTGTGAAATCAGTCACCTTTATGATGGTTGCCGAAAGATGACTCTGTTTCTATCACTCCTGCTGCATCTGTTGACATTTTACTGTAAGGGGGAGATTTCCTCTTTCTGCATTTCCATTTTCTGCATTTATTTATTTATTCATCATTCTTTCATTCATTTGTCAATACGGACTCATGGATGCCATTTTTATTGTATAGATTGTAATTTGTTATTATCATTAATTTTTAGAGCTGAAGTATAATTTGCTTACCGTGGAGTGCACACATCTTAAGTTATTCAGCGTTGACATATACATATATGCCTAATGGGATAACAGGACAGCCAATACTGATTATGATACACGAACTTTCCCCCATTTGGCTGGTAGGAGCCCCTTCAGTGTGGCTCCTGTGTCCCTTTGAAATGTCCCCATCATTCACTGAGCACTTCCTTACTTTCTGGTACAAGATGTTTTAGATTCTTCTTGTACTTTCCCTGCTCAACTTTGAAATTAGCCATTTCTCTAAGGATCTCTGTATGAGTTTTAGAAATAAAAATATATAGGCCATTGGTGCACTTTTTGTCACTGGGCTGTCAGTTGTTCTTAGGCCTTCTTGGTGGACATAGTTACAAAACTATATGATGTATATGTATGCACATACAAGTACATATGCCTGTACACATGCACCTGTAACTACTTGTTCATTTTGCTGTGTTTGTATGTGTGCATGTAATACAACCATGAATTTATGTTTCTAATTCGAGTCCAGTACCCTAAACTTCATTTTAACCTTTCTCCTTCCTTCCTTTTAAATTTGTCAGTGAGAAGCATGACCCCAGCTATCCTTAGGATATTGATTTATCTGATCGTTCAGTTTACTTATTTAGTTGCTGTAACGTCTCTTCCAGCTGTGTACCTCATTTCCTCCACCCTTTCTTAGCTTCACCCCGGGCTCAGCCACAGGGCTCGCTGTGCTTCCACCTGGTCCCCTCACAGCCTTGTATACCCATCATGTGTCTCTTACCTCCTGTCCCCAGTTCTGACCCCTCACTACCCTGTGTCCTTAGAGCCACATGAAGAGGAGAGGAAATGGCTCCAGAGAAGATTTTAAAGTTAGATTACACAGTTTTATTTCCTCAATCTACTCATTCTTTAGTATGTCTCAAGAACTCATGCATTTTAATTTTAAGCTTAGTTTTAAAATGATATATATACCCTTTGATATATGGGTGTGAGTGTTTTTCATTCATTCGTTAGAATTATTTTCATTATTGTTTTAATGCCTCTTTGAGATTGTTATGTAGAAAAAAATTGTTTTCTTAGATTTATTGTCACACCGTGTGTTTAAATACATTTATTTATTGAGGGTTTTAGCATCAAATTTGATACTCTTGTTTTCTGGTTCTCCTGGCTGCATTGGCACTGCCTTATTAGTAACCAGTTCGAATGCTTACTCTTTCTAAAAACCTACCTCGATAAAATGTCATCTAGCATGTTTTGCTTTTTTAAAAATAGATTTTGAATAACTGAATATTTCCTAGGCGGTGTCGACATTAGCCATTTGGAGAATTGATTCAACTACAGTCTTTCTAAAACTTATTTTACATACTTGGTGTAGCCCAAGTCACATTAGATATTACTGTTGATTCGATTGGGTGCTTATGCCACATATTTCTACGGCATTTTGGCTTCTTGAAGGGTTATTATCCACCAATAGCTAATTTAAAAATTGCTTCTGCTTTTTAGTGTTCCCATGGAATTCAGTGGTTTTCAGGTGCCAGTTCAGGCATTTGGTAGATTGACTAGAAAAATAATTGTCTAAGCAGTGCCGGGATAACTGTGAGGTGGCTGTTGCCTTGACAACTGGAATACTGTTCTGTTTGCTAAACAAAGGAATGATAATTTAGTAGTTTCAGTTTCCCTTTTGGCATGGAGGTGCTATTTAAAAGCATTTTGTTTTAGCCTCTGAGATGGTCTATATTTTTGACTGTAATCAGAGAAGCAAAACAAAAAGAGAAAGTAAGAGTTTTTTTCTGGTGATATACAACTAACAGGGCTGGTGTTGACCAGGAAGGAATCTTGGTTAACCTGCTGACACAGTTCTTTGGGTGAACCTCTGTGTTGGGTCAGAGCACAGTAGCCTCAGAACAGGTGTGTTGTCTGGTTGTCTTTATGCGACGCGAAATGGCTGTGGTGGACTTGATGGAGAGCCCCCACGGACGGTTAACCTTTCTCGCTGCTAGAATTCAACACGATTACTTTTTTTCTGGTAAGAGGGATATTTTAAACACTACCCCCCATACATATAATTATACTTTCAACTGTTCTAGTTATATGGAGTCTCTTTTGTATAAGATCACAAACGTTTTAAACTCACAACCTTACCCCAGATAATTAAGTAATAATAATAGCCTTTATTTGGTATTGTATGCTGGATCCTGTTCTAAGCATTTTACATGTAACATTTCATTCTCATCCCTGTGAGATAGTCACTATTTGTGACATCCAGAGGCAAGCAAGGTCTTTTGGCTACTAAGTGTTAGATTTGAACCTAAGCATCTAATTCAAGAGCCTGTGCTCTTAATTACTGTGTTACACTGACTCTTATTAATAAAATCATTCCATATGCATGGAAGAATGTAGAAAAATGTTAATAAGAAAATTCAGAATAGCCCATAATCCCAGTCACAATCGATAAAAGTACTTTTTGTTGTTTTGGTGAAGTAATATAATATCTAGGGTTTCCTTGAAAATAATCCGAGTTTGGGAGGAGTGGGTAGGGGTATAGATGAGACAAAATTATCTGAGGTGATAATTGTGGGAGCCAGGTTATGAGTATATGAAGCATTTATTATATATTCTGTCATCTTTTTTATATGTTTGAAATGTTCCTTAGTATACATTTTAAAAAGCAAAGAATACATGCCAATTGTAAAACAAACAAAAAACAACAAAAAAAAGGAACTTTTAAAGAAAATCAGGAAGATTTACTTTGAACAAAATATTTTCATGTACGTACTCTATTCCAGTGCCTTTCTCATCAGTTAATCCCTCTTTAACAGCTCTTCTTATTTTTAATATGTGTGTATATATAACAATATAGATATCTTTGATAAAAGTGAGAAAAATGGTTTATTTTCATCTTGTATGTACTTAGGATGAGCAGTCATTTAAAATGAAGTTTTTAGGGGAGGGTATAGCTCAAGTGATAGAGCTCATGCTTAGCATGCACGAGGTCCTGGGTTCAATTCCTAGTATCTCCTCTTAAACAAAACAAAACAAAACCCTAATCCCCCCTCCCCCCTCCCAAAATACAGTGAGATTTTGCCTCTCCCATTTTAAAAAGAAAAAAAGGAAGCGTGTCAAATCTGAATTTGCATTGGCTATTACAATGTCTTGTTTGCCCACACTGAGTGTTTCATCATATTAATAGTAACTGAATGGCTGCACACTCTGGGCTTCATGACGGAGTACTTTCTAACGGTGACCCTATTTTCCTGATGTGGAAACTGAAGGTTCAGCAGCCTCCAATGGCTCACTGGTTAGCACACGGAGGAGGGCTGGGATGAGGACCCTGTCATTCTGCTCTGAAAGCCTGTGCTTTTGGTCCCACGTTGTGCTAGTGACAGAGTGATCGTCGTGGTCCACCAGAATTACACATACAAGCCTGACCGTGTAGGTTGTGAGTTTCGTTTGTTTCTCTCTAGAAATTCGCGTACTTTGGGGCATAGTTTCAGTTCCAGATGATCGTGTCTCATTCTGACCAGCTTTGTAACGCCAATTCTTTGACATAGGCTTGTTAAACAGATGTATACAGAATTCATTATTATATTCATCTAGTGATGAGACTTTAGGAACACAAAACTATTCTTTGTTCAAAAGTCTCTGTAATAAAAATATCTAAAATATTGCTTCTGAAATATTTGTCACATGCAACTTTTAAATGATCTCTTATTCTCTTCTACATTTCACAATTTTGGGTTCCTCATTAGTTTTATTTAACTGTACTATTTGTCTATGAAAATAAATTTTTAGTGGCTAATAAGGCAGGAAGTGTTCATGGGAGAGCTTGCAAGTTGTGGAGAGTAATGAGCCTTGCGGCCCTGAAGTGTGCTATACCCTTTGGGCTTTTCTAGCAATAACACACAATATCAATTGAACCACAAAGTGAATTGATGTCTTACTGAAAATTTCATAGTTTATGAGTGAAGTATTGTGAATCCCTTTCATATTCTTGCTAAAATAAAGCTACTAGCTTGTCTGAAATTTAATCAAAATTTTGACCAAGGGAAAATGATATTTTAAGAGGGCTAAGGCATGAGGTTGAAATGCATTTATGAACTTGAAGTGTGTGCAGGAACAGTACAGAGCTATCAAATTGTAGTTAATGATACCAACAAGTTTGAAAGGTAGCATTGCAGAAATGATTATCATCCTATGAGGATACACCTCTGTTATGGCATAAATAAATTGAAATACAGGCACTTTCCTAAGTAGATTTAAAAAAGTATATACTTGATATGTTTTGAGTTTTTTTTTAAATGCTTTTCATGGAGTACATAGAACGGGAGGCCAGGGGCCACTAGGAGGCCGGCCTGACGCTGGTGGCCGCAGCGTCCTTGTGGTTTGTGGTGCCTCCCCACCTTTAAAAGGGTTATTAAAGTTATTTGATAGACTTACGGTCGCTTTTGTTAGAGCATTAGAGTATCTTTTTTTGAGGGAGGGTCTTTCTCTTCTGTGTGTATTAGCCAGAACTATTAAGGGGGAATGTATTTTAAGATTGAAATGAAATGAATGTTTTCATTATTTATTGCTGAATAGCAGCATTTTTCAGCCTATGGTGTACGGAATTTCTGCAGGATGTTACTAGATGTTAATAGAAAAAAAGGGTTCTTTGGACAAATAGATTGGGAAAATGATGAGGCAGAGTGGGAATTCATTCAATAAACTGATTTTCCCAAACTTCCAACTCCTTCTGGTGGAGCATCTTGGGATGTTAGTATTTCTTTTAAAACACTTTGGGAAAAGTTACTTACATAATCTTTGACTATGAAGTTGTTTAATATACATAGACCTCCATAGAAATATAGATCCTGTGAAGAAAAGCACCTAATTATAAAAAGAGCAGCTAGATTAGGACTGTTAAGAATTAAATCACAAGTGAGGAAACTTAATATTTATTATAGATGGGAAATAAACAGTGAACCCATGCCAAAGCATTGGAGACATTGTGGCTCATTTTTACTGGAGACTTTTTAGATTGAGTTTCTTCATCTAGTTTTCACCAGTAGTTTGAGTACATGAGTCCCTCCTCAGCCACTCGCATGCTCGTCTGCCATAGAATTGCCTAGATAGGGATATAACAGAGCCATTCTGAATTTGAGTGGCTGGCAAGAGATAGCCTAAATATTGGAACTTTCTCAGACTGAGCTCTAAGGATCTGCCTTCTCTTTCAGTGGTCGTTTAGGACAAAAATATTTGAATGAATGGGTAGATGGAGGGGTGGATGGAATGATATACTTGTGTTTGAGCTAATTCACATCATGGACCGTATGTATTTTACAGAGAGAAAAAGGATGCCTTTGTTTTGTGTGATGTACATTTTAGTACATTTACACAGGCTTTAGGATACATACTTACTTATTTTTAAGTTAAAGTATTTGATGGATTGTTATTGTTAACAAATACACCCATCTATTACAACTTTTAAAACTACAGTAGGATTGGATCCTCCAATCTATGGTCTGATTGTGGAGAAGAATTGGAGAGTTAAAATCTAATTATATTTCTTTGCATTTTTAGGCCCTTGATGAGCCTCCCTATTTGACAGTGGGCACTGATGTGAGTGCGAAATACAGAGGAGCCTTTTGTGAAGCCAAGATCAAGACAGCAAAAAGACTTGTCAAAGTCAAGGTACAGTATGTGTAGATTTTATAAATTACATGTTTAGTACTTGATAATTAAACTTTTATTTGGTGAGTGTATTTAAGAATTTTTTTCCTGCAAGATGAATTTCGTTTCTAGGAGTGATGATTGTAAAAATACCTGAAAACAAAGCATTATTTGTGATTTTAAAGTATTGCAGTTAGAATGAAATTAGATGATCCTAGCTGGTATTTTCAATGCTGTTTCACCACAGACTTGTTACTGTTTGTATCGTTAGCCTTTTAGAGCTGGAAAGGAACTTAGAAGTCATATGGTTTAATTTCTTAATTTTATTGTAAGAAAAATGAGGTTCATAAAGGGTTAGTGATTTCTCCAGGGTCATTATAGCAAATTAGTGGCAGAATGGGAATGACCATAGCACCTCAGTTCTAAGACACCCCCGCCCCTACAGATTTAACCACGAGATTGGGATGTGATTTATAACTGACGATCGTGGAACTAGTTGTGGATTCCTTACCCTTTACTTTTCCTGAAAAATCTTTCTAAAAATCTGTGCTTTGTCTCAGATAATGCACAAAAAGAAATGTAGTTCTTTACATTTTAGTAAATTTTCAGTGTTGAAAAATATGAGACGAGAGAGATTTCAAGGTAGATCTTTATTCTTTTGTTAATCATTTATTGATTGGCAAATTGTGCAGGTTACTCTGTTAGATGGGAAGGAGGATGGGGGTATGAGAATAACCTGATCTCTGTTTCCAAGGGATTTATATTCCAGATTAGCAGATGGCCTGCAAAACGTTGGTTTGAACACCAGAAGTTAAACAGGCCTTGGAGGTGATATACTTCCAGGGGAGAGTGTCAGAGACTCTTTGGAGCCTTTTCTGTGCGTTGTACGCCTAGGTTCCTTCCTTGCACGTGGATGTGTTGAAGAAAACTGCCTGGGTGATTCTCCCTTACACAGAGCCATTGTGATCGGGCCTTTAAATGAACTGTAAGCCTGCAGGATGTCGGTCCCGGTGCCCCACCCTGCCGTCAGTTTGCACGTGCTTGGTGCCTGTGAGCGCCGTTTGTGGTTTGACCATCTTCCAGTGCTCTTACAGTGGCATTTCCTGTTGTGACTTCACACACTGCTGTTCTCTGAGCACTTGTTTTTTGCCGTTACTATCTTAGAGATGAAGAGAAAGCTTTTTTTTTTTTTATCAGTTTTCTCACTCTTTTAGACAGAGCTACTGCTCACACATGTAACATCTTCGTGTGAGTTAGACAAAACCCCTCCCTTCCGGTAGAGACCTTCCTCAGCAGAGCTTGGCCTGTAGGTGAGCA
Source organism: Vicugna pacos (assembly GCF_048564905.1). Taxonomy (NCBI): domain Eukaryota; kingdom Metazoa; phylum Chordata; class Mammalia; order Artiodactyla; family Camelidae; genus Vicugna; species Vicugna pacos. The sequence continues at coordinate 29,799,610 of NC_132997.1, read as the reverse complement.
CTTCCGTGCGGGTGAGGAAAGGTGCTTCACGTGGGCCGGAGCAGCGCTGCGCCAGGCCCCGTGCTGCGTTAGTTCCGGGCCCTGACTGGTAATCGCAGCTCGAGGGCTCTGGGTAATGAGTGAACCAGCTAAATGGCAGGTAGCAACTCTGCTGTTTCTTGGTGTCAGTAAAAGGACGAGAACTGTTAGTTTCTACTGCTTCTGCTGATAGTGCCAACCAGAACCTTGTGCCTTATAAATATTGACTGTCTGAAATTTGCTGTTAGTATTTGTGGCTGCCCTGAAAAAATCTGCTTGTAATTCAAAGCTAATGATTTTCTCAACAAGAATCGTAATATATTTCGGTGCCAGTTTAATTTGTTTATGATTCAAAGTTAATAAATTTTTCAGCAATGTGTTGATACACTTCTTCCCCATCAGTTTTCCCTTATTGAGCATTGACTATGTGCTAAGCACTATGTCAGGTGTTGAAACTCTAGGATTTACATCTTGTTTTCATCCTTAAGTGGCTTAAGTCTAAGTGAAAGATGCAGACATCTAAACACATAATTTAAATAAAGTGTTACAGTGCTGTTGTATGAAACAGAAATGCCTGGGATGCTGTGAGTATAGGATCTGTCCTTTCATACCTGGTTTGTGAGTCTGTTACCTAAGTTAATGACCATGCACATCAAATAAGACCACGTTAATGGTTCAGTCCCTGTAAGAACTCCTGCTTTGTACAGGGAAAACAACCTTTTCTGTACTGAACACAGGAAGCTGTTTTGTTTTTTAACCAACTAATTAAATATTTAAACTTACCCCTTTATTGTTACTCCATGTCTGGTATTCCATTCTCTGATTTCTGTAGTGATACAGAGTTCTGGATCTAGATGGCCTGAGTTTCAGTCTCAGCTCCACCATGTCCTAGTTCTGTGATCCTGGGCCAGTCACTTAACCTTTCCGTCCCTCAGGTTTCTTACCAACATAATGGGAATAATTATACCTACCTAATAAGGGTGTTGTGAAGATTATATATTTGATGCTTGAGCCTGATGCTAGGCTCTCTGAGTGAGGGTTGCTGTTGCTTGTTGTGAGCTGGGCCTTCACAAAAGGGTGGAGTACCTCATACAACAGCCTAAGATTGCCACCTCTTTTTCCCTCATGTTTTTTTAGGAAAAGAAATTATACAGTTAAACTAATAACTAATAGTATTGCATAAAATATGATCTGTGAAACATCAAGTAAGTTAGTTAGTCTGGGAACTTTTCTGTCTGAATAATAAAATTTTCAGTTAATCTACTTAGGGATTGAGATTTTGTATAAACTAGGCAGCTGTTTGGATTACTTGTAATAAAAATGGATTCATTTGATGAGCTTGTGTTGCTTGATTTTTTTTTCTTTTTTGTTGGCTAATAAACTTTATAATCTCTAGGTAACATTTAGGCATGATTCTTCAACAGTGGAAGTTCAGGATGACCACATAAAGGGCCCGCTAAAGGTAATTCATTTATTCACTATTAATTCTAATGCTTCAATGGGAAATAATAATTGTGCTTGGTCTTTTAAAAATTAATTGATTACTTTGTTATTGAATTGATAAATACATAATTCTCTCTAAATAGACTAATAGAAAAAAGTAGACATGGTGTTCAGTAAAACCTGATATCCTAACTGTGCTCAGAAATGAAATGAACATCAAGGAAGCACTGATTGCTGTCTGTTTACTCACCTGTTTTGGTCTCACTATGTTTCACATACTAAAATGATGGAATTTCCAGAATTAATAGGAGGTGAACTGGGGATCAAGTGACGTAAGTTCCATGATGATATGAAAAGTGAGAAAACAAAAAAAATATAAAAAATCTCAGACATTTTAATTCTTTAAAGCAGCTGCTGGCATATGAAATTGTTTCAGGGTTGTCAGGGAGCTGTACATGATGAACAAGGACATACGTACAGAGTTTTATTTCTTTGCATCCGTTTCTCTTCGTTGGCCAGTGACGTTCACGCTGCTTTACTTCCCACTAGGGAGCAGGCTAAAGGGAGTGTGTGGGTAGCTGCTGTGTGCTCTTTGGCTATTTTTTTTGTTTTAATTTTTAAAATGCATTTTTTTTAATTGAAGTACAGTCAGTTACCATGTGTCAGTTTCTGGTGTACAGCACAGTGTCCCTGTCATGCGTGTACATACATATATTTGTTTTCATATTCTCTTTGGCCTTTTTGAGTGTCTGAAATGGACGTTGACCTAGCTGAGTGAATTTTAAGAAATGCTAACAGAACTGAAGAAGCATTTGCAGATGCATGAAGTATCTTGTCCTAATGAAGCTGTACTTTGTAAAGAATAGATAGATGTATGTATCTGCCAGTTTGTGGTTGATTTGAAAACTTAATTGGATCCCCAGGGCATTAGTACCTTGCATATGTAGTAGGTACTGTGGGGGCCTAAAATTTGTAAGTTTTTGAAATTTCTCCATGTAAAAATATTTTCCGCCCTTCTGTTTTGTAGGTGCCATCTTACATGCACATGTACGTCACTTGTGGGGACAAAAAGACAAAAGCACGCATGTGTATGATTGGATGTTAGCTGCCATTCATTTAGCACTTAGTATGTGCTAGGACTGTACTGAGTCCTCCGCACATACTATCTTGTGTAATCTTCATAACATCTCCTTATGGAAGAGGAAACTGAAGGGAGGTGGGAGATAAAGTTATCTGGCCAAGGTTTTAGAGCCAGTAATGATAACCAAAATTCTGGTAGATTCACAGCCTGTAATTGAACATAGTGCCCTCTGGATGATCAGAACACATACCTCTTCATGCCTTATTTGTGTTTTTGCCTCATAATAACACCATCACAGCTTTTCAGTGCCTGACTACCCTGTTCACCTGGCGCAGGCCAGCTGGTACCAACTACAAAAAATGTTCAGTGTTGCAAGGGACAGGAAAGACAGTTACTTTGTATCATCAAGCCATCTTCCTCTCCTGTTGCTCCAGCCTCTTTGTGGCATAGTTGATTTATTTTGCTTCTTTGGTTTTTCTTATTTTATTAAAATTTTTTTTGTGATTAGGGCTTAAGACCATTTGGATTTTGACATAGGCAGGTATATTAAATTTTGGTCTCAACATTGTTAAAATATTTCTCCTGTCTGTAGTTCTTTTTGTATGTAGATTTTTCAATTAACTTTTTTTTATTGACTGTGTGTAGATTTTTGATTGTTCCCTAATACATTCTGTAGCCTTCTGTCAACTGATAGAAAGTATCAGCATTTGGATAAAATATTTCTCTTAGAGGAAATAAGCCTCCAAGAGTGATGGTCTGATCTCAATATGTTTTCAGTGAGTTCACATGAAAATACTACTAGACCACATGAGTATTAAATAAAAAAATTAAACCATGTATTTGTTGACTGTAGTCATTTAGTGAAAGTTCTAGAATTTCATTCCCTCTTGTGGGCATTTGTGCTGACAGTCTCTTTGAACAGTTTTGTTTTTGTTATCATTATAAAGACCATATACATTTTCTTTTATTTTTATTGATGTATAATTGGCATATTGCATTATTAGTTTCAGGTGTACAACATGATTCAGTATTTGTGTACATTGCAGAAGGATCACCACATTAAGTCTAGTTAACATCCATCACCATACATGGTTGCGAATTTTTTTTCTAATGATAAGGACTTTAAAGATTTACCCTCTTAGCAACTCTTTAAATATGCAATATAGTATTACTGACTGTAATCACCATGCTGTGATAACCGTGGCTTTTAATTTTATAACTGGAAGTTTGCGCCTTTTGACCTCCTTTATCTGTTTTGTCCACCTCTACTTTCTTCCCCCTCTGGCAACCACCAGTCTGCTCTCTGTATCTGTAACCTTGATATTTTTAGTTTTGTTTTGTTTTGTTTTTTTCCTCATTTTTTAAACTCCACATATAAGTGATATCATATAGTACTTGTCTTTCTCTGTCTGACTTACTTCACTCAGCGCAGTGCACTCAGGGTCTATGTTGTTGCAGATGGCAAGGTTTCAATTCTTTTCTGTGGCTGAATTATACACACACAGGCATCTTTGTCCATTCATCTGTCATTGGATGCTTAGATTGTTTTCATATCATCTTGGCTGTTGTACCTAACGCTGCAGCGAACACGGGGGTGCATAGATCTTTACAAATTAGTGTTTTCAGTTCCTTTGCATAACTACCCAGCAGTGGAATTGCTGGATCATATACTAGTTGTATTTTTAATTTTTCAGGGCCCTCCATTCTGTTTTCCATCGTGGCTATACCAGTTTAAACTTACACCAGCAGTGCACAAGGGTTTCCTTTTCTCCACATTCCGGCCAATACTTTCTTTCTTGTCTTTTTGATAAGCCATTTTAATACGTGTTAGGAGATAGCTCATTGTGGGTTTGATTTACATTTCCCTGATGATTAGTGATGTTGAGCATCCTTTCATGTACCAGTCTGCCATCTATATGTCTTTTCTTCTTTGGAAAAATGTCTATGCAGGTCTTCTGCCCATTTTTTAATCAGGTTGTTTATTTTACTCATATTGAGCTGTGTGAGCTGTTCATATATTCTGGATAATAACTCCCGTCAGTTATATCATTTGCAAATATTTTCTCATTTAGTAAGTTGTCTTTTCATTTGTTGTGCAAAAGCTTTTAAGTTTAATTAGGTCCCATTTGTTTATTTTTGCGTTTTTTCCTTTGCCTTAGGAGACAGATCCAAAGAATATTGCTAAGAGTGATGTCAAAGAGTATACATTTTCTTCTAGGAGCTTTATGGTTTCCAGTCTTATATTTAATCCATTTGGAGATTATTTTTGTAAATAATGTGAGAACCTCTGTCCATTTTTCACTTGGACTGTTTTTGTTTTTACACTGTCGCATTGCATGAGTTCTTTTTATATATTGATTTTTGACCCCTTGTCAGATACATGATTTGCAGATACATTTTCTCCCATTCAGTAGGTTGCCTTTTCAAATTGTTGATGATTTTCTTTGCCGTGCGAAAGTGTTAAGAGTTTGATGTAGTTATAAAGACCATATGAATGTAATCATCAGCATTTTCTTGATCAGATGAAGCTATTTTAAATGATTGTCATTAATGGTACAGTTTAACTTTTTTTAAAAAACTTTTTTTATTGAGTTATAGTCATTTTACAATGTTGTGTCAAATTCCAGTGTAGAGCACAATTTTTCAGTTATACATGAGCATACATATATTCATTGTCACATTGTTTTTCGCTGCGAGCTACCACCAGATCTTGTATATATTTCCCTGTGCTCTACAGTATAATCTTGTTTAACTATTCTACCTTTTGAAATCCCAGTCTGTCCCTTCCCACCCCCCCGGTACAGTTTAACTCTCAAGGAGACCCCGAAGTTATTTCTTATTTTTTCCTACTCTTCCCAGCCTCCTTGAAAAAGAAGTGGTGATATGGTTCAGACAGTAAATTTCACAGGCAGGGTTCCTCAGACCCCCAAGGGTTCCCAAGGCTCTTTCAGGGACATAATACTGGAAAAGCTATTTTCATAATAATACTTAGATAGTGTTTAACTTTTTCACTAATGGTACAAAAACAGTGTTAAGTAAAACTGCTGGCACATTAACACAAATCAGATCAGTTATTTTATTCTTCACCTGCCATGTACCCAATTAGCGGGGGAAAAAAGACACTTTTTGATTTGTTTATTCATCTTCTAAAAGTTTTTGTAACTTTTTTTTTTATTACTTTAGGTTGGAGCTATTGTGGAAGTGAAGAATCTTGACGGTGCCTATCAGGAAGCTGTAATCAATAAATTAACAGATGCGAGTTGGTACACTGTAGGTAAGGAAATAAATCTTTTAAAAGTGTATTTCAATGATAATACAAATAAGGCAGATTTTTATTCATTTACTTCCGTAATTGCCACAGATGTTCTTACTGTTAATGGTTTTTATCTTTCCAGATCTTTAGAACATTTATTTTATAAATACATACATAATAGAATTCGAAATTAGTGTATATATTATATAATTGGATTTCTAGCTTTTTTTTTGCTTCAAAGTATATCCTAGAGAAGACCTTTGTGTATTTAAATAGTGTTAAGTATATTCATGTTGTCGTGCAATAGATCAATTTTTTAGTTGTAATATGTTTCATAATATTTGATATAATGTAATTTATTTTCTATTACCAATGGTGTTGCCAGTTTTCTTAAATATATGCTGGGTTGAATGTCTTTTGTACATGCACATTATTCCAGTATTTTCATAGTGTGTACATTGACAACTAGGCATAGATTGAAGGGCAATGTACTTTTTAAAACTTCAGTAGGTAATGAAAACTCTTTCTTAAAAGATTATATTAATTTACACTCTTGTGAACAGTGTATGAGTATACTTGTTTTCCCAGTCCTTGTCAAATTTGATGTGAGTAATATTTTAAAATTTTTGCCTATTTGGACAGAAAATAGTATCTTAGTTTTGAGTAATCATGAGATGGAGCATATTTTCATAAGTTTAATGAGAGGAGCATTTGTTCATTTGTATTTTCTGTCTTTTTAAGTTTTTTTTTATTTTTTAAATTTTTATTGAAATACAGTTGATTTACAGTGTTGTCTCAGTTTCAGGTGTACAGCAAACTGATTCAGTTATACATATATATTATAATATATATGCTTTTTAAGATCCGTTATAGGTTATTACAAGATGTTGAATATAGTTACCTGTGCTGCATGCTAGGTCCTTGTTTTTTAATCTGTTTTATATATAGTAGTGCATATTTGTTAATCCTAAACTCCTGAGTTACCGCTCCCCCTTCCCCTGTGGTAACCATAGTTTATCTTCTATGTCTGTGAGTCTATTTCTAGTTTGTAAATAAGTTCATTTATATCATTTTTTTCTAGATTCCACATGTAAGTGATATCCTGACACTTGTCTTTCTCTGTCTGACTTGCTTCACTTAGAGTGACCGTCTCCATGTCCATCCATGTTGCTGCAAATGGCATCATTTTGTTCTTTTTAATGGCTGAATAGCATTCCATTGTGCATATATATCACATCTTCTTCATCCAGTCATTTGTCAGTGGACATTTAGGTTGCTGCCATGTCTTGGCTGTTGCAAATAGTGCTGCTATGAACATTGGGGTGCGTGTGTCTTTTTGAGTTAGTTGTTTACTCCTGATATATGCTCAGGAGTGGGATTGCTGGATCATATGTTAACTCTTACTATATGGTAACAGTAAGGAACTTCCATACTGTTTTCCATAGTGGCTACTTCAGTTTACATTCCCACTAACAGTGTAAGAGGGTCTCTTTTTTCCATATTCTCTCCAGTGTTTATTATTTGTAGATTTTTAATGATGGCCATTCTGACTGGTGTGAGGTGATACCTCATTGTAGTTTTGATTTGCATTTCTCAAATAGTTAATAATAGTGACATTGAGCATCTTTTTATGTGCCTGTTGGCCTTCTGTATGTCTTTGGAGAAATGTCTTTTTAGGTCTTCTGCTCATCTTTTGATTGGGTTGTTTTTTTTTTTGATATTAAAATGTATGAGCTATTTTGTATATTTGGGAAATTAAGCCCTTGCCAGTCTTGTCGTTTGCAAATATTTTCTCCCATTCTGTAGGTTGTCTTTGTATTGTTCATGGTTTCCTTTGCTGTGCAAAAGCTTTTAAATTTAATTAAAATCTCATTTGCCTGTTTTTTATTTTTATTTCCATTACTCTAGGAGACAGATTGAAAATAATATTGCTGTGATTTATGTCAAAGAGTGTTCTGCCTATGTTATCCTCTAGGAGTTTTAGAGTATCTAGATCTTTAGTCCATTTTGAGTTTATTTTTGTACATGGTGCCGGAGAATGTTCTAATTTCATTCTGTCAAGTTTTCCCAGCACCACTATTGAAGAGACTGCCTTTTATCCATTGTATAACCTCCTTTGTTGTAGATTAATTGACCTGTAAGTGCGTGGGTTTATTTCTGGGCTTTTTATGCTGTTCCATTGAGCTGTGTGTCTGTTTTTGGTCAGTGCCACACTGTTTTGATTATTGTAGCTTTGTAGTATAGTCTGAAGTCAGGGAGCATGATTACCCCAGCTCTGGTCTTCTTTCTCAAGATTATTTTTGCTATTCAGAGTCTTTTGTGTTTCCATACAAATTAAAAATTTTTTTTGTTCCAGTTCTGTGAAAATTGCCAGTGGTAATTTGATAGGGATTGCATTGAATCTGTAGATTGCCTTGGATAGTATGGTCATTTTAACAATATTGATTCTTCCCATTCAAGAACTCGGTATTCCTTTCCGTCAGTTTCTCCCATCAGTGTCTTATAGTTTCAGAGTGTCTATCTTTTGCTTCCCTAGGTAGGTTTATTTCTGTTTTATTCTTTTTGATGTGATGTTAAATGGGATTGTTCCCTTAATTTCTTTTTCTGATATTTTGTTGCAACAGATTTCTGTATATTAAGTTTGTATCCTGCAACTTTGCCAGATTTATTGATGAACTCTGGTAGTTCTCTGGTAACATCTTTAGGATTTTCTATCTATAGGATCATGTCATCTGCAAAAGTGACAACTTTACTTCTTCTTTTCCAATTTGGATCCCTTTTATTTCCTTTTCTTCTTTGATTGCTGAGGCGAGGACGTCCAAAACTGTGTTGAATAAAAGTGGCAAGAGTGGGCATCCTTGTCTTGTGTGTCACACTGGTTTGCAGATACTGAAAAACCCTTGCATCCCTGGAATAAATCCCACTTACAGGATTTTACTGCATTGGGGAGCTGGCTTGCTAGTCTTTTGCTGAGGATTTTTGTATGTATATTCATAAGTGGTACTGGCCTATAATTTTCTTTTTTTGTGGTATCTTTGTCCGGGTTTGGTATCAGGGTGATGGTGGACTCAATAGAATGAGTTTAGAAGTGCTCCTTCCTCTACAGTTCTTTGGAATAGTTTTAGAAGGGTAGGCATTAACTCTTCTCTAAATGTTTGGTAGAATTCTCTTGTGAAGCTGTCTGGTCCTGGATTTGTTTTCTGGGAGTTTTTAAATTAGTGATTCAATTTCAGGACTGGTAATTTGTCTGTTCATATTAGTCTATTTCCTTGCTCAGTCTTGGGAGATTATGCCTTTCTAAGAATTTGTCCATTTGTTCTAGGTTGTCTGTTTCATTGGCGTATAGTTGTTCATAGTAACCTCTTATGATCCTTTGTATTTCTGTGGTGTTAGTTGTAACATTTGCTTTTTCACTTTTGATTTTATTGATTTGGGCCCTCTCCCTTTTTTTCTTGTTGAGTCTGGCTAAAGGTTTATCAGTTTTGTTTGTCTTCAAAGAACCAGCTTTTAGTTTCATTCATCTTTTCTTTCTTTTTTTTTTAAGTATCTTTCATTTATTTCTTCTCTGATCTTTATGACTTTTTTCCTTCCCCTAATTTTGGGTTTTGTTTTATCTTCTTTCTCTAATTGCTTTAGGTTATAAGGTTAGGTTGTTAATTTGAGATTTTTCTTATTTCCTGAGGTAAACTTGTATCGCTATAAACTTCCCTCATAGAACAGCTTTTGCTGTATCTCATAAGTTTTGGATTGTCGTGTTTTTATTTTGATTTGTCTCTAGGTATTTTCACAATTTTTCCTTTAGTTTCTTCAGTGATCCATTGGTTGTTTAGTAGCATGTTGTTTAGCTGCACATATTTGTATTTTTGCTTTTTTCTTTCTTATAGTTGATTTCTAAGCTCATAGCATTGTGGTCAGAAAAGATGCTTGATATAATTGCAGATTTCTTAAATTTGCCTAGGCTTGCTTTGTGGCTCAGAATGTGGTGTATCCTGGAGAATGTTCTATGTCGCTTGAAAAGAATATTTATTCTGCTGCTTTTGGAATGGAATGCTCTGTAAATACCAGTTAAGCCCCAAATGTATCATTTAAGGCTTGTGTTTCCTTACTGTTTTTCTGTCCCTGTAATCTATTGGCGTGAGTGGGGTGTTAAAGTTCCCCCTATTATTGTGTTATTGTCAACTTCTCCCTTTATGTCTGTTAACAATTGCCTTTTGTTTTGAGGTGCACCTATGTTGGGTGCATATATATTAACAATTGTTGTATCTTTTTCTTGGATTGATCCCTTGATCATTATGTGGTGTCCTTCTTTGTCTCTTACAACAGTCTTTAAAGACTGTTTGGCCTGATGTAAGTATTGCTACTCCAGCTTTCTTTGGGTTTCCATTTGCATGAAATACCTTTTTCCTCCCTCTCACTTTTGGTCTGTATGTCTCTATCCCTGAAGTGAGTCTCTTATTGACAGCATATATACAGGTCTGGTTTTGTATCCGTTCAGTGAGTCTGTATCTTTTGGTTGGAGCATTTAGTCCGTTTATGTTGAAGGTAATTATTGATATGTGTGTTCTTACTGCCATTTTGTTAATTTGTTTTGAATTTGTTTTTTAGGTCTTTTTTTCTTCTTTTGTTCTCTTTTGTGATTTGATGACTATCTTTAGTGTACATTTGGATTCTGTCTTCTCTTTTGTGTATTTTTGGTTTGCAGTTAGCATGAGGTCTTGGTATAGCAGTCCATGTATAGACACATGATTGCTTTAAGTTGCTGCCCTCTTAATTTCAAATGCACTTTAAATGCCCTGCATTTGTACTTCCCTCCCCTCAGGATTACTGTTTTTGATACCGTATTTTACATTTGATTATTTGTGTATCCCTTTAACTGCTTACTGTGGGTGGATATAGATGATTTTACTACTTTTGTCTTTTAACCTTCCTTGTAGTTTGTGTGTGCGTGATTTCCTGTGTTTTCTGTATGTTTACCTTTATCAGTGAACTTTTCCATTTCATAGTTTTCTTGTTTCTAGTTGTGGCCTTTTTTTGCCTATAGAAGTTCCTTTAGCATTTGTTTCAAAACTGGTTTGGTGGTGCTGAATTCTTTAGGTTTTGCATATCTGTAAAGCTTTTATTTCTTCCATCAAATTTTAGCAAGAGCTTTGCTGAAAGAGTATTCTTGGTTATAGGTTTTTCCCTTTCATCACTTTAAATATATCGTGCCATTCCCTTGTTGCTTGCAGAGTTTCTGCTGAAGACTAATCTTATGGGAGTTCCACTCTGTGTTATTTGTTACTTTTCCCTTGTTGCTTTTAATATTCTGTCTTTATTTTTAATTTTTGTCATTTCATTATAAATATGTCTAGATGTATTCTTCTTAGGGTTAATTCTATCTGGGACTCTCTGCATTTCCTCAACTTGAGTGACTATTTCCTTTCTTAAGTTAGGGATGTTTTCAGCTGTTATCTCTTCAGATATTTTCTCAAGTCCTTCCCCGCTCTCTTCTACCTCTGGGGCCTCTGTAATGTGAATATTAGTGCACTTCATGTTGTCCCGAGGTCTCTTACACTATCCTCTTTTCTTTTTGTTCTTTTTCCTTTGTTCTGTTCTGTGGTAGTGATTACCACTGCTGCCTTCTAGATCACTGATCTGTTCTTCTGCCTCATTTAGTGTACCTTTGGTTCCTCCTAGTGTGTTACTCATTTTAGTTATTAGATTCTTCAACTCTGGTTGTTCTTTATATTTTCTAACTCTTTGCTTAAAACTTCAAATTTCTCACTCTGTTTATCCATTCTCTTCCCGAGATCTTTGATCAACCTTAGAATCATAACTCTGAACTCATTCTTAGGTAGATTGCCTATCTCCTCATCACTTACTTCTTTTGGGTTCTTATCTTGTGCCTTTGTCTGGAACATAGTCCTCTGCTGCCTCATTTTGTGTAAGTTTCTATTTGTATTTTTATGTATGTGTGGATCAGTTATGTTTCTCAGCCTGGGAGATGTAGCCCTCTGTAGGAGACATCTGTGTGTCCCAGCAGTGCACTCCCCACTGGTCACCCAAGGGCCAGGGATCAGCAGGTCCCAGGGGAGAGTTTGGCCTGGGTTTGTGGACTTCTTCCACAGGCTGTGGAATTGTTATTTTCTTACTTCTGGTGTCTGCACCCTGGTGGGTGGAGGTTGGACTAGAGGCTTGTGCAGGTTTCCTAGCAGGAGGGACTGGTGCCTGCCCACTGGTGGGTGGAACTGGGTCCTGGCCCTCTTGTGGGCAGGGCTTTGTCTAGGGATGTGTTGAGAGGCAACTGACTGTAAGCTCAGGAGGTCTTCAGGCAGCTCTTCTGCTAATGGGTGGGGCTGTGTCCCTGCCCAGTTAGTTGTTTGGCCTGAGAAGCCTGCAGGCTGTTGGGTGGGGCCAGGTCTTGGTGCTAACCACCCAAGCAAGATGTCAGCCTCCAGGAGAGTTCAGGCAGATGAACACTCCCTGTTATGTCCACCACCAGCTTTTATTTCCCCAGGGTGAGCCATAGCTGCTTCCCACCTCCCCATGAGACCTTCCTAGACCAGCAGGTAGGTCTGGCCCAGGTTCCTGTGAAGTTACTGCTTTTGCCCTTGGTCCCAGTGCAGGTGAGATTGTATGCGCATCCTTTAAGGATAAAGTCTCTCCGCCCCCAGTCCTGTGGGGCTCCTGCCATTCAGACCCCCCTGGCCTTCAAAGCCACATGCTCTGGAGGCTCCTTGTGCTAGTGATGAACCTTGAGCTGGGGAGCCTGATGTGGGCCTCGAAGCTCTCACTCCTGTGGGAGAACTTGTACCGCATAATTATTCTCCAGTTTGTGAGTTGCACCCCCCCCAACCCGCCCCAGTGTGTGTGGGATTTGACGATATCGTGAGTGTGCCCCTCCTACTGTTTCGTTGTGGTTACGTCTTTATGTCTTTTGATGTAGAAGATGTTTTTTGGTGGGTTCCCCTCTTTTTTATTGATGATTGTTTAGCAATTAGTTGTAATTTTATCGTGTTCATGAGAGGAGGTGAGTTCAGGATCCTTCTTCTCCACCATTTGAATCCAGTAATCCCCTGTTTCTTTTTCTCTTTTGAATTACCAGCTTATAGTGTCTTCCCAGGCTTTTTCTTTTCCTCTTGGACTGGTTGTCTTTTTCTTATTTTCAGGGTGTGAGTTTATATATGTATATATATAAAGGGACTGTTAACCGTGGCCACTTCAGCTGCAGGTGTTCTGTGCTTTACTCCTCTGCCGTCAGTTTTCCTATGGTCACCTTTTCCTTTGTAATTAAAACATTTTTAAAACTGAAGTACAGTCAGTTTACAATGCTGTGTTAGTTTCTGGTGTACAGCATAGTGATTCAGGAGTATAGATACACTCCTATTCAGGTTCTTTTTCATTAGAAGCTATCATAGGGTATTGAGTATAGTTCCCTGTGCCGTACTGTGGGACATTGCTGTTTAGCTGTTTTATATATAATAGTATCTTCAGTCCTTTGTAGTTTTACTTTTGATTCTTGTTTTTTAAGTTCTTCCTTCCATTGGTATACATTTATTTTCCAATGTATTCTTCAATTTATAGTTTTATTTTTGTTTTACAAGCTTTTTACTTCACCTACAATTTTTGAACATTCTGAAGTATCATCAAATAGTATTTTTTGATAGCAGAGATATGAGTAATTATCCCAGTATTACTTATTGAATGGCAGTAATTCTTGCTCTTTAACGACCTCAGAGATGAGTATAAACATCTAGTAAAATGTCTTTGGTTGATGTCAAAATTTGGTGGAACTTTGAAATAGTATAAATGTGTTTTGCGTATATTTTTGTGGGGTGAGAAGAAAACCTGGTGAAGAGAGGGAAAATTTGATTTTGATACATAAGGAAATATTTGAATCTGTGTAGGTTATAGACTGTGAGCAATTCTATGTAGTAAGTTTTGTTGATAATTAAATGTGGTTGTCTCATGAATGTGGCACTTTTACCATAGAATATTTTAGTTACAACATTAAAAAGATGTAGTAAAAGGTATTTTCCCAGTCTCACATAATGTAAAGTCACATATAACATATGAGAACCTAGTTTTGTGTTTTTTTTTGGCAAAAACTACTATTTCTAAAATCAAGGGCTGGTGACTTTATTTAAAGTAGAGGTACTCCCTTTCCATGATTTGTATGGAACATAATATATGCTAAAATTATGTCATAAAAATACGTATATTCTATTTATATATAAATGTTTACTGGGACATTTTAGTACTTTAAGTAAGTTTTCAACTGGGGGCAAAAGGGGGTACCACTGGCATCTAGAGATGGAGGCCAGGGATGCTGTTAAATGTCCTGCAGGGCACAGGCCCCCATGACAGTTATCTGGTCCACAGTGTTGGGACTGAAGCTGAGGAACGTTGCTTTAAATAATAAAAATGGAGTCATCTTTTAAGGGTAGTCTGAATATATAAATTGGTACTCTTATTTTCTGTTTCCTAGGTTAGTCTGTCAGTATTTACCAGCAGGAAAACTTGCCTTTTGTTTACCATACTGAGAAGGATTAATTAGCATTTAAAAAGTTTCTTCTGAAAATGCCAACTTCTCATTTTTATTTGGTGTTTTCTGTTCCAGGGACGATGTTTTAATTTCAGGTTTTCTTTTCAATGTCAGTTACTTCTGTTCCGCTAGAGACTGGAAAAACTACTCCACGTGGGAAGTTGTTCGTTAGAAAACAAAGTGCGGACCAGATTTCAGAAGCAGGCTTTTTAGACAACAGCTCTGTTTGCGCTGAGAAAATTAGACGGTAGTTCATGTCGTCTTGTTAACCTTGAAAGCCGCTCAGTGGTTTCGTTTCTGCCTCCCTCCCGCAGTGTTTGACGACGGGGACGAGAAGACGCTGCGGCGGTCCTCGCTGTGCCTCAAGGGGGAGAGGCACTTCGCCGAGAGCGAGGTAAGGGGCTCGCCCGCAGCGCCCGCCGTCAGCCCGGGTGCGCGGAATCCGGGCAGCAAGGTTTCCTTTCCCAGCCAGAGCCGCTGACTTGTTAATCAGGAAAACTCGTTGATACACCAAACCACCATAGTGTCATCTGTGACACCTGTTTCAGGCCTTGCATTTGAGTGCCAGGCTCAGTATTCTTTTTTGTCTAGAAGTATTTTAGCGTTTGCCCATGAAGAAAGTACTGTGGGGCTGTTTAATGATTATTTTTAGGCAGCTTTTACATAGATTCCGTTAGTTTGTGAAGAACTGTAGAAAAGAGGTGTCTGATATGTGATCCACGCCAGCCCCGCCATCAGTAAAGGCAATGCAGATGCTGTAAGCAGGCCCTACCTGCTACTGCTGCTTGTAGCCTCTCCTCGGAGACGGCTTGCCGACCGCCCTTTCCGCGCTAGTTCCTTCCATTCCTCATAATCCCTTCAGGGTGATTTAGTTTTCTTTATAGCACATACTATTCTTTGCCACCAAAATATGTATATGTGCTTAATTGTTTATTGTCTGCCTTTCTTACCAGAATGTGTCAAAAGAGCAGAGATTTTGTATGTTTTCTTCACCACTTTGTTCCCAGTTCCTAGAACAGTGCCTGGCACAGAGTAGGAACTGAATAAATGTTAGTTGGATGAATAAATGAAGTGCTTCTATTTGCCAGGGACTCTGCTCAGTGCTTTCTACACACCTTACATTTACAGCGTCATGAGGGTCATTGCGATTGTGATGTTCAACTTAGAGATGATGGTATTGATGGTCAGAACTGGTTCTCAAGCCAGCACTTTTTATCATCAAAACCATGCTCTGAAATTGAAAGGTGTCATTAAGTTCCTAAGAATGGAGGGAATTCACAAAGTTTTCTAGATTAGTAACTTGCAACTCAGAACTTTTAAAACGGACATATTGTTACAAATAGTCTTATCTGGTCCAGTCTAAATGTTAATTAATGCACAGTGTGGCCAAACCAGGATTTCTTTTTTCTAGTAACTGTTTAGAACAGTGTTTCTGTGGAGACGTTTTAATACTGCTTTTTAAATTATTAGACTTTATTTTTAATGTTTTTCTTTGTTGTTACTTTCCCTTCTCTTACATGACCGAATTCCCATTTCAAGTTAAGGTATTCTCTCTGTTATGATTCCAGCTTATCTTTTCCGTCTCATATTCTACCATTTACCTGTACCTCGGCCTCGTAAGACTATTTGGTATTTCAAGGTTATGGCTCATGCTCTCCTGGTTTCTGCTGAGCCCTGCTCCTCTCAGGCCACTGAGTGCTTCCTCCTTCAGGGTGTCTTTCAGGAGCTCTCTGAGCAGACTGGCTCTCTTTATCCTGTAATCCTTTTGTACTTCTCTTATTTTTGTTTTATGGTCTTTTTGGTTACTTTTATCATTTTCTCTATAAAATTGTAAGCTGTTTTGGGGAAATAGTCATGTTTCTGTCATCTTGATAGGCTACGCTTTTTCCAGTAGTGTTTTCTGCACAGAAGCCTTCAGTACATTTGGTGAATTGTGAAGGTTTAAATATAGCTAATACGTATAGCTTTGGGGCAAGTACAGTGGACTTGGCTTCTTACACTGGTGAAGTAATAGAACTCTTTCTGAGTTTATGTAATTCTTAGAACTAATTTCATTTCCCTTTGTTAGAACATATGTATAACTATAGTTGGTTAACAAATATGGAGGCCTTGAAGACTTGATTTTTCACATAAGTGAAGGCATGTATACCCTTCTTAACTTTAAGAAGGATCTGTTTCACTGTGCGTGTCTGTACATGTTAAACAATGTTTTACTAGAGGGACATTGGAATACTAGTGTTATTACTCCTTTCCCTGTTGCCATGGGCCAGGTGCTGTGCTAGGTACTGGGGTCACAGGGGTAAGCTAAGTAGACATGGAATTTATCCTTGGGTAACTTACTGTCTTTTGGAGGAGAAAAAGCATTAATCAATCAAAAATATTTTAAAATTCTAAGGGTATTAAGCTCTATGAAGACATGACCAGGAGTGTATTTAACCTACCATCTATGCATTCTTTCCTTTATTTGATAATTTTTATATCTTCAAAAGACAGTTTTAGTTTTTTGGAAGTTTGCACAGAGCATTGTTATTATTATATATAAGTTTGGCCTTTGAAAGAAAAGCCACATTATACTGGCAGTATTTTGGGCCACTAATCCCATTAATAAGCTACATACCTAACCAGAGACTTAAATTCAATATTTTCGTGATAAGAGATCACAATAAGAACTTCATTCAGTTTGAATCCAGCATCAAAATCACTGGTTCTAGCTGTAACCAGCTTAGTGAGGATGGTGCCAACTTCCTGACAGCTGTTAGAGTGTTTTGGTATGTCTACAGAGCATTCACAATCTGAGTGTTTTCCAAAAGCCGTTTTACCAGCTGGTATTCTCTCTTTGCATTTACTCCATGCAGTTGAAAACTCCATAGAGTTTAGATAAAATCCTGCTCCACATCTCCTCAGTGCATTGTAGGTAACAAGGCTGTAGGCGTGTTTCCCCAAGGCCTGCAGAATTTTCTTTGAGCTTTTAACATAGGCAGGAGTCTTTGGTTTTTTCCTTCAGGTAAAAGACAAGACAAATTCTACGCTTCCCCTAGTCTCTTCTGTCACTTGCTTTCCAGGAGGTGGACTGAGGCCAGGGGTAGATTGTTCTGATTCTTTAGTACATACTAGGAAGAGATGATGGTTTATTTGAGAATTCCTGTGTGGGGTTTCTACATAACTCTTCAGAAATCCTGGGTATTTTTCTTTTAACAAGTGAAATGACCAGCTGATGCTTAAAACAGAAGTCACAGTACTTGATAGAATCTCTCCTTTCAAGAGAGCAACTTTAATTTTAGGGGAATAGGGAGGGACATTTAATTCTTTTGTTAACTTGATGGAAAGTGAAGCCAAATTAACTTATTTTGCCTGTTTACCAAATATAGTACTTTGAAATTTTTGCCCTTAAGAAGCATAATTAGGAGTTACTGACAAGTGACTTTTGAAGAGTTTTGTCTGGCGTATTACTGTGTTTGGGCCATTTGCCTCCAAATAGTTTTAAATTTTTAAAAATATTTTAAAATGTCCAACTTACAAACTAAATTCGAAAGATTAGGTATTTTAGCTCTATAAAAGTTATGGTTTTTGTCATTTCAAGAAATCAGTTTTTATTTAATGCTTTATGTCTAGTACCTTTTCCCTATGCTTTATTTTTTGTTGTTGGGTATATATATCTATGTATCTATATATGTGCCTTAAATATATGTATGTATATTTTAAGCAAATATGCAAAATAGGTTATTAATATACTTCCCTCTTTCATGTTTTATTTAATTCATCGTTTCAAAAAATTATCTCAATTTTAAAAACAAAAGTTAATTTTCTTTTAATATTAACATTAGTTTATATTTAGATGTCTGATCTTTACACCGAAGTTGATGGACATCCTTTCATATAACCTTCGTGTTTATAACTTTGAAAAGCCTTTATCCTGAGTAGTTCCTCACCCTTGCTTCCATTCTGACAGTTTCCTGGGATCTTTAGTTCCCCTTATGTTCATAAAAATATCTGTAATAGCAAAGGTGCTCTTGGAGGGATTAAAGGAATAGCAACTATGCAAAGTCTTTAGGATGCAGAAAAAGTAAGAATATTATCAAAATTGATATTCAGAGAGTTAAGTTAGTTGGGATAGCATCTTCAGGTTGATATTAACGTTTTAGATGTATAAGCCTTTTCAGGAAATAATGGCAAGAAAAATCCAAGAAGTCTCCGATACGAGAAACAAAGGCATTCCAAAATCCCTTTCCTTTACTCTGCTTTTAACTTACAACTAATTCCTTCCCTGGAAGTCATTATTTTTGAATGGGGTGAGGGACAAAAGGGTTGACATGAACTGTCAGTTGATAACAAGGAAGAAATGTTTATTTGTTGACTTATTTTCCTGCCAAGCACAATATTGGATGCTTCAGATTAAAAAGGAAGGGAAAATAAAATATGAAATGTAGAAAAACTAATATCTACATTTTCTTTAAAAAGGTTTATTGCAGAAAATGTTTGCAAAGTACTAATCTAGCCTATCTGAAGCCTTTTTTCAAGCAGTTGATGCTCATCCTGATAATTTTCTGTTACTGAGATTTCTGTTTTATGGATTATGATTCCATATATGCAAAGAAAGCCCCAGTCTAGGAGTTAGGTACTTACCTATAAGTTCCTTATCTTTCAGATGTTTCCACTGAGCCGTATTTGTTTTGTTTTGTATTTTAATCATTCTTTGAAGTCTGCCAAGCCTTCAAATAGATAATGAAATTATCTAGAGAGAACAACTAAATTTCTTTTCACTTTTTTTCTTTTCTGGTAATGGGCTCATTTATCTTTGTCCTAATATCTTTGAAACAAGAGTTTTCTATCTTTAGGAAAGTTGTATTTTTGTCTTCCTTGGGGGAAGTTTTTAATCTCAAAATCTGAGCATATTCTTAAACTGATTTGGTTTAAAAAGAAAAAAACAAAGAACTTGCAACGTAATAACTTTTGATGGGTTTATGTTCCTACCCACAGACATTAGACCAGCTCCCACTCACCAACCCTGAACATTTTGGCACTCCAGTCATAGGAAAGAAAACAAATAGAGGAAGAAGATCTAATCATATGTAAGTCCATTTTCATAACTGTTAGTTGAACCTGAATTCATTTCTCCTTCTAGTATTGTTTTAATAGTTATGAATTTTAAATTGTAATTTGCAAAATGCTAACTGAATCTAAGAGTAATTTCAGACTCCTTGGCATGCGTGCTTGAGGTTCTCCGTGCTCAGCCAACCTCAACAGCTGTATTTATCCACCTCCCATTTCTCCTTAAATACATCCTGATGCCATTGTCAAAATGGGATTAGTCAGTATTTCCTGAATGATAACATCCTTTGTTTTCCTGATATCATGCTTTTTAACCATGCTGGTTTTTTTTCTGTCCCTAAATGCCACCCTTCCATGCCAGTGTCTCACTTACTCATG
Organism: Vicugna pacos; assembly: GCF_048564905.1. Lineage (NCBI taxonomy): Eukaryota > Metazoa > Chordata > Mammalia > Artiodactyla > Camelidae > Vicugna > Vicugna pacos. The sequence continues at coordinate 29,779,864 of NC_132997.1, read as the reverse complement.
TCTCAGCCAGGAATGCTCTGGCCTTTATGTGAACCATTTTGTGTCTCCCCACTCTTTCCTTGAAAACAGACATGTTTTTCTCTCTTCTGAACCCTCTGAATTCTTTGCATTTATGTACTGTCACAGATAGTATTTCACCTATTATTATCATTGTAGTGTTTGTTTTCTCTTCCTAATAATTTTGATCTTTCTGATAGCAGGGACTGTCTTATTTTTATGTCTTCTTACAGTTGTGACACATATTCTACATATTTAACAAATTACTTTCAGTGAAGTGTGCCAAGACTCCAAAAGGCTTTAAATTAAAAAGGATCATAGGATCAAAGTGTCATGAAATTTCAGGTCATTAGAGATAAAGCAACAATCTTCAAACAGTTCCAGAAAGAAAAATAATTTATTGCAAAGGACTGAAAGGTGGAATGGCATCAGACTTCTCCACAGAAACACTAGGTGCTCGTAGACAGCAGGATGCAGAATGAAGGAGGGGACATTTCTATTAAAAAGGACTTTGTATCATACCCCCCCCAAGGCAGGGGATATGATACAGTGATAACAAACAGAGAAAAACAGCAAAGGCGCAGTTAGTAACTCCTCAAAAACTATATAAGAAAGAATAACCGTGTTAGTAAGATGGAGGGTAGAGAGGTTGCTTAAATATTTAAGTCAAGTCATTACAACAAAATGGGGAGTTAATAGAATAATGTTTAAAAATGCATGAATAAAGAAGTAGCAGTATAAGAATATTACTCAGAGACAAGGTGCTAACTGTCAGAGACACAGCCGGAAGAGTTAACAGCAGATGTCTCCGTGGAGCAGGAGAAAATTGGGAAGGATGGGCAGGAGACTAGTTTCTAATCTGTTCTGTTGAAGGTTATTTTAAAAACAATTTTGAGTATTTTACTCGGATAAAATTTTTTAAAATTTAATGTGCCTAAGCCAAATATTGTCAGAGTAGCTGTTAGGAATACTGAGTTGAATTACTGAAACCTTTATTGTAAGTGAATGCTTCCATTCACAATATGCAATCAGGCATTAAATGTAGCAGTGGCTGAGCTTTGGAGATGGAAATTGGGTAAGCCTGTCTCTCGTGGTGTTTAGTTCAGCCTTACAGCAAACTCATGAAGGTGGGTGTTATTTTTTAATCCCTATTAAAAATTGGGGAAATTGGCCTTGGAATAACTAATCCAAGGAACAGAGGAGGGAAAGGACTAGGTCTTGAACTCACCGTGTTCTGTAGGCCTTTTCTCATTCAGTTGATTGATTTTTTGTTGTTGTTGTTTAGATAAAAGAGTACAACAGTTACTTGTCAGGATAGTTTTAACAGAATATAATGATTCATTTGAGGGAGGAAATTAAAAGACTAATCTTTGCATTGAAAAAAAATTTAATATTACTTACTTTCCCACAAGTGACTTGGACCATACATTGTTTTTCTCCCTTAACTCTCTCAATCTTTTAGAAAATGTTTTTCTCAGTTACTAGCTGAATAATTTATTTTGTGATGTAGCTTGCCAGTGTCTTGATTATTTTTAGGATACTCCATTTGTAACTATTATTTACTCTTCATCATATTACATTTAAAAATCGAGCATTCTTAAAAAAAAATTGAGTGTTGTAGCCAGAAAGAAAAATAAATGAAAAATGCACAATGGCATTATTAGTATGAAAGAGTCCTGTTGTGATTGTTAAATGTTACTGTTATCTAATATTGTTTTTCAGAGGGCTGTTGTATTGTCATAAAATATTCCCTGTACCACTTATAAGTTAAATCTTTTGATATCTCTTTGAAAATTAATGACTTCAACTGTGAATTAAAATTTTGTCCACCATTGACATTAGCACCTTCCCCATGGCTTTATAGTCAATTCTTAACTATGATTGATGTTGTCAGTACAGTGAGGTGGGGTGTATTTAATGTAAAATTATCTCATTAGCCAAGATTTCCCACTTCTCAAGCCCTTGAGAGTAGTGGTGTGGCGTAGTTAAGAGTGTGAACTGTGGAGGAAGATGGCGTGGGTTTGAATCTTGCCTCTCCCATTTCTTTGCTGTGTGACTTTGGACTTTTCATGCCTCAGTCTCATATGTAAAATTAAGATAATAGTATTACCTGTCTCTTGGAGTTGTTGCATAGATTAAATGAGTTTATATATTTAAAGGGTTTATGTAGTAATCACTCTGTAAGTACTGGGTATCATCATCATGTATTGAATGAAAAAACTTCCATGAAATACCAGTGTGTAACATGATTTCATTTATATATAAGAATGTGTTTGTATGTGAGTGTAAATTCTGCTTACTGGTGTGTATGTCTGACAGGCAGGACTGTTTCTGGCTATGTTATATGAATTTTAAAAACAATATTCTTTTGTTTATATTATATGTGTATTGCAGGGAAAAGTTTTTATATCAATATTTTTAAAAATTTGAAAACATTACATATAATATTTAGACATATTTTCCCTTTCTATAAATATCATCCAGAAGTAAAAAGATAAATTAAAAATCAGGTAGTTTATAGAATAGCACATAGATTGATCTACAAAAATGACCAAAAATTATGATCAGTTAAAATGCCTGTTATGTCTCTTAGCTGAGGATGTATCTTCTTGAATATGAGACTAACACATGCAGTTGTCACTGAGAAAGTTGATCTTTGCTTTCTAAAGACTCTAGCAAACATTCTAAGTTGGTGATTCTCCTGTTGAGAATCTCTGTGTATGAAGGTTTGCTGTTGGAATCATGCTGTACGTGTGCAGAGTATGAAGGCAGACGAGAGGTGGAGAATTAGCATTGTAGGGCATTCAGGCACTCATCTGTAGTCTGGCTCGCTCTTCCTTCACCTCACCGCTGGGTCATTCTCGCTGCCTGGAGACATTGTCACATTCTTGCTTAGTGCTTAAGCCTTGGTGTGTAAAGCACCACAGTTTGCAATGCCTGTCTCCTTAATTGCATTTCCTCAACGTTCCTTCTCCCCTATCTTGAGAGTGATTTTCTGCAACAGTCTGGAACCTGGATCTTAAGGTCATTTATCTGACCTCGTTTCCTCTTCCATTACTCAGCTCAAAAAGGTCTTCATTATGGTTCTCTGATTGCCACGTAAAATTTGTACAAAAATAAATTAGGTTATCTCTTCCCGAAATTCTCTGGACTCCATTGTTGAAATGGCATATCACTACCTTTGTTTTCTTTTGACAACTGTTAATCCACGTATCAGTCAGTTTGCCTCCAGCTATTCCAAAGTTGATTGTTTTTGACACTGTCCCTTGTTTTACTTATATTCTGCTTTTAATTAATTAATCCTAATAGATTCAAATACTTTCATTTTTAAAGATTACCATCCTCTTGGTTACTTTTTTTAAATCAAGTTATTGATCCTTTTGATCAACGTGTAGCGTGATTGAATTTTGCCTTTATAACTGTTTGATTCTGCCTAAAGAACAGAACGAATGCCTCAGAGTAGAGAAATACTTGTGTCTCCCTCCCTCCCCGCCAAAAGCTTTTGGCAGTAACCTGGCGCTGCTAAAGTAGGAGAGCCGTCTCCTTGCTGTTACTCCTCCTTCAGACACAGGCGGAAGCGCGATGAGGCTCGCAGTGACTTCTCTTAGGGATTATTTGTGAGCACGGCTTCTGCCTGGTGATAGAGCTAAGGCTGACTCAATAAACTAGTGATGTGTACCTGGTATTTACAGGTCTGCAGATCTTTAAAACTCTTTTTTATTGAGTTATAAGTCACATATAAAATTATCCCTTTAAGGTATACAGTATTCAGTGTTTTTAGTATATTCACAAAATTTTGCTACCAGCACCACTGTCTAATTCTAGTTCTTTTTATTATTAGCTGCTTTATTTTGATGTGAGAATTTGGTTCTAGTTTCCTTCTTAATAGATGTTGGGAAGAAATCCAAACCCATTTATCGGTAAGCTTACACCCATTCATATGTTCTGTATGTTTTAAGCTCTAAGAAGCTACATGTTGACAACCATTCTGATATTAATACAGATTTTCAATTTACTGTACAAAATTTGAAGCTGAGTTGTTTGAAAGCATAAGGAACATTGAAGTCAGAAGTGTGTGTCAGAGATTGAGCCTCGAAGTTCCCAGCTCAGGTGGCTGGCTTCACCTCATCATTTGGTATTCTGTAGGACATGTCTGAAGTTCTTATTTGATTTACAGTTAATTGACAGTTAATAGTGGTGTGTGATCAGCTTTAGGTGATGAGCTGTCAGTTTGCTGTGGTGAACATTCCCACGTGAACTGGCCTTGTTGCCGGTGTCACCGTCAGATGGCATTTCAGAGCCAGGGCTTCACTTGGCTGTGGCTCTGTAACCACGTACCTCGATACCAAAGAAGCAGTGTCAGAGGGGAGTAAAAACCAAGTGGGTTCTCTGCTTGTTCTGCCTTTGCTCCCTTAAAATATGCTTGATGCTCATTTATTTTAGTGTATCAGTTTTTTGAGAACTTGTCTCATGTAAACAGTTTCATGGCTAAACTCTTCTAAAAGGAAAAGTCAAAAGAGCCTTGTATGGTTACTGCTTGTATACATTATACTGATTGTATACATTTTGTGATTTCAGGAGAAATAAAAATCAGAAGTACCATAGTAGAAAGAAAGAAATCTATTCAGTTCATTTATTTAGTCCACAAATCCTTACTGAGCATCTGCGCTGTGCCAGGCACTGTCCAGGGACTTGGGATGCGTTAGTGAACAAAACAGATGTTGTAAAATCTCTGCTGTTGGAGCTTACGTTCCCTCTTGAGGGGAGGTGGGCAATAAAGAAAAAGCATAAGAAATAAGTAAATTTTATAGTATGATAGATTTCTGAGTGCTATGGAAATAACAAGAGTAAGGTGGGGGAGGCTGTAAATTTGAATAAGCTGGTCGGGGTGAGTGCATTGAGGTGACGTCTGAACAGAGACTTAGAGCAGGTGAAGGAGCTCCCACATGTTTGGAGATAAAGATGCTTATCCCAGGCTGTTCTTCTGCAAAGAGGAGTCACGAAATGAGGTAGTGGCTGGTGGAGAAAGTGAGGTCAGGGGATGTTTTGCTTTTTCAGGTGGGGCAATAACAGCACGTTGTTAGAAGTGAGGCTGCTGGTGGGGCTCATTCTGGCAGAGACAGAAGAACTGACCCATGAGAAGGAAACAGCGCTGCGGGAGCAAAGGCCCACTTGGGGGTGGGGAGGGCTTCGGAGTGGCGCCGGGGCAGCTTTATGCAGCCAGTCAGGCTTCTCTCCCCACCTCCCCATATATATGATTTTCTCATGTCTGAAGGCTTCACAGTTGTTAAGTCTTATGAAAGAAATTAGAAGCTTTATGCTGTCACAGATAACTTTGTTAGCCATACAAAGCCCAGTCCTCTCTTTCTGCGTTTTACAGAGTTGATTGATGAATGTTGTCTCTGACATTGCGACTTTCTGTCTTGTTAATGATAATGACATCAAGGGTGTCCATAAAACTCTCGCTGAATGAGTCTTCTCTGACTCCTTTGAAAAAGCAGGAAGGATGGTTTTGAGGTTGGTTGTGTTCTACAGTCATTAGAAAGTGGAGAGATAAAAGTCCTTGTCCTTGAAGCTCTGCCAATCAAGTAGAAATCAGATTTGTGGAGTCTGTAATTGCTACCCTGAGCTCTGTGCCTGTTTGTAAGTGTTCATGCTCTGCTAAAACGAAGGTACATTGGTTTTTCCTACTACCATTGGCTACTTTCTAAGTAGGGGTTAAACTGCCTTAAGTGTCATTTGAAGTACAGTAGTTCTACTCAGTGGCAGACTTTAAAGCTTTGGTTTTGTTTTTACCAGGAGACAAGTTTTAAGTTAATTGAGTGACCATTGAAATCAAATGGTGTTCCTCCATCACTCTAAAATGTTCAATAATATTATAGTAGTTTTTGCTTCCTTTATGTTTATGTTGGACTATATAAATATACATTGGAATATATAAATACAATAGATGACAATATAATGTCATCCCTTGAGAAAGGCATCAAAGACAGATTTAAAATACTATATTGAGTCTGTTCCAATCAACCAAATACATGTTTAAAGTTTTAAAATAATCTGTCAATTTACATTTTTTTGTCAGTAAACTTAGTCATGGCTATCTATCCCAAAAATGTTTTCATCTCTTTAGATAATCAATACTAGTCATTATTCTGTTTTATTTTATAAAAAGTACATACATTGCAGTCTGTTTATTCAACATGTCTTGGTATCTTTACTTATTCTGGGCATTTTGTACAATCAGTTGTTAGCACTGATTTGATTGTGGGCCTTCTTGGAACCAGATTCAGAATTTTTGTTGTGTGTTTTTTTTTCCTTTTTAGTTTTCTGTACTTTCCTCTCTAATCCATCAGATGGATGGTTTTGGTTAGTTCCTTTTTCTTCTGGCAGTTAACATCTTTCTGATTAACTACGTCCAGCAGACAGTGTGACTGAAAAGAATTTTTAACATAATACAAAAGAACCATATTGAGCATCTTGTGAATACATAGTTTGTGTATATATGATATTAAAGACAGCACTGGTGACTCTTACCAGGTGGCCTCCCCTCCCTACCCTGACCTCCAGTTATTAAGGACCTGCCTTCCCCCTTTTAAATTTAGCTTTGTACCAGGAGTGTAAAATTAACCATCTCCAGAATTCCTTTAACCTGAGAGGAGGGTCTGGTATATTTTAGTGCAGTCCTGGGATGTTTAATACAGGGCCTTCAGCTTTTTGAGAATTTGGGGATCAGAGTAATTCTGTTCTGATCTTCCTCTCAGTTGTTTAAAATAACACTCAGTAAACCTGAAAGATTTTTAGGAAACTGGTATGCTGTCCTCTAATGATAACCTTTTAAAAAAATTATTCTTTAAAAATTTAGAAAACTACTTAAAAATTTGAATTAGCTGTTCTGTACATTTAAGGAAATGGGCAAGATTTACAGGATACCTATATTTATCAACTTGTTATGCTTATTCTTTGTGAAGATGAATAGAAATATCTTATTATTTTTTTTTCTTTCCCTAGACCAGAGGAAGAGTCTTCTTCATCCTCCAGTGATGAAGACGAGGATGATAGGAAACAGATTGATGAGCTACTAGGAAAAGTTGTATGCGTAGATTATGTTAGTTTGGATAAAAAGAAAGCACTGTGGTTTCCTGCATTGGTGAGTAATTCCAGTATGAGAGAGTTTAATTTTCAACTATTTAAGTTCATGAAGGAAACAGTTTATCTTCTTATTAGTATTTTTCATAGGTACAAAATGAGGAAATGATTGTAGCATCATTTAGTTTACACAGCTTACTTTAAAAATTGAGTGCAAAGAGCTCTTGAAGTCTACCAAAAAAGGCAAAATCATGATAATTTTAGAGGATAGGTGTGTTTACATTGCTCTCTCTGTTTTGGGAAGAGAGAAAAAAATTCCTAATGCAAAGTTTTTAAACTTCTAAATCTACCATGCGAATGGCTGCACAAGAGGAGCAGAATCTTGTTTTCTCCTGTTGTCTACAGATGGTGTCTGTTTGTCATCCTTCTTAGTGGACGTTTTGTATTCTTTGTCCTGAGTGCTTAGTTAAGTGCTTTCCACAAATTAAGTGCCCAGTAAATGTCAGCTCATAAAATTATAATTAAAACTAATGAGAGCAATTGTTTCTTTTAATAAGTGTAAATACTTTGATACCTTCCTGCCTCTGCCTGTATCCATGTATCCATCCGACATTTGTTGGGTGCCTCTTATGTGCAAGGACTGTGCTAGATCTTTATAAGGATTACGAGGTGTGTCTTCTTTATCCTCGTTTGGAGATGAGGAGAGTGAGTGTTACGAGGGTTGAGTGCCTCGTCAAGCTTTGGGTTAATGGTAAGCTGAAAACTTCAGTGTCGGTGTATGTGATCATTTCTTTTTTCCTAAAGCACTAAGATTCTTTGTAAGAATTTCTTTTGAAAATATGTTTTAAAAGAGCTTTGTGTGTCTTTTTCTAAAACAATAGGAACATTTAAATTTTCACAGTCAGTATTTTCAGTATTAACATTCTCTCATCATAATTTCTAGTTTTCTTGAGGATGAGAAAAATATTTAAAGCTTTACAATACTGAAAGATCCATAACCTGCTTAGTCAACCACGTTTCATTATTATTTTAAAAATCTTAGCATTATTTATGTGTATTATCCTCCCCACCAAATTGAGATCTTTTGGGTAGTGATGAATAATTTTTGCCAACTGGAGTGAAATTGTGTTCTAAATCGAACAGTCTTGACATAATCACATAAACAATGTTTGTGTTTCTATTTTTGAAATTAGCATTTATAAATTGAGTAAAATTTGACAAGTGTTTGGTAACATTTTCATGTTAGAGAATAATTGCCTGCTCCTAGGAACTGTGAAGAGCCGCTGTGCTTGGAGCATTTCTGCTGGCCAGGTGCTGTGCTGGCTCGTTCACATAAGAACTTAGTCTCATTTAATACTAATTGGGGCTGAAAAGTAAGTGGTGTTTACCCCCGTTTTAAGGTGGGGAATCTAGCTTCCCTGACTCACAAAGCCTCCTTTTCAGTTTCCTTCACTGTTTCTCTCCGACCACGCTTTAAATGTTGTTATTCAGGGTTCAGAATCTATTGCTCTGTATTCTCTTCAGGGTAATCCTGTCCCCTTTACAGCACTGGTTGCAGAGATAGTACACTGAAATGTCTTAGGGACAAGAAAATGACAGACAAGGGTGAACGGAGGTGAAACGTAGACTGTAGTCCGGTGGCCCCGCTTGCTCACCCACCGCCCTCGGTGCTGGCCAGAGCTGCCTGCCGCTGGCGTGGTTTTCACAGCCCTGGGTGAGCCCATGAGTAAGAAGAAATGGGCAGATTTGGCTCACAGGCTTAGACCCAAATTTTAGACCCATGATACTAGACTCCTTACTTCCAAGTTTATGTCTTAGAGTTCAGGCCTCTGTGCTGAGCTCCAGACCTGGGCGTCTCTCTGTTCAGTACTGTGGGGAGGAACAGTGACTGTCTTGGCCTCTGTGCTCTCCAAAGGGGTTAATGTTTGTAGAGTGACTTAATAAATCAATGAATGAACAAATACTAAGTATTTACTTTAGGACTTTCCTGAAATGACAGGAAAGGTTTCCTAGCACTAATACGTGTCTCTCATCAGTGAATTATTTCAGAATGCCATCAACATGTAAGCAGTGCTTAATGCAGTGTAATTATGGAAGTTGTGAACCTTTTAAAGACTGAATTAGAACTTACCTGTTTGTAGCTGTTCTCACACCTGTGGGGGCGGTCACATGCCTGTATCACCGTCATGTCATTTTTCAGAACTGATGAGACTGTCTGAAGACAGACCTGTTGTACTTATTCATCCCATTTTTATTTAAAAATGGTAACAACACTGTTGTTCTTGGTATACATAGTGAGCTATCTTGGGATTAAAATAATAAAAATTCATAGGTGTCTTGCATTAGTATTACTTTTGGAAAGGCATGCTTTATCCTTACTTTAAAAGCTGGGGTGACTTCAAATAAAACAAATCTTTTATTTTGTTAATAGTAAATCTAATACAGACTCCAGGAAGGTGCCCACTTTAAAGTGCTTACTTTTTGAGTGGATGATATTAGGAAGAAATTGTAGTGTGTGTTCAAGTATACATTAGCATGTAAATAGCAGGTAAATGTCATTTCTGTCTTTTAAGTTAGAGACTGCTCTGGTTAAGCTTCTGATACCTAACCCCATTCTGGGCCCTGCCATTCTCTTAGTCGTGACGCAGACCTTTTATTAAGACCCTCTTTCCCACCCTGGATCCCTGTCATTCCAGCTTCTCCTCTGCCTCGGATGAGGGCCACAGCCTCAGTCTAGTCATGGCCACGGTCGTGAACTATGTGGGTAATCCAGGGAGCTGGAAGGGTAGAGGATATAAATTTAAAATTACTTGTGTGTGCCCACATATTTGTACAACTCTTTACCCTCAAACTAAAATTAGTTTTCAGATTTTAAGCTGAAACTTTTAAAAAAGGATTTAAAAAGTTAATACTTATGTAACTATCTATAAATGTGCTTTTAGTTATAATAGTTTCACGTTTTTTTAAAAGGTGGTTTGTCCTGATTGTAGTGATGAAATTGCTGTGAAAAAAGACAATATTCTTGTTCGCTCTTTCAAAGATGGCAAATTGTAAGTATAACTCATTTGGTATGAAAAATATGCTGTTTTTCCAATTGATGGTAAATTATAAATTAGTTATTTGCAGTGACCTATGCTTTTCCTTTTCATCATCCAGAACGTTTCAAAGTATGATCGTTTTTCGTATTATCTTTAGGTTGAGTAGGCTTATGTCTTTTCTTACTCATTTTGGTCTTTTGTAAACCAAACTGTCAGTGCTGTCTAATTTTTCAATATTTGCCTGTTAATAGCTGACGATTTGTAGAGGAAAATTCATTGTATCTACCACATGTAATACTTGGTTGATATATTAATTGTTTTTAAAAATCTCAGTAGGAATTCTAATAATTTTAATTACGTCTTAATGGTTGTAGTGATAATCTGTTGTGTAACATTCAACTTCTGCAGTAGTCTGAGGATTAAAATGAGTTACTATAAATGTATGTTAAGTATTAATGTAATTTTTTATGTAGAACTTTTTCAGAACTGAGTTATGAATTTCTATGGGTTTTTTTTTTCCTTTAAGAATTGTGTGACTGGAAAAGACAAGTATTTTATATTTTGCCCAATTGGGTGACTATACCTGAAAAGGATCATCATGGTTTAAGATTACTGTTTTGGGTTTTCAAGTTCTGAAAAGTTGTTTTTTTAAAACAATCTATGCAACTCATTTTCACAAAATGGAAAAGTTTGAACTCTGAAATATAAAGCTCCACAATGAACTATTATAAATCAAATTATATAATGTCTGAGATTTGCTTCAGAAGAAACCAGTCGGGGTGGGAGGAGATAGGTAGTGGTGTAAATGGAGTTAATGACTGTTACAGTTGTACTAGTCTATCTACTTTTGTATATATTTGAAAATTTTTAGTAAAAGATTTTTTTAAGAAGCAGGCTGAAAAATGTATTTGGAAGAGTTTTGAGGCTTTTGTGGATCGACTGATACAAACCAAATGCAGAAAAGCTGAATGATAACTAATTAGTGTAAAATAGGAAATATATGTGACTTATGACAGACCCTGAAATTACATGTTAGAACTTTGCTGGTAAATCTAGGATTCAATTTTTTAAAAATTGTTAAAAGAACATTTTATGTTATAAAATAGTCCATTTTCTTCTAATCTTAAATCTAGTAATATTTTGTGATTATTCCAAGATGATATCAAATTCTTGCTATTTGACTTACTCTTTTATTGGATTGATAACATTCTGGTATCCAGACATTTTCATTTATTATTTTTAGTATTTCAGAATTTTTAATACTGCATTTAGCCAAGGACGCTTTGATATTTGAGAATACCTTATTGTTTATAAAGCCTCTCTTAAGGTGAGGTCCATCTGTAAATGATTACATATTTTAACATTCTGCTTAGCATTTTGTTTGGGACTTACAACCCTGTTTGTAATCACTTTCATTGTAAATGTCAGTGTTCTCATTTTTTCACTCTCTTTCTGTGGTGAGTAATTTGTCTCTCAGTTAATCTCTATTGTATTTTTGTTGTTTTTTTCCTTTGAAATTAAAAAACAATGTAGTACTTCCGTCCCAAGAAAGGATGTCCATGAAATTACTAGTGATACTGCACCAAAGCCTGATGCTGTATTAAAACAAGGTAAGGGGCCTCCGGGAACAGATTATAGTTAATTTTAAAACTGATGAAGTATTTTTTGAAGATTAAATATTCTTTTGCTCTTAAAATTTTTTTCCTAAGTTAAGTCTTTAAAGTTACATTGGGAGGGGAGGGTACAGCTCAGTGTTAGAGACATGCTTAGCCTGCACAAGGTCCTGGGTTCGATCCCCAGTCTCTCTATTGAAAAAAAAAAAAAAACTTAAAGTTAACGTTTGGTTCTGTGTGACTTATACTTTTGTAAACTCGTGTCTTTTGTTATAGGTTTTCTTTTCTTTCTTTTTTAGCTTATATTTGGGTAATAATCTAAAAGTGGGAAAGAATTATATTATCAGTTATTACTGTAGTCTGGCTTTTGCCTAGTAAATAAAATATTAGTTCCTGAGGATGGCAGAAACAGGAATCAAAGTAATTTTGACTTGGCATTTGTCATAATATAATAGTTATATTTTATTGTAGAATATGCTGTAATTGCATTTCTTCCTTAATTTTTGGCATTGTAAATAGCTGTGGTTTTTTCTTTGCCCATTTTCATCGAATCAAATAATGTGCTCTGCAGACTGGTTAAAGATCATCAAGGATTTATGGTTTAGAATTTATTTCCATGTGTTGTAGAGGGAGAATAGCTGTGTCTAGATAATTTTAATTTAATCTAATTGTTATAATTTGAATTCAGGTTTAACTAGGAATGTAGAGGATATATTTATAGTATATTTTCACATATTGTATGTTTAGTACATTGGCTCTGTGCCTGGTATATAATACTGTTTAATAATCATTTTGGGGGTGTGCTAAAACAATGAAAGATTTACCTATCTCAAAGTATTTTTTTTACTAGGCATTCTTGATTTTTGTTTAAAAGAAGAAAACTTCCCTTTTCTCTTGTTTTTGTTTGACCCTGTCACCTTCAAATGGTAGCAGTTTTGCCATCTATAAAATAGGTGTCAAGTAACTAAGACTGTTAGGATCGAACGAGTTGCTACACGGAAAAGCAGTTAGCACGGTGCCTGCACACAGCAGACACTTCATACGTGTCGGTGGTGGTAGCGCAGTAGTTTTTATTTCTTTATCTTGTTAATATTTTTAGAGAAATTAGTTGTCTCAATTTCTCCAGGTAATGTAGTTTATGGCCTCTTTCCAGCCTTTGACCAGGCTCTTGAATTTCACAAAAGTAGAACCATTCCTGCAAACTGGAAGACTGAACTGAAGGAAGATAGTTCCAGCAGTGAGGCGGAGGAGGAGGAGGAGGAGGAAGACGATGAGAAAGAAAAGGAGGACAACAGCAGTGAAGAGGAGGTGAGTGCAGCCCTTCCTGCCTTTAAGGGTGAGAGCAGTTGGGTTTCCTTTGTGAGTTAGGACTTGGCATGAAGTCATTAATCACTTAAATATCTTTAGTATTAGAAGTATTTCATAATACTGTTACACTTGTGGTATTCATCATAATCAAGTAGTTTGCTTACCTTAAAACAACTACACTCTTGTAAAACTAAAAATATTAAGTATAGTTATCCCAGTAACCTCGAAAATGTCAGTCTTCAGTTTGGAATGAATATAAATGTCAAATCAATGTGCTCTATACCTAAAACTAATATAATACTGTATGTCATCTATACTTTAATTAAAAAAGTAAAAAGAAAAAAATGTTTCTTAATCTTGCTGTGCCTTTGGTTTATCAGATAATTAAGAAAACACCCATCTAATCTAGCAGAACTCTACTTTCATATGCTTTTTACCATCATGTAGACAGTTGTCACCTCATAAAATATGTACGTCTGCATATTTTATTAAAATACCTAATAAAGTAGAAGACATATCTTCCATCTAGTATTAAAAATGTCAGCAAAAAAAAATGAATGTCTCTTTGATTCAGAAAATCTTGGATGATTTTATCTAATACAAATGGGTAGATAGCTCCAATTAGGTCATAAATAAGACATCTGAGTTTATATGGATCAGGGAGCTAAATTTAGATTTTACTGTAGCTGGTACTTTAGGTCTACCAATGCCAAGTACCGAGAACAGATGTCCGTGATACTAGCAGTTACTCTGCACCACTGTGTTCTTGAACGGTTTGTTGAACGACTGCATAAAAGTTATTGAGTGAATGGTGCAGATAATGATGGCTACTATACTTGACCATGAAGTGAACTGTATTCAATGTTTTTAGGAAACTAAGGTAAGTTAATGTCAATATGTAATGTTTTAGATAAGTTATGAAATTCTGCCATTTAACAATGGTAAACAGCTATTAACGATACAGGGTTGTGTTAGAGTTTGTTTTGTAATACAGTGATCTACAATGTCAGTGTGTAGTGTGAAAGTTTCCTGGCTTTAGTCTTTCCCCCACTGCTTTCCGTTCAAAATGCTAAAATAAGCGATCATTCTCTAGCTTAAAACTTCTTCACTGGGTTCTTATCATCGTGGAAGTCAAGCTTTACTTTTAGAACCTCCCTTTACAGTCCAACCCCTGCCCTTTTTTTATCACTTCTCTCAGTACACCCTCCTACTTTGAACTTGGTGTTGTAGCTGTATCAAATTACACACCTTGCTTCTGCTCACCTTTGCACGTACAGTGCCCCTGCCTGCTGTGCCCTTCCCTTCCCCCCAGTCAGCCTGACCCGCTCCTGTTCAGTGTTTAAAACCTTGCTTACAGCCCCTCTGTAAAGTGGAACTCTCCATCAACCATCACCTTCCTCACCTCAGGAAAGTTAATCACTCCATTTGCTAGTCTGAACTACTACTGTTCCTTGTACAGATTTTTACCACACACACGCACGTACGCACGCACATACATACGCACACACATATATTTATTTTCTGTTTGTTTTCTATACTAATCTGTAAGTCCCTCGAGGGTAGGGGCTCTGCCTTACTGGTGCTCAGTGTCTGCCATGGTGTGCAATGTGGAACAGATGAGCAGTGCATATTAGTTACCACACTTTTGTTGCTTAGATTTATGTTTCACAAATGCTTCTGTAAAAGCAAATCTGGTTTCCAGTTTAAACATTTTTTTAAGTTAGGTACAAATTTTGCTTAGAAATTTTTGCAACAGGAGTAAGTTTGGCAATTTATGAAAGTCAAGTATTGTGCCACGGGGATACTGGAGTAACGTCTAGGAAACAGGTTTCCTTAGACTCTCATCTGGCTGCTTTACCAAAACCCAGCCTCTGTGACCGTGTTTAAGTTGAGAAATACAGATTTATTATCTGCAAATGAATAATTTTCATTTGTTCTTCTCTGCCCAGCTAGCAAGCATAATAGTTTATCAGCATGAGTTTTTGTTGTTTTTAACTTGCCTTCCTTTTCTTGCTAGCTTTTAAAAGAAAGAGGCAAGTCTCACTAAAACAGTGGCTTTAGGCACATGATTTTTATAATTAAAATATATTTAGACTATTAGCTAAGAAGTATGCTCCTAACTTTTACCATTAGAAGCACATCTGTTTCAGCCAGAGTAGCTGCAGCCGGGTGCACACTGGGTTCAGGTTCTCTGCAGTTGCTCCTGCTCTTGTACTGTAATGGCCGGCGCCACGGCTGCATCCTCTTCTGCCTGCCTCAGCACCTGGCGTAGTGCCTGCACTGCCTGGTGCTCGTTAAGTGTTTGCTGAATGGATGGTCGTCACTGAACTGATGAGTTCCTCAGTCTCACCTGCTACCCTGCTCCTTGCAGGTTGCTCCAGGACCAGCTCCCTACTGCCACAGCCCCTGGTCACAGCAGCAAGAAGCTGGTCCCTCCCTTGTAATTGCTTAATCAGGGAACTATTTTATTACTTGAAGATTTCCCTAAGTCTGAATCTTCAGGTATTGCAGATCAAGTTTGTTCCCCACTTTACTGATTTTATAAGCTTGAAGTACTGTACAGTGGGGCTGTTTATAATGAAGGACACTTGTAGTCACAGCTAATGGCACCCACTCTTGTATCATTCCTTGGGGAGCAATAATAGAGCCAGTATTGATATTAAATCCGCACCCATATACGTGAGAATAGGTATTCTTGAGCCTGTGACCCTGGTTTGAAGACTAGGTCTCTGATGTGGCAAAAAGTTCATGAACCACCTTGCTGGTCTCATTTCTTATATGAGCATTTATTTGCATTTGAGGTTGTCACTGTTGAGATGCCTTTTAGGACATATTTCTCTGTAAAGCATAAGATGTCTAGACTTTCTGGTTTTGAACAACTTAGTATTAAGAAATAACTTCTATTTGGTAAAAAGCCTTTGAACTATTCTGGTGAGTACTAGTGTTTGCTGTTGGCAGGAAATCGACTTGTGTTACTAAAATGCTTAACTGAGGAAAATAATATTTTATTCTTCTGTGACTAAAATTAGGAAGAAATAGAACCATTTCCAGAGGAAAGGGAGAACTTTCTTCAGCAGCTGTACAAATTTATGGAAGACAGAGGTGAGTTTTTTATTTATCATTAATGCTGTCATTTATCATAATTTATACTTTAAAAATAAGAATTCTATTTATTAAGTTTCTCACTGGTAGTGATGGCTGCCTTTTTGATTGCCAGCATCACCAACACCCTAGCATAGTGTCTGTCACCTACTAAGTGGGATGTGGAATTTGACAGTGTTTTGATGGATATGATGGCCATGGACCCATAAATGCCTGTTTTCTATCCTATCCCCCACTCATCCACGGGAACCCAAAGAACTCTTACACTAGAAAACGGAGGCAGAGTGGGAATCACAGCACCATTTTATCTGCGTCTACATAGATGTCTGTGGAAAAGCCGCCACTTCAAAGTCACAGTTTGCTGTACCCAGGCTCTGTGTGTGTGTGTGTGTGTGAGTGTGTGAGAGTGAGGGAGACCACTCTCTAAGAGGGGCCATAATTCTTCTCATGACCCAGCCGTGCAGAGCTATGAACAGGATTGAACCTTCCGTGACGGACAGAAGCTTCTCGGTCTTCTCTTGCTTCATAAATGGTAGTGGCTACTGCAGCGTAGGCGTCTTTTTATTCTCCAGTGAAAAATGTCTTTGAACCCTGTATTACTTCTCTGTATGAATGGAGGCTTGGCCTAGGAAAGTAGGCTTTTTCTTAGGGTGTTTTTTTTTTTTTGTATAACATAAATGAAAAGTGATGAAAGTGAATAAAAGCTAATACCAGAAAAGAGTGACAAATAAGATTATGCCAGTCATACATTGTTTTGGAAAGGGCCTAGGCTGTGTGTCTCTATGCTGCTATTTCTTCCACGACTTTCTAATGGTTTGAGGGTTATGGTGCCCTTCTGGATTTCCACATGTTAAAGTGAAGCAAAGCCCTAGGTCCGTGTGTAGAGCAGTACGGTGGTGAAATCAAGGAACCGTGACAGTGACTCATGGTGAGCAGCTGCCCGTCATCGCAGTGCTGTGTCCATTTCTGCTGCTCTTGTTCCCCTGGATTTAAAAAAATTTTGTTGGTATTTTATTTTGCTTTATTTAGTATTCTTTTGCTGATCAGGGAAATGAAAGAGGATTGAAATATATAAATAAGGTTTCAAAAATCTGGTATGAGAAACATTCTTTTAAATGAAATGGGTTTAAGAAGTAGACCTGTTTTTGATTAACAAGGGATTTTTTTCTCATATGTATATACTTTACACTATATGTATTTGATGGTAATGTTTGAATCTTTTCAAAATTAAAAGAAAATGTAGCATGGTTATAATATATTTTGTGTTTTCTGTAATAGGCACACCTATTAACAAACGACCTGTACTTGGATATCGAAATTTGAATCTCTTTAAATTATTTAGACTTGTACACAAACTTGGAGGATTTGATAATGTAAGTATTACAATCAAAGTGAAACATGTTTTTCATACATGTTTTCTCATCTAAAAATTAGCTAAAATTGTCTATTACTAAGAACCTAAGAATAAAAGGGAAGGAAAATAGAGAGTACAGGTTAGAAACAGCTACCTTCCTCAGACCAAATTTAAATTTAATTAAAGATTTTTAAAAATGAGTTTTCTGATTTATTGTTAAGTTTCTCAAACTTTTGCTTAGCACAGCCATGCTGGTGGAGATTCTCTTTCTGTGTCTCTTTTCCACTGGACTGTATAGTCATTGAGAGCAGGAATCTACCTTAATATTCTTCATATCCTTAAATCTCTGCCACTGTGCTTTTTATATATAGAAAACATTACTTACATATGTGTGTATATATATGTGTGTGTGTGTGTAGATGTATATGTGTAAAAACATGCTGGAAATCTTGGTTGAACTGAAGAAACTATTTTAAGGTTGCAAAGATGTGTGGTGCTCATCTAGTTAAGACTATTCTAGGGAAAAAAAAGTATTCTGCTTTACTGAGATCCATAAAACTGCTTTGATTTATTAACTTGAAAGTTTTATGGGAAATCATGACCATAAAATAATTTTAGGTCTGTCTCCTTATTAAGATTTTGATATAGGAATGTGGATATTTTCTTATTTTCTACAGCAAGATTATTTAAAAGTCAAATGGCCTAGTTTTTCAACATTTGTAATTCTGTGAGATTTGTTAGAATACCAAAATATTGTTGTAAACCAAATTTTTGATTTAGAATTTACCAAGATTGCTATTTTTCATTCCTTGAGACTAGAGCCAGTAAGTATAAAAAAAAATACATATATATATATATATATATATAATATTTATCAAAATTCTAGTATATTCCCACTTCTTAATTTGTGAGTTTTCGTTTCACTTTGTCCATTAGATTGAAAGCGGAGCTGTTTGGAAACAAGTCTACCAAGATCTTGGAATCCCTGTCTTAAATTCAGCTGCAGGATACAATGTTAAATGTGCTTATAAAAAGTAAGTCCATGTGCTTGGTATAGCTGTATTCAGTATTTTACCTACAAAGCAGGATGGAATTTACCAGATAACTGAGGCTTAATCATTTCTTCTTAGAAGAAATTAAGAAAGCTTTATTAGAGTAATCACTATATAATAGTGTTTTCTAGAGTATATTCTATGAATACTAGATCTACGAGATATTAGGTAAAGAAAGTTTTTGTGGCCAAGTAAATTTGGGAAATGATAAAGTCTTAAATTCAGATAAACCCCTGTTTGAATCCTGGTTCTGCCAGTTATTTGCTCTTTGTGCCCTTGGACCGTTTTCTGTTCTCTTAAGCTTCAGTTTTCTCATTTGTAGAAAGAGTTGGTACTATTTGCCTCCTAGGATTGCTCTGATGACTCAGTGAAATTTTACGTGTACTGAGACGTCCAGTGCCTGGCATGTAAGAAATGCTCAACAAATCGATGCTATTACTGATACTTCTAGTAGCTCCTGTTGTTGCAGTTCTGAGCTTAAGATTATGACTATCTTTTCACTTTCAGCATAGTTTTAAAAAACTTTTTTTCTTTGAAAAATGTTTCTATTTAGGTAAAAGAGTTTGGGAAGTACTGAACTAGAATAAATTAGAGTATTAAGATGACTCAGTATCTGAGAACTTAAACAGAAGAAATGAATACATATTTTAAAAACCACAACTCTGCAGTATCATTTTGAAATGTTTTCCCAAATATAACCTCTTTTCATGTTTCCAGATACTTATATGGTTTTGAGGAGTACTGTAGGTCGGCCAATATTGAATTTCAGATGGCATTACCAGAGAAAGTTGTTAATAAGCCATGTAAGGAGTGTGACAATGTAAAAGAAATAAAAGTTAAGGAGGAAAATGAACCAGAGATCAAAGAAATAAAGATTGAAGAGGAGGAGAATGTAATACCAAAAGAAGAAAAGCCCACTGAAGAGGGCACTGAAAGAAAGGACAATACTCAGCCCTCTCTGGTAAATCAGACACTGTTCACAGTCCTGTGCCTGCTTTGTACATTTTCCACATCTTCTGTGACGTTTTCATGGATACTTCATTATATAATTTTATACTTCACTGTTCGTGCTTTTTTTCATTAAGTGCTACTTTTGTATTTAAAATAGCTGTTAACTATTTTTGTCTAGTGTTTTTAGAAATGGCAGAAGTTTCTTAAAATAATCTTTCTCAGTATTAGTATTGGTTGGTGTCTCTCTTTGATAGCTGTTAGATAAGGGAATTAGGTCGAGAGCTTTTGTTTTTGTTGGTTTAGTTCCTCTGATCTTTTTCTAGGGAAGTAAAAAGAATTTATTAGAATCTATACCTATGCAGTCTGATCAGGAAAAAGAGATTAACATGAAAAAAACAGAAGAAAATGAAAATCTGGAAGATAAAGATGATGAGACAACCAGGGTGGATGAATCCCTCAGCATAAAGGTAGAAGCTGAAGAAGAAAAAGCAAAATCTGGGTAAGAAATTTGTTTTTGGTTAAGATGCATTTTGGCTGAATGGATTCTCGTCATTTGCCCTTTGTATGTGTGTGTATGTATGAATCTAAATTTGGTTGACAAAATATCAAATAATTGAGTAATTTTAATTTGCATTTATTATGTAAATAACATTTGCCTGCTTCAGAGACCCTACTAATGCAAATTTGTGGCAAAAGACCATACTCTTGATCCATTCTTCTTGCTCTCATCATGGAAACTTATGAAATTTTGAGCTAGAGAAAAGCATTTCTTACTGCATTAAGCTCTGCTGAATAACCAGATAATAAAAAACTGGGGAGGCGGCTTTCTCCTCCAGTGTTTTGTAGATGGCATGTTGGCTGTAGATCTTGAGAGTTGTAGTCATTTCTTAAGCAGAAAATAAGAATGGAAAAGTGCTAATAATTAGTTTTTAAAAAGCCTAAATTGTTATGTGTGTTTTATGTAACAGTAGTGTTTCCTTGTTTTGGTTAGTTTGGCATGATGAGTTACTTAGCAGTGTGATTTATGTCCTTACAGTGGATTTTATAGGTGATCTTGAGTATCTGATCTTTATTTCTGAGGTTTAAAAAATTTAAACATCTCCATTATTAGTGATTCATATAAATAAGTAAACCACATTTTTTAAAATCATTTTAATATTTTTCTGAAATATGGCCACAACATGCACATAAGCAGGGAAGAGAAAAAATCATGCTTAGATGAATATAGTAAAAGGTTTTGTTTTTCATACTTTGTTTTTATATATATATAAATATATGTGTGTGCAAATGTGTATTTCAAATACTCCTTACTGCTGTTGGAAGTTATTTCAGCTAGTAAGAAACTTAGTAAGTATTCAGCTCTTGCCTAAAATCTTTTGCTCATTTTAGTGTTCTTCTGAAATTTGGCCACAGCATGCAAATAAACATGGGAAAGCAAAACAAAACTGGGTTTAGATGAACATAATGCAGTGTTTGTTCATTATACTTGGTTATATTTCTCTGTGTGTAAATGTATATTTGAAGTACTCTTACTGCCACTGGAGGCTACTTCAATTATAAATAAATTTAGTAAGGATTTCAGCTTTTTGCCTAAAAATCTGATTTTTAGATCTGCAGATATTTCTGGAGCATCTACTGTGTGGAAGGCACTGTGACAAGGCTATATTTTCTCTTTGTTACTGATAATTATCTTAATTTTTCAAGTTGGTACTTCAGCTTTTTTTTTTATATAAACTGTATTGTGTAGATTCATAAAAACTCTTCAACTATATGGCTGTTTAATTTACCATAGATAATTATAAATGTATCATATCACAAACTGAAATTCTCCTGCTGTGACGGCCCTAATATTATAGCTGTTCTTTAGAAGCATTCTGTGTTAAGAATGTCCAAAATTGATTTCTGACTTTTATAAGTGCAACAGAAAATTTTTTAATTATAAAGAATTAATGTGAAAGTATTTTTCTAGTATATAAACTTTATGTGATTAGCTACTGCCAAGAACGTTCAGTGTCCTTCCTCCATAGTCCAGGTAAGGGAGATTATGTAATTAATTTATGTAAAATGCCTGATTCAAGTGCCTGGCTCATAGCAGATATTAATGAACTTTTTTTTTTTAAGTTTTTTTCCATTGTAAGTAAGGAGTATGAGATCAAACTTGGAAAATTTAATATTTCTTTGTGAGTTCACATGAAAAATCCTTGCTGATACTTTTGGTTTCCAAAAAGTAGTTCTCTAAAAGATAACTAGCAAAATGTGTGTGTGTGTGTGTATGTGTGTGTTTTCTGTGTGCTTATGATATACATCAGCTTAATTTTTTTAACCTATATGCCGATTGCATTTCATACTATTAAATGCTGTCTTCCTTGGCAAGGTGTGTTCTATTTGGTTTAGAGCATTATCTTCTCGTTTTGCTACTGAAGTTTAGAGGGAGGAGTAGAATATTTGCTTTGGCTGATAGCCAGTAATTGTGTTGTCTGCTTCTTTATATACTTTGGTGTATTATTTGAGTGACTCTCATTTTATTTTGGCTGTGTCTGAGGTTGATATTAAATGATTCAATATTTAATTTTTTATTGTTTTTAAAAATACAGAGTATTAGATTTTTATTCCAGATTAAATAAAAGCTTGCCCTGGCTACTGCGGACAGTAGGATTGTCTTGGCTGTTACTGACATTTACCAGTTGTGCTTAGTGCACATTATATAAGATGTAGTTTAGAGTTAGTTTCCATTTTAAAAATTTTGGACTTTTTATTCTGTATCTCTTTTATCTCTTATATGATGATTCTCAGGAGCATGATAAATCTCTTCATCTGTTGTAGCCACCAGAATACACTCCCTTTTCTTACTGCTCTGCAGAGATACAGTCGTATGATTCAAACAACTAGCATTCTTCCCAAGAAAGTCTTAACTCTATTAATTTTTATTTACATATGTGTACTATATAATATATGATTTATGTAAAGTTGTTAATAGTTTATCATTCATTAAACTCTTCATGATAATTTCTTAGCTATTTTAGCCTTACTAATTTTTCCTCATAGAAATGTTAATATATTTTCAGTAATAGAGATCATAGTTTTAAACCTCAGATTACACCTGGTTTGGTTCAGTTTTTTTAAATACCTATTTAATTTGACTGTAAATGGGTCTTTAAAATAGGAGTAATTCTCAGCAATCTTTGCAGACTGTGATTTATTTCAGAGAAAATTGGCACATTTGGTACTTGTGAACCAAGACTTAATTTCATAAGTCTGTTAAGTTTCCCTTCATCTCTTCTGCCTCATTATATTGAAGGAAAGAGCATAAAAAAATAAAAATAAAAAATAAAAAAGCATCACAGTTCTGCTTGTATCACTATTTGTAGATTATTTTTGTTGCCTATTTAATTGCATAATTAGGAACAGTAAAGTATGTTATTGCTAAAAAGGGTGCAAATAAGAGTATAAGACTGAAGTTATCAGTAGAGAAAGACTATAAACATTATATCCATTAACTTTTAAAGCTTAATTACTTAACCATCTTGTGGTTCTATTTTATGACATGTATTCATTTGTCAGCTGTAAAGTGATGCCTTCCTTCTGAGAGATAACTGTTGTCATGAGTATAGGCATCCTACTGCAGAGCAGAGCAGAGCTTAACAATACAGTCAAGAGTTTTCTATTGAAGTTAATATTTTTTCATAAATCTAGTGCTTGGAAAAATTTATTATTTAAGATTTTCTCTAATTTAATAGAGCTTATGGCTAATATAAAATGAGTATGATTGCTCAGTTTTAAAAAATACAGGATAATGAGGAGATCAGAATGGCTTCATTGCTGCTTCTGTAATGCAGCTGACTTTCAGTTTCATGTGATTTGGAACTGGCCTCTCTTATCCCTGTTCTTCAGAACTTCAGATTGAGAGACTTGGTAGAAGACAACTTTCAGTAAATATGTGGTAAAGAGGGCAGAACTTGTGATGGAGTTTAGAACAGACAGAAAAACGTGCAGTGATATTGACGGGAACTTCGTAGGATGATTCCTGAGAGAGGTAGGGTGGTATTTCAGTTAGTGCAACATTTGAAAATTTGATTGGAGCATCTTTGAAAGTTGTTAAGATTAGCCATTGGCTAGTTAAAAGTTTTGTTTGTAACATCCTGAGGCTGGAAGTCTTTGAATGAGGAATAATTTTTAGTCAGGAAATGGCTGTGAAGTGTAATGATTTTTATTTTTGTCAACTGAGATGTAAAACACTTTTACAATAAAACATAAGAAAAATATTACAGTCGCCCTTACTAGTTTCTTGCTATCAGCACAACTTCTGTTCTTCTGGCTGTTGGAAGTTTTCTTTTAATACACTTATTTTCCAATTTTGATTTTCCCTGAAAGTATCTTTCTGTAACCATGGTCGTCTTATACAGGTTTAGTTTTTAATATTAAATTCAAACTCAGAGAATTTCATACACTTGGAACCTGCTGTTCCCGGAACAGTCTCAGCCACGATTTTAATCAGTTTATGTGGTTTGGAACTGAAAAGCTTATGAAGTGTCTTTTATTAACTGCAATTTTTTAAACCTTTCAAGAGATGAAACGAATAAAGAGGAAGATGAAGATGATGAAGAAGCAGAAGAGGAGGAGGAGGAGGAGGAAGAGGATGAAGATGATGAGGACAACAACGAGGAAGAGGAGTTTGAATGCTACCCGCCAGGCATGAAAGTCCAAGTGCGGTATGGACGAGGGAAAAATCAAAAAATGTATGAAGCTAGTATTAAAGATTCTGATGTCGAAGGTGGAGAGGTCCTTTACTTGGTGCATTACTGCGGATGGAATGTGAGGTAACTTGAGTTTTAGCTAGTGATTACTACCTAAAAATCCTTACACAGTAATTTTCTATTTTAAAATTTGATTAATTGCAGCTTTATTAGCATTCTGATTGAGGTTGTAGTGTACCATATAAAACACAGAGCTTTAGCATGTAAATGCCTCGCTTAGTGACTTCCTTCTTACTGCTTTCAGTCCTTTGGAGATGTCCTTAGTGTCTAGAAAACTGAAGTCTGCACAGTTGACTTTTATATTATGCATGTAGGTTAACAGAGGCAACTTACTGGTGAACTGATAGAAAAATTTCCTAAGAAGGTGAGATTTGAGCTTCTTGATGTCACAAGCCAGTTGTCGGGCTTCTTGCTCTCTGGCGTTCGCAGCTACCTCGCCACAGTAACCTCTTCTTTATAATCTTCTCAAGTCATCGTGTTTCTTTCCTTTAGTAGGCAGGGACTTTAAAGTTGCGATTTCTTAAGAAGCTTTAGCTATTTCCAGAAGGCCTTATCTCTTCATTAACAGCTCTTGCATTACAGCCTTGTTCAGGAGCTCCAGAAATTTATGTTTATGTTTGAAACAAATGATTGAAATGCAAGGCTGCTTGACTGAAACAGAGCGCACGGTCCGACCGGTGCTTAACCTAGGGGACTGAAAGCAAGCCTGAGGCTTGGTTTTAGATTGTGTACAAAGACTTAACCCTTTTTCTTACACAGATTTCCTCTGGTTTGTCCAGAGAAATTCTATATTTGAATTTTATCCAAAATTGGCAAACCAGTTTTGGGATCTGATTATTTAGAAGTCTTTTAAGAAAAACCTTATTTATTTTGGAATGTTTGATGTTATGTTTGCAATATAGCCTGTGACCGAGGTGAAGAGGTAACCCTGGCAGTTTTAAGTGGTGGTTTTGTGGTGTACCAGTGTCTTCGTGGAGGAACACAGTTCTGTTTTACAGTTCAGTTGTATTCTGTAGTTACATCGTCTCAAATCTCCTGTTTCTTAAAAAAATACACTCTCTGTTTCTCAAAAGTACCTTTGTGTTGACCTTCTGCAGCAACAGGAAGCTCTAGAGGCATGTCTCTTCTGATTACTGTTTTTAATTTAAGAAAAGTGCAGTTCTGATCCATTCCGAAACGTGGAAGGAAATAGCAACTTAAGCCAGTAAGGAAATGTTCAGGAGTTTTGTTTGGGATTTTTTCTTTATTATTTCTAACCAAAAAGATGAATTCGGTTTTGGATTTTAAGAATACCTGTCATCAGTGTTGTCCTGATGAAATAAGCTTTCCCAGATACCACTTTGAACACTACGGGTGATTTATCCTTTTGGCCGTTGGTCCTTGCGCTGCCTCGGTGATGCATGACGTTCCTCCCCTGAAGGCCTGGCTGTTAATGATCGGGTTCAAAGGAAGATACCTGAGATCTCAGATACAGCTGCTAGTCTTTGCTATGCAGTCATTTTGATTTTACTAAATGATTATTAAATATAAATGTAGAGGGAGTTCCACTTTGGCCTAGGATGTGATTGTAAATGTTGAATATATTAGTGTGAAATTAGGAAGGAAAGATTGAAGCAGAAAAAAATTCTTAGTACTGAGCAGTGCCCACAAGGTAGATGAGAGCCAAATCATCTTTTACTTCTTTTTTCACTTTTTTTCTTCTAGTAGCTTTGCTAGTTTATATAATGAGACAGCTTTCTTGGTGGCCTTTATAAAATGCTTTAAATTCTGTGCTGAATGGATAGAATTTAGGTGTTCTCCAACTTTTCTGTAAACAGGGCTTGATTATTTTCTATTAATTATTTCATTTAACAGAAGAGGCTTAGTAGGTGTAAGAAATGAGACCTTTAGAAAATTATTCTGCAGTTAAGAGACAACTTTCTGTTTTGTTCAGAGAAGATTGACAAAAGGAAAGAGAAACACTATCCTAGGAGCACTTGGATGTTAGATGGTATAAAGAATGTTCTACAGTTTAGCTTTGAAATTGATAGGGGTGGATAGGGTGAGGGAAGACCTTAAATCGAGGCATTCAAGTTTTTAATAATACAGAAAAGAAAGTGAGACCTAGCTCAGCAAGACACGCTGTGTTACTGAGGATGCCACCGACTGCTGACAAGTCAAGCATTTGCACGGTATGAACTTTCAAGAGAAGAAAACTTACCGCCTTGATGAAGACGGGCAGGGAGGATCTCCGCAGACACCAGCATCATAGAGAAAAGGCTTGCACCTCAGTAGACTAAGCGGTTACTTTCCGTATAGTCAACATGACGGTATTCCTGTCTCTCTCTGGAGTAATAGCCAAGGAGTCTGTCTCATTGGTGAATAAGCAGTAATTCTGATTTTTGCTGCTCCTTCATGTCTGAAGCTACTCTAATGAGGCCCTCAGCAAATCCTCATCAGCTCTGCAACTATTTTCCCGTTATTTGGGGGACCTTCAGCTTGCTCTCTGAATCTGCACTTAAGAGATACGCAGTTAGAAATGAAGATTCATGCATGAAGGTTATGAAACTAGTTTTATCTTCATGGGCGATCGTTCATTACAATAGTGGTTCAGGAAATTTTGCTTGATTTGTTTGTGTGCATTTTGTTTGATCTGAAACATTTTCCAGCAAACAGATTTTTCTTCAAGATAATAAGAATTATCTTTCTTAATTAGAAAAATACTATTTTTCTTGTAATTTCTACACTTTTCCCTTTTTCTAAGGTGCTGTATAAACCATTACATTAATATAATTTTCATTTATACTTCTGTTCACAACTAAAAATGTTAAGCTTTGTTATACAAAATAGTGTTCGGGCCAGTTTGGTTTTTACTGCTACAATGAGAAAAAAGGCATTTTTACATGGTTACATGAAATTTATGAGAAATAGCTGGAACTCTGGATCCTAAACCACATAATGGCTTATAAATGGTGTAATATTGCTACAGAATTTTTCAGATTGATGACCATATATAAAACTACTGTCCAACACTATAGCATTTACTAGGTCACCCCATGCTTTTTTATAGAATTTTAAAAAACTCATCAAAAATAGCATTCAATATAGAAAAATGGGGAAATACATAAAAGTGGAAAGAACATTATTAATATTGTAGTGTATTCTTGTAGTCTTTAAAAAATATATCTCCACACATTAAAAATTATAGTCATACTTCAGTGATCTTTAGTCATAGGCTCCATGTCACATTTGTTTTAATTTCTCTTAGTGATGTTAATATTTTATAGAAGTTTTTAGTATCATTAGCTAATTGATCCTTTCACTCTCAGGCTTCTAGTTCATACCATAAGCATGAGATTGATGTTTGAAAAAGTTATGCTTTGAAATTCACCAGCCGTAAACTGAGTGTGCTGGGCTCATTCTTGTTCAGCGACAGCTCTCCATGGTCAGTGGTCCAGCTGGCGCTGGAACTCTCTAGACTACTTGGCCTGGGATTTAAAATACGTCAGTATTTTATTATGTATCAGTGCTGATTTATCTTCCTCTGTTCATTTTTACTTTGGCTTTCAATATTCAGGGAGTTGGGAATTTGATTAGAGAACTATTTTTGTATTGAGGATTTCCAACTGCATTAAAGAATACCCTTAAGCTAAAGAAAAAGGGAAAAGAGACTCTAAAATTTCACCTATAAAACTCTTAAATAAGTAAAAATAGTTCTATTCCATATTACAAGTTATAGAAAACTGAAAGTAAGATAAATTATACTTAAATACAGTATTTGAAATAAAAATGTGTTTCATTTAAAAAAATTCCTTGTATTTCTAAGCAGATTGGCTCCTCCTTGGAGGGAATGGGTGGGAGTGGGGACTAGTAAAAAAAAAACTGACGAATAGGTTTGATCCCACTTTTTGTGAACATTCAGCTGCTTTTCATCAGAATACTCCTTTATTTGGCAAACATAAGTTCATTATCTGTGTGCCAAATACTCTGCTTGGCACTAAAAGTACAAAGAAATAGTCCGTATTAAGGAATTGGTTGTCCAGGCGGGAGACAACCACACAGGATTTACAACTCACCCTTCCCCGCTCATGCCCTCAGCCCTCTCCTTATGTTGCTTACATTCTTCAGTAACTTGTTATAATCGTTTTTTGACCCCCATGCTCTGCTGTTGCTCTTGTGTTGCTCTGTACTCTTGATAAAACCACCAGAGCACCAATTAGATCTGACCTGCCTCCTGCCCTTTCCTGCACCTGGGCCGCCCACCCTGCTGGAGGCCAGCAAACCTCCGCCCGACTGGTCTTTCTTTAGACTCTTGGCTGTGAACCTAAAGTGGGCGCCACAGACCCTCCTGCCCTTCACTCTCCTGCTTTCTTAGACTATTTAATGCTGTTTTGGTTCTTTTTAAGGGAGTATTTTAAATTATTATTAGTGCAATTTTTATTTGCAGTCTAATTAATATGAAATATTATATTAGTTCCAGGTATATAATGTAATGATTTGATATTTGTGTATGTTGCAAAATGATCACCACAATGAGTCTAGTTAACACATCACTATAGGATTTTTTCCTTTTTCTCTTACTGTGTCTTATCTCCTCAAATCCCCAGCAGCTCTTCCACATCCTCACTTTCAGCTGGTGACCTCTTTGAAAAATTGAAACGAGAGAATTCTTACAGAATTCCACTGCTTGGCCTTCTTGCCTGCATCCGCTGCCAGGTTCTCTGCCCTCTCATCTTTGGCCCTTGGTGGACGAGCATGCTGCTGCCTAGGACCCGCCTTCTCACCTCCATACCTTCTTGCCTAAATCAGGGATATGCACCCAGGAATTCTCCCCGCTTCTCTCTCTCTCCTAGCCTTTCCCATCCACGTGCAGACCTGCAGTCGCTTCTCCCGTGTCAAAGACGGCTCGTTTGCGCGTCCCCTGCTTTCCCTACTATGCCGTTTCCTTGCTCTATTTGCAGCAGAAATGATTGGCGTGACCTACACTTGATATCCAGCTTCTCTCCGGTTGTTTTTGGGTAAACCCAAGCCAGTAAGACTTTTGCCCCCACCACACCTCCAGAACCACCAGTGACCCCAGCGGGCTGAATTCCGCCCTTATTTCTTGGCTTCTTTTCACTTGCCTCACCTTCATCTTTCATCCAGTGATCGCGCCTCCTGTGGTACTTATCTCCTGGGTTCCAGCTGCTGGCGCTGCAACTGTATTTTTCTTTTCTCTTTTCTTTTTTCTTTTCCTTTCTTTTCTTTTCTTTTCTTTTCTTTTCTTTTCTTTTCTTTTCTTTTCTTTTCTTTTCTTTTCTTTTCTTTTCTTTTCTTTTCTTTTCTTTTCTTTTCTTCCCTTCCCTACTCCTCTCCTCTCCTCTCCTCTCCTCTCCTCTCCTCTCCTCTCCTCTCCTCTCTTTTCTTTTCTTTTCTCAAAATTAAGAAGCCATCCCTCAGTTATTCTGTCTTGTATTTATGTGTTTTCTGCCTTCTGACTGTTTCCTTCTTTTATTCTTTCTGGTATCCATTTTAACTTGTTTTACATTCTATTCCTATTTTCCCCCTAATTTGAGTTCCTTTTCTGATACTGAATTTTTCTAAATTATTTTTTGGAGCCAAAGGAATTTGAGCTCCTGGAATATAACTTCCATCTAGGACTGTGGGTAGATTTTTTCAGTGTTTAAGCTTTCTACATCAGGATTCCATTACTTTCCATTACAAAAGTGCATTTTTAAAACATTAAAAAAAATCCCAGTTTCATATTCTTTCCATTGATATCCCTTACCATATCTAGAATATTATGAATGTGCCTGGCATGTGGTAACTATGAAATGAATATTGAACTAAATTGGACCTCCTCCTGGCAGCAGAGTGGAAGTAGAGCAGAAGTTGAAATCCGAGTGAAAGGGACAGTGTACAGAAGTGGGACCTGTGGGGTGAGGAGGCTGGTGGGGGTTGGGACGGCTGTGGCCTGGAGCGTCTTCTCTGTTACTTCTCTGTTGTTTCTTACATGCTGACTCTTCAACTTTTTGAGGAGCAAACTCTTTTCCACAGAGGCTGCACCGTTTTACATTCTTACCAACAAGGTGTTAGGGTTCCAATTTCTCCATATTCTTGCCAACATTTGTTACTTTCTGTTTTGAAAAAATGTTTATCCCAGCTCACCTAGGTTATCTCATCGTGGTTTTGGTGTGCATTTCGCTAATAACTAGTGACGCCAAGCGTCATGTCATGTGCTTGTTTGTGTATCTTTTCACTCTTGATAGTGTCTTTTGCTGTATAAAATTTTTAATTTTGAAATGGTCCCGTTTATTTTTTTCTTTGTTGCTCGTGGGTTTGGTATTGTATCCTAGAAAATGTGCAGGCATACATTTCTTTATTCCTTTCCTACCATACTTTCACTGTCCACACCATTGGACTTAGGAATATTGATAAGAGTATGAAGTTGTTCTACTCACGTGCTTTGAAATAATTATTCTGGTCATGATAGAAAGGAAAGCTAGGTCTTCTAGGAAAGTTAAAGAAGTATAAATGAAGCCATTTGACCATGGTTTCCAAGTAAATGTCTGTAAGCCCGTTTTAGGAGGAGAAGAGGAACATTGTCCCATCTCCTTTTCACCAAGCCTTCCTGTTCCCTTTGCACGCCCTCCTCCTGTGTGCTGCTCTTTTCACGATACCTCGCTGGCATCTCCAGACTCTCGCCTCTTTTAGCCCTTCTGTCACAGACTCCTGGCCTGTTCACTTATGTTTATGACATAAAGCATATTGAAATTAAAAACTACTGTGAAAATGAAAGGACTGTATCTTATTGCTCATGTGAAGAATTCTTTTGCAGCATGCAAAAGCTTTGTATCAAACAGTCCTACATATTTATATTTAAACCAAAACTTATGAGCAGTGAATAAGGTGAACATGAAAATAATTTTTATTTTAAAAATGACTTTTTAATTAACTAGTTTTTTCAGTGCAAGCTAAACATTTTCTTCATGGAAAAGATGAATAACTCAAGTATTTTTGCACTCAGATGGGTTTTCTTTTTTCCTCTCTTCCTGTAAACAGCTTAGGGTGTTCACTACACTAGGCCTGTCCGTTACGTATTTTTTTGTACATTGGCAGGTACACTTAATGTAAAGTATAACTTGGATCTGTTCCATGTTGTGGTTTTGTAGAGTGGCAGGTGCATCAGTATGTTTGTCTACATGCACAAAAAATACTAATCCCCTAAGCTTATCAAATATTAATAAACTTTTGGGGCACTTTTAAAAGTATCTGCCTCACAAAATACAGCGAGTGCCACAGTTGTTAGGCATTTGCAGTTGTCTCTAGGCCTGGAACAGGACCCTGTGTGGTTTTCTTAGCATTGTATACTGCCTCTGCCTAAAGACCTAGTCTTTGTCTCCTTTTAGACAGTTCAGTCCTCTAGGAAAACTGATCAGTGTGATTACAACACCATTCTCTTGGCCTGGTTGTGTCAAAACTTTAATATGGTTATGCTCTAGTATTCATGTTCCTGTCATTCTCCTGTTATATTCCTTATTATGATAAACACTACTCCTGTGTCTTTGATATGTATTTGAGTGTTATATGAAGTGGAAATATGCAATGTTAATGGTATGCTTAGAATATTATTTTTCAATAATACAGTGCTTTTATTTTTGTTTTATCTTAAGCACGTGACTAAAAGCTTCAAATTGTATTCATTAGGTCTGTTTGTAAGTTTTGCTTTAGAAATTCTCTCATTAAAAATATGTAAACAGATTATTATAGAAAATTCATAAAGTGGGTAAATATTGACTGAACTGCTTCTAAGTTTCAGGGCTGATAGTAACTAGTGCTGCTTTTTACTGTGACGGGCTCTTGTTTCTACGACATTGTCATATTTTCCCCTCATATTTTCTTAATTAAGGGGGGAAAATTTCTTTCCTTGCTAAGAGAGCCTAAGTTTCCACTCTAGATGTGAGGTTTTTTAAAGCTTAGTTAGTTTTATGACATGTATTAACCTTTTTGTGTATAGGTAGGTAAGATATAAGATACATATTGTTAAGCAACTATTAAATGAGTGTATCCATTATGGAAAACAAAATACAAGTGATTTTAGTATTTTACTTATATTAATGGTTAGTTATTAGATTTTATCATTTTATAATCTATATGCATATTTTCAATAGTGAGTTTTTACTGTTTGGTTTTGTTTATGAAGTCATTTGTACAGTATTTTTATTCTGCATGTAATATTGTTTTTTTAAGCCTCTGAGAGTATATCTTTTGGGTATGTACTAATACATGGCTGATAATTTTTCTTTGAAAGTGGTTTAGTTGGGTTTATGCGTAACCAAAATCTGAACTGATGTGGGCACAGTAACCATTTTGGTGTCTTACATGTGGTTGACTAATGTTCTTTTCCATTTTTATTGTTGCTAATGGATTTCTTAGATGATTTGCCAACACATCCAAACAAAACTCATAAAGCTTTCTTGTTAGCTCTGTTTTTCTCTGGTGAGAGCAAGTGTGCTGTGGTCTCTGAATGGTTCCTTTTCGCTTTGTGTAAATATTTTAATTCAGCACTTGAAATTTCAAATATTGACATAGCTGCTTTTTTGGAAAGGTTTGGAAGGTTTGTATTGGTACTTCTGTAATTACTGATGAGAGCTGTCTTCTGCTTAATGGTCCGCACCAGTGTGGGAGCTGTGAGGCTTGGTCCCCAGCGCCCAGCGCAGAGCCTGCCCCAGGACAGGGACCTAAGGCCTGTTTGTCAAATGAATGAGCCCTTGAGCAGACTCTTCATATAGTTTTTTAAATTTGGGGATCATCTGGTCCACCGGCTTCATTTTATGAGGTCAGGAAGCAGACCCTTAGAGTTTAATGAGGTGCCCATGCATCTGTTCTTTCCTGCTGCTCCATTACTTGGATGTTAGATGATCTTGATGGAATATTCTCACATAAGTCATGTATATACTTTTAAAATGTTTCCCTTAGTACTTCACTTAAATATCAGATACTTGTCTAGACTCCATGCATTAATTACAATGAATTTATTGATAACTGAATTGGAAAAGTGTACTCACTAATAGACTTAATCTTAATTTTCTACCTCAGTATTTGTTAATATTTGTTTCAATATTTGTTTTCCTTTTTTTTAATATTTATTTTTAAATGGAAGAATTTAGTAATCCTCTTTTCCTTGTGCTCTGGCAAACTATATTTCCTTATGTCACAAAGAGACCAAGTCCTCTCTTCTGATCATAATTTCTAAATTTAAAGTCCAATTAAAGGCAGTATAGTTTATATCAGTCATCCCCACTACCTCATTTTCCTCAGACATTCTCATAAAACTCTGTTGCTTGGATTTAAAGTTGCAAGTCATTATGTTCATAGGCCAATCACTTTGTTCAAATTTTTCTGCTCAAATTTTTCTCCTAGTTTTCAAGTTACATTATCACAAGACATGATAGCTAACAGCAACAGGCCTGTCACCCTTTAGAGAAATCTAGTTAACAATAAAGTTGTTTCTTTGAATGCTTCCTAAATAGCTGTTGGGTAGTGTTCTTCCGACACAGTAGAGAGACTCCATCAAAACATGCATTCTGTTGTCTTGATTCCCTGTGTGATGCTTAAAGCAGAATCCAGGCTATTGCCGAGCCCCTGTGCAGGGATGGTCTTACAGCTAAGGGTGGACAGCAGATCCCTGAATTGGGGGATGTTTGAGAAAAAGATGGAAGCATTTTAAAAACAAAAAACTTATATTTGACTTAGTCATTAAAATCCTTGTATTCGTTAAGAATGTATTTTAAAGTATGAATGGATATTTCACTTGGTATGGTACCCAAGGGGAAATTGAGAAATATTTCATGGTCTTCTGCTTTTCAGCTGCAATTTTCTCCTCTTTGCCACTTCCCAGTAATTTCCATTTTTATTGTATTCAAAATATGTGAATTTGAGCTAATTTTCCCGTTTTTTTATCTTCTTTGACTACTTTCTTATGCCCAAAGTAAATGTGTTGTAGTCTCTTTCTAATGTTAAATATGTTACACAAAAAGTCTAAGTTTATATAAAATGTACCGAATCAATGGCGGCCTTTTTTGTAGTTCTGAACTAAGTTCCCTTCATTGAGGTCTTTATTCTCTGTATTGGACAGGGAATCAGAGTTCTTGGCCCCCTAATACTACCTCCTTTATTTAAATCAACAAGCACTAGTAAAATAAAAATTAAGTTAACCTAGCTCTTTCTTACATAATTTAGTGTTAGTAGGAAACGTTGAATTTTGGGGGGATATCAGTTTGTTTTTTGCCCACATGAATTTTTGTTTTTCTTCTTCCTATTCTTTGAAACTATTCTGTAAAGAAAATAGAACTCTTGAATAATACTCTAATGAGTAATTACATAAAGGAAAAGAGCATTTCCTAACTTCAAAATAGAAAGATCAGTTATATATAGCTGTCAGTTTATTTTCTGATCATCTTTTTTTTCCTTATAAGATTAATCAGCCACGTAAAGTGCCATTTAGAACCTCATTACATTTTGAAATATTTGTTAATGTTTACGTTAGTCTTCTCAATCTCTATTTGATAAGGACATTTATAATTTGAAAAGGCTTCCTGAACCAAAATTCTCACACATTGTGTTCACCGTTCCCTCTCATCGTGGGTTGGTTCCTCCTGTGCTTTCTTAGTGCGGCCTTTTCAGCTGCTGGTCTGGCCTCTTCTCTGTGCTTACCCTGGGTGGGACCTGGCGTGCCCTCTGCCGTCATTCTAGTATTTCTTTTAACAGGCAGTCCGCTTCCCGTTCTGAAATGAATTCGATAGATTTCTAAGTCATGTTCTAGTTCTAAACAGTATTACTTACAACATTAACAATATTTTGTTACTACATTTTATGCAAAGAGAGCATTAATCTGGCTGAGAAAAAATATAAAACTAGTATCAGAACAAGGGAATACCTGAACAACCAACCAGCACTGAGAAAGTAGAATAGAAAGAGGCAAATAATAAAGGAGTCATAATAGAATATTAATTGATACTTAAGAACCATAAGTTACCATGTAATTAATTACTCTAGTAGGAAACATATCTAAAGAATTTCCCAAGGAGTCTTCTAAAATCATACAGAATATTCAGTAATTTAAAACAAAATTGTTATCCAGACAGTAAGACCACAGTGTTTAATTACTACTATTCAAATATTTCAGAAGTGTATTTAGTTTGTTTCTTCTAATTCTGGAATGTCTCTTTTTTCCTGCCTGGCCCAACACTCTTTCCACCCACAGACTCACTACTTACGTCCTTCAGATAGTCGGCCCTCTCGTAGCGTCCTGCGTGTGTAACTGGATGGAGGAGCGCGTGCTTAGCACGCAGCACCTGTGCTCTGGTGGAGCTCAGGCAGTGAGCGTCAGCCTTGCCATACGGAGTAGACATACTTTTATTTATGTACCTTGCTTCCTAAGAGAATTCAAGTAACATACATTATTTCTGCATCAGAAAGAAATCTTCCTCTATTACAATGAACATTTTAATTATAAAGACAGTAACTAT
Source organism: Vicugna pacos (assembly GCF_048564905.1). Lineage (NCBI taxonomy): Eukaryota > Metazoa > Chordata > Mammalia > Artiodactyla > Camelidae > Vicugna > Vicugna pacos. Next base: position 29,744,120 of record NC_132997.1, on the reverse strand, counting down.
TTTTTGCTTGTTTGATGCTCCTTGTAAAATACACAAGTGTAAAATATTTTGGTGATAATTCTTACATTGAAAGCTACTGTTTTAACCTAATTTGAAATCTGTTAATGTCAGAAGTCCAAGGTGAATTGAGTAGCAATCTTACTGGTAAGTAGAAATGTCTAGTATTACAAAACTAGCCATACAACAGATAGTCTTAGGTAAAGGTAAAAAACTGTCACATGCTCGTTTAGCTTTTGTTGATGTTACATGTGACCTTAATGAACTATTTTTAATTTATCTCATAAGAAAATAGAAAGCTTGTTTTGTTTTCTTTTAAACGAAGTATATCGCATTGATTTACATAACTATATTCAAATGAGAGCAGCTTCTAGAAGTTCACATTCAGCTTTGTGTGGAGGGTGGAGATGTTTTCTGTTCTTTCTTCGCCTTCACTCCAATTTTGGAAGGAAGTAAATTGCTTTCTTCTCAAGCATAGTACAATTTTCTGTATTAATGGGAAAATTAAAAGTACTGTAAACATACAGGTAGCTACTATGTGTCAGCATAAATATCAAAGGTTGTGTTTAGTAGAAGAATAAAGTTGTCTTCAAACATTTCACAGTACTCATCACATAGTCGATCCTCAAAAAGCCATATGTGATGTGCAGTCTTTTTTTTTTTTTTTTTTTAACCTTTTTAGTGTGTCTTTTTTTATACAGAATGAACTAAGTCTGACCAGGGCCACATAACTGGTTAGCAGGGCTTATGGAAAGACTTTTCTAGAACTCATTCCATTCTTTCCTCGTTCTAATTATCACCGTGGCCCTCAGCAGTTTCCTGCAGCTGCAGACACAGCCTGTTGCATGGGGGTGAGCCCGCAGTTTTGCCGCAGCCCGCGGGAGTTTATATATATACACCCTCCAGGCCCACCTAGAGCAGGGATGTAGCTGTTAGTCAGGTGGGACCCAGTCATTCACCTCCTGGCTGGGGCTCTCTGTTACTTCAGTTAGTACCTCTAGTAACAAGGACATTTTAATTTAGAACCTCATTTTCAGTTGCTCACGTTCTTGAGTTAAAAATGTCGGTAAGTTTTCCATTTTCCAGAATAAATGTATAAAACTTTTGAACATAAAAAGAAATTAGTTTTTAACGTTTCTTCTTTCTAGCTGAATTTTTACAGAAATAAACTGTCAGTGTTTTTGCTTGAACCGAACAGATTTATTGCAGTCAGTAGTACCTTGCACCCTGTACAGGCAGGCGGACTGTCCTTCCATACACGCAGGAAACATTACAGGAGACTGAGAACTTGGCAGAGCCATGCTTTCCCTGAGCTTCCTGATATGTTTAGAAAAAAGTCAACTACTTCTGCTTAAGAACAAAACAAAGTGAACAAAGAAGTATAGAAAATACTGTGATTTCTCTTGATAGTTACTTAGAGATTTGGTTTCTCTCTGGTGGAGCAGAGGAAGGAGTGCTGGTCTGGGAGTGCAGAGATGTGCCGAGTCGCAGCTCAGCCAGTGGCTGACTGTGTCCTTGGACAGGTCACTCCTTCGTTCTCTTTGGGCCTTGGTGGCTTTATTCCTTGAACGAGGAAGTTGAGCAAAATGACCTCCAACATCCTGTCCAGTTCTGAATGTTATGATTCTATTTATGAGTTTCTCGTGAATGCGGCATAGTTACTTCTATTTATATTCATTTCCTTCAATTTTAGGTATGATGAATGGATTAAAGCAGATAAAATAGTAAGACCTGCTGATAAAAATGTGCCAAAGATAAAACATCGGAAGAAAATAAAGGTAAGCGCCTGCTTTGCTGTACATCATGGCTCTTAATTAAAGAAATTTTCCTCCCAAGTGATGTATTAAGTGTGTGTACCTTAGCATTACTAGAGTTGGAAATATTCTCTTGAAATAGCAAATGTATCAAATGCTAGGTGTGGGTCCAGCTCATACTGTCAGCTTGTGGAAAGGCAATTTGAAAACGGCACTAAATGATCTTTGAGGCCTCCTTGTTCCTGCGTTGTCTGAGCCACTCAGCCAGGTGGCCCTTCCCCGTGTCAGCCGTTCCCTGCACTGCTGGTCTCCAGCCAGCAGCCCTGGGCTTCCTGCCATAGCCTTGAACAGTCCAGAGAAGGAAGAGGTGTCTGAGGGCAGGGAAGGGCCTGTCTGCAGCTCTTCTTTTCTTCTCCTTCTCTCTCTGTCTCGCAGCTTATGTGGCTGTGGCTTAGAACACGTTCACAGGACCTGCTAGGCGTCCCCCACAGAGGAGCTGTAGGGGTCTGTTAATGAGCTGGTGTGGAAAGGAGTGTTTCTTCTGTGTATGACAGAGTTACTCTTATTCATTCTAAGACTAAATCTTTTTAATGTTTTATTATAAAGTAGATCATTAACTAGATTTTAGGATATTTTTTATCTTTTTATCTTTTTAATAGTTTGAATGATATGTATAGTTGAGGTCTTTAATAGTTCTCCAGAAAATGAATTTTAACATTAAAAATGAAGAGCTATTTACTTTCCTGAAGAGTGATACCCTAATGACCCTAAATACTTCAAGTTTCCCTCTAAAGTGATTATCCTTTTGCACTGTGGAACTGAGTCCGTGTTTTTGAAGTTTGGCTTAGCAGCCTGGCAGCTACAGCCCAGGGCTGTTCAGCCTCCTTTTCATCCCCAGTCTTGGTCTTTATGGGCAGTATGGCACGCACGCTGTATTTAGCATGGCTTTGAGCTACTAGAAGGGTTTTGTGTGCGTGGCACTAAAAAGCCAGTTTCCTTACTCAGAGCAGGTTTTCGGGGTGGTGTTTCTCAGGTAGGGGGTCGGGCAGGGTTGGGAGCAGCAATACTAGAATATTACTTGGAGAGTTTTTTCTAAATAATTATTTGGCTCTCAGTTTAGTTCTTGGCCCATCCCAAGCATTTAAAATTCCTGGTAATGAGGAAAGAAGGATGTGAATTTTGAAAAAGCTTCGTACAAAATATATAATATTGGATGCCCCTCCCTCGATCTCATCTGACTCTGAGAAGCACTGTTTCTAAGGCTGTCCTGTGACGGTCGTTAAAAGCCACGTTTGAACCTCGTGTGGGATAGACTATTTCTGCCTTCAGAGTGGATGGTGTATTATGAGCTCTGGTATAAGGCGGTGACGTGATGAAAAGACTGGCAAGAATAGAAAAACTAGATCACCGCTAACCGTTGATAGGTTTTGGTAGTCTCCCTGCATGTACGCCTTCTCAGTGCATTCAGGGAATTCAGCCCCGATGCTCTGAGTCAGTGGGCCTCACACTCAAGCACGTGTCACGGTCACCTGGAGGACTTGCTCAAACTCGGATCGCTTGGCACCGTCCCCAGCACTTCCATTCACTAGATCCGAGTCTGGCTCCAGTTTTCATTTCTGACAAATGACCAGAGATGCTAACGTGGCTGGGCCCGGGTCCACACTTGGAGAACTACTACCCTAAAGGGTCTGTTGTCTGTAATGGATTAACTTCTCTGCTGTACATCCGGCATGAGAGTAGCTATGCACCGTCTCGGGGAGAACCGTGACAGTAGTCACTCAGATTCTGCAGTCTGTGCAGCAGCTTCAGAGCTGCTCACGGCTACGTCATGCTCTGTCTACAGCATCATGTAGAAGCCTGTCTAAATTATTTTTTCTATCAATTATTTTAAAAACAAATTTAAAAAACAGTTTCCAGGAATCATTAGTTATCCTCTGCTGATCTGTTCCTCAGTAGAGAATTTGAGATCATTTCTCATTTTTCCTGAAATGTTACTAATTTATCAGTGATCCAGGAAGGCTGCCCCCTGACTTGACTTCACAGCGAATCATTTGTTTAGAGTTACTCCCAGCTGTCAGCTGAATGCAGACATACGAAACTTTGTTATTCCCAACCACATTTTATATTGAGAATCTTACAGGTTTTAGAACTACCAGGTTGAAATTGTGTTTCTTCGTTTTAAAATGACTATTTAATGTAAGCCTATTGTGATACACTTTTAAAGAACTCGTAGCACCTGTTACGACTATTGGCCGTATGGAAAGTTGCTAGTCTTAGTTGCCTACTTTATTGCTAATTTATTTCCACTATTAATATATAAATATTAGAGAAAAATGTGTTTCTCTTCCTGTGGTATTTGTTAAATAACCGTGAAAAAAAATCGGGCTGTTGTAAGGGACTTTGTTTTTCTTCCTGTGTCGTTTGATGATATAGTCTGTAACTTTGAGTTAAAAACGAGTTTTATCATTGTTACTAATACGCTACCTCATGATGAATTATGGCTGACATGGGATACTTTTGTTTCTTAACCTAGAATAAATTAGACAAAGAAAAAGACAAAGATGAAAAGTACTCTCCTAAAAACTGTAAACTTCGGCGCTTGTCAAAACCACCGTTTCAGACAAACCCATCTCCTGAAATGGTGTCCAAATTGGATCTAACTGATGCCAAAAACTCTGACACAGCTCACATTAAATCCATAGAAATCACTTCTATCCTTAATGGACTTCAAGGTAAACATAACAAGCATTTGTTTTTAGTTTTTATAAATCAGATTTTATAAAGGTAATTCAGTGATTATCAAATTGTCTTTTTTAATTGAACTAGAATTTTGTTGACTCTTATTATAATCTGTTATTAAAATCTATTATAAAATCAGTTGTTGATTAAGGCTTGGAAGTGTTTCTGTTACTAGTAGATCTAAGGGCACCATTAGATTTTAGTTAAAATTTAAGTACACCAGAAACTGATGCAATTGTAAACTGACTATACTTCAACTTAAAAAAATAATAATATTCACTCTCTAGTACTATTGCTGTTTTTTTTTCAGGTACCGCTTTCTCTGTTGCCATGTAAAGCATAGTTTGTATTATGTAATATCAGACTATAAAATTATACTGAGTAGTTCTGTAAAGAATACCAAACTGTGCTTATCTTGATTACATTTGTTATGATCTCTTTCATGATGTCTTAATCTTTCAAGCGGAATGAAATTTAACAAATAGGGGGAGGGTATAGCTCAGTGGTAGAGTGTGTGCTTAGCATGCATGAGGTCCTGTGCTCAATCCCCAGTATCTTTGTTAAAATAAATAAATAAATCTAATTTCTAGGATATTTCCAGGTAGAAAATGATTGTTGTTAAGAATGCATATGTACACAACATTGTAAATCAACTATACTTCAGTAAAAAAGAACGCATACGTGTGTGCATATGCATATATATAAAGAAAGATGGAGCCCAGCTGGGAGAGTAGAACAGGGGTAACTAGGGCTTTACCCCCTTGGCAGGAGGTAGGCTGGGAACAGAATGAGAGGGCGGGTGATGGTTGAGATTTTATGAAGAGACTGACTATCGCTAGCAAAGGGTTAGAGAACAGTCTTCCACATTCTGGCACTAGAGACCCTGCAAGTAAGCTGGGTATCTGATGAGTTGTCTGTTGGAAAGCTTATCCAGTGATAAACGCTGTTAACATGGTGGTGCCAGTCAGATTTTAGTCGGTCATCCTTAAGTATGAATGATCAAGGAAAGCTCCAGCATGAAAGATGGTAACTAAAGCAAGCAGAAGAAATGAGCTTTGAAGAGAGATGGAAGAAGGTAGCAAAACCAGTTACGTCTGCGGTTATTAGTAGTTTCAGAGAAACCGAGCATCTGGAAACCAAAACAGCATGCAGTGAGAAAAGAACAAAGAACAAGAAGAACTTGGAGCTGAACATTGAAATTGAAATTCAATAGAGCACTTAGAATTTGAAGTTGAGGAACTCTTCTAGAAGGTGTAAGAAAGCTGCACTGGTAATTTGAGAGAAAAGATGAGTGGCGTGGAGTATCAGTGTAGGAACACTGACTACCGAGGGGGAGAAATTAGCAAGTAACCACACACGCATCACTGTTGTTTGAATGTGCTCATATTTATATCATTTTCGTGTTTTATAATGGGGAGAGAGAAACCAGCGTTGTGTCTAGAATCCCATCAAACAGCACGAGGAATGAAGAAGCCATGGAAACAGCATGGCTGGTTATATGTAACTGTAAAAAGCAATTGGATTTTTAAAAACTAAACATTGGAAGAAACCGGCTAGTTTTCTTTTGAACTGTCTCACAGTTCTGTTATCGCTTGTTGATTTATACCTCATTCCTTAGTGTTGTATAGTACACACTCTCGCTTTCTTGCTGTCTCTGCACACACACACACACACACACACACACACACTCTGCTAGGATTAAATAAGCCTTGGGTGGAAAAAGTAACTAAATAGGAAGTATTTTCAGAACTGACAGATACGAACCTTTAAATGGAAAGAGCCCACCAAGTAACCTGATAAATTAATGAAGAGAGATCCAAGCCATAGAGTTATGAAATTATAAAGTATCAGGAATAAAAAAAAAATCACCACAAATGAGTGAGAAGACAAATGAAGGTAGTGTTTTGAACATTATAAGCAAAAGAGCGGTACCTTCAAAACTGAAGAGCAGACGCAGTGAGCGACCAGCCAGATGGGGCAGAAAATAGATCACTGGGAAGGGAGACTTCGGGAATAGGGAACTGGACAGAACGCTTGACTTCCTGGAGCAATTGAAATAAATGTGAAAGATATAAAAAAGAAAGACATAACGTGTAGAAAAGGACTTACGGAAATTCTTAGAAAAATAAAAAGCTGTACAAGAAAGAAGTATCAAGTGTACTGTTCACTGGGATGTGAAACACGTTTATATATGCTATACTCTAATGAACTAAAGATAAATGTATGGAAAGTATGGCAGAAGGGAGTGAAGGTATTAATAAGAGAGAAAATCCTCATTGCTTTTAGCAGACCAAACTTCATAGATCAGCTATTAAGAGCTGATGGTAACTATCAGAAAAAACAGTTATAAGATCGAGGAGGCTGGGGAGGGAAGAGAAAAGGAACCATTGGTGTTTATTCTGAGTCTCAGTTTGTTTTAACCATGTATATGTATTACTTTGATAATTTAAAAACCTTGGCAATGTGAGAACACAGTGAAAAGATTAAATATTTTGAACTACCTTTATTGTATCAGTTAGTTTCTGCTCTTAATAAACCTAGCTAAAGAACACACATGGGTTTTTGGTTAGAGTGTTACAGTTAAGATTCTAAGTTCTGGAGTCAAATGACTGAGATTTGATTTGGTCTTGCCTTACTCCAGCTGTCTGGGGAAGCTTACTTAACCTCTCCAGATAAAGTGTGGCTAAGACCTGTATATGTGCCATAGGATTAGCATGAGAATGGGTGAGATGGCCGGTGCGAAGCTTGTCAAAGTACCTGGCGCATAGCAGCTTCTCAGTAAATGTTATGCTAAAATCATAATAAGAGCTATTATTTTGTACTTAGTTGAATTTATTTACTAAAACGAACATTTAAGAAATAAATTATGTAGATATGTTTTTATAAGGCCTTGATTACTTAAGTTAGTTGTGTTGTCCTGTAAAGCTTCTCTTGTGGAAATGCATTGTTCACAGAATCTTTGAGTGATCATTGCTACTTTGGAAATGAAGGCTACACTTCTATAAGAAGAGAGACTGGAGTTAAAGCAGCCTGGGATTGCATCCTGACTCTGCTGCTTTCTGCTCTTAAATTCAGAGAAGTTTCTTTTTTACAATGTTTTATTGAGGTATAATTCACAAACAATAAAAGTCACAACTTGTATGTTTACAATTTGATGAGTTTTGGCAGAAGTATACAGTAGGACAGCTACCACTACAGTCATGACACAACATTTCCGTCGTTAGGTGAGGGTCTTAACTCCCTGCAGCTCCATTTCCTTCGTGGTAAAATGAGGAGGAAGCCTAGCGGCCTGGGGTGGTTCCAAACACAGGCCATACTGTGTGTGTGTTCCAGCTGCACAGGGACAACATCTAGTGTTCTTACCACCCTCATCTCTCTCTTCTTTTCCAGCTTCTGAAAGTTCTGCAGAAGACAGTGAGCAAGAGGATGAGACAGGTGTTCAAGACATAGATAACAATGGCAAAGAGGAGTCTAAGGTTGATCATTTGACCCACGCTAGAAACGATCTTATTTCAAAGGAGGAACAGAATAGTTCATCTTTGCTAGAAGAAAATAAAGGCCATGCAGATTTGGTAATAGCCAAACCCTTATCGAAATCTCCAGAGAGATTAAGAAAAGACATAGAAGGACTATCGGAAGATACTGATTATGAAGAAGATGATGAGATCACGAAAAAGAGAAAGGATGTCAAGAAGGACCACACAGATAAATGTCCGAAGGCAGCGGGGAAACGTGGGAAGAGAAGGTACTGCAGTGCGGAGGAGTGTCTGAAGACAGGGTCGCCTGGCAGGAAGGAGGACAAGGCCAAGGGCAAAGACTCCCTCTGCGTGGAAAACAGCAGCAACAGCTCTTCAGATGAAGACGAAGAAGAAAAATCGAAAGCAAAGATGACACCAACTAAGAAATACAACGGTTTGGAGGAAAAAAGAAAATCTCTGCGGACGACAGGTTTCTATTCAGGATTTTCAGAAGTTGCAGAAAAAAGGATAAAACTTTTAAATAACTCTGATGAGAGGCTTCAGAACAGCAGAGCAAAAGATCGAAAAGATGTATGGTCAAGTATTCAGGGACAGTGGCCTAAGAAAACGCTGAAGGAGCTTTTCTCAGACTCTGACACGGAGGCTGCAGCCTCCCCGCCGCACCCTGCCCCCGAGGAGGGCCCGGCCGAGGGGTCACTGCAGACGGTGGCCGAGGAGGAGAGCTGCTCACCCGGCGCCGAGCTGGGGACACCGCCGCCTCCCGGTGCCGAGCCTAAGCCTGCCGAGGAGAAGCCGGTGGAGGTCAGTGACAAGAAATCAGAATTTCCAAGTAGTGGCAGCAATTCAGTGCTGAACACCCCTCCCACTACACCCGAGTCGCCTTCCTCGGTCACTGTGACGGAAGCCAGCCGGCAGCAGTCTGTGGTGACAGCGTCAGAGCCACTGGCTCCAAACCAGGAGGAAATTCGGAGCATCAAGAGTGAAACTGACAGCACAATCGAGGTGGACAGTGTCGCCGGGGAGCTCCAGGACCTGCAGTCGGAGGGGAACAGCTCGCCAGCCGGCTGCGATGCCAGCGTGAGCTCCAGCAGCAGCGCCCAGCCCGAGCCTGAGCATCCCGAGAAAGGTGGGGGCGCCGCCCGGGAGGCCTTGCTTGAGGACTTCCCCCCTTGCAGTCGCAGTGGGTTTACAGTATCTCTCAGTACAGTGGGAGGTGTGTAGGTGGCGGACTTGTGTGAACATGGTCAGAATGGAAGTTTGAAAGGTGATTTGTATCATGAATAGCAGAATGCATTGAAAAGCTTGAAAAGGACTTAATGTCCTTTGCTTCAGCCGTCCGTGACACTTCACGGTGGACCAGGACGCGTGCTAGAGATTGCACCCGGGCCCACATCCAGACCTATGGGGAGTGCACGTATGCTGGCTGACCGCGTGGCATGAGCAGCTTAGATACATTTCTGTAGCCTTGTTTTTGCCACTGTAGTGCCCAGTGTCTCACAAACACTTTGATTTATTGACAGACCCCCTCCTCCTTTAACCGAGTACTGTGTAGGGGTTGGGAGCAGCCAGGCATGCTGTCTGCAGACAACGGGCCAAACTGATTTTCAAGCCTGACTCAGGATGTGAGTTGGTGAGGGAACTGATGCTTGCTTAGGTGCATAGCTTCCAAATTGAAAGACCAGTGTACATGTTAATGCACATGCAGGTGCAGAGATGCTTCCTAGGTGCTCTGTGAAGTTGCTAGAAGTGGACCTTGGAGTGAGTACTTCCCCAAGGTAGTAGTTAGTGCCTTTTGGTGGTGCCGGAGCTGCACTTCTGCCATTTTCCTCACAAACCGCTGAGTTCAGGTGTCTTTAAGTCAGTGTGCCCTGGGCTGCCCCTTGGCTCTGAACCTCACTTTTCCAGTGTAAAGACAGAGCACTAGGGTGTGCATTTTCTGTAACACACCACGTTTTATTATGCTAGCTTTAGGGTTTTAGCTGAACTTAAAGAAAAATGGTCTAGATCAGATGAGTTATTTCCAAGTCTTCTCTCACAAATCTTTTTTTTCCTTTTCCCAGTTTTCTTGAGATACAATTGACATAACATTATCACACAAATTTTGACTTAAAACATTCTTTAAAAAAAAAGTATTGAGGGAGGAGGGAAGTTAGGTCCGTGGCAGAGCACACGCTTAGTATGCATGAGATTCTGGGTTCAATCCCCAGTACTGCTATTTAAAAATTTTTTTTAAATGGTTGCCATTAAATTTCGATGTTCTTTGTTTATTGGGTATTTTTTGTTTTGCATTCACATATGTGGCTACTATGATTATATTTGTGTGCTGTACTATCTCGTGGAACTGAAGTACCCAGACATAAGAAGAGTAATCTTCAAAATTAAAGAGGCCTTTATCACAGATGATTAGAGAGACTTTGAACAATAATATGATAAAGTTTTAATAGTTATAATTCTAAAGAGGTTGGGTTCTCACCATGTTGCTCATATCTCATGAAAGATTAAAATCTATTTTTTTAAAAAGAGATCTGATAGCTTATCTTGTGATAGACTAAGTCAGTATTGCCCTTTTGAATTTTAATCTTGACGAAGTTAAAAAGTAAGCAGTTTTAGAACTACTCCTATATTTAGGGTTTATCGGCCTTATCAAATCAAATCATGTTATAGTATTTTTTAGAATTTATATCTCTTCAGAAATAAATTCTTAAGCACCTATTTCATATAGCCTCATTTTCATAAATATTTCTTATAGCGGAAAGTTTCAGAATTACACTCTTGGAGAGAAATCTGGTAGTTACTTTTAAGATTCTGTACTTGAATATAGACAGTATCTAAATCACCTTCTTTATGTTTCACTTTGTTACATTAAAATAGTTAGGAAAAGTTATTCAATTAACTGTAACCCATAAACAAAGAAAACTAAGAAGTTGCAAATAAAACAGTTAATAAGCCTGTTCCAATTTTTCTAACAAAGCCACGTCTTGTATACCCATGGTTGATTTTACCATTGTAATGGGACTAAGAAACTTTTTTTTGGTAACAATTGGCATAATTTTATCATAGTATTAATTACATTGTATCATCATAGTATCTGACGTTGGAACTGAATGGAGATAAGACTGTTAATCCTAGGACAGAGACTGTACTGTGTGGTGTAAGAAGCAATATACGTAATTAGACAGAGAAACACAGCGGGTGCTGAGGCTCAAATTAGCAGTACAGGAAGTATAGTCTGGAGTGAGCAGCAGGGAAGGAAGGACTCGGACTGTTCCTTGAAGAAAAGGGAGATATTTATGTTTTGGGATAACTTTCTACCAAGAAGATGCAATGTTTCTTAGAACTGCTGTGCTGGATTTGTAAATGGTGTACCTATTAACCATTGTCCTTAGGAGCTAAGTTGTTGTTACTAATTATGATAAAAACAATTTATCATAAATTTATTATATATTATGTGTGACTTGCTACTAAAATTCCATTAATATTGTATCATTTTAAAATTTCATTAATATCATTTTAAGATAAAGCATTTATATTTTAATTTGTAATTATTCTGGTTTTATTGAATTTTAACACATTTCAGCTTTTATTTTCAGCATAGACCTGTTTTAGAATTACTAGACTCATAAACCCCAGTACTATATTGAGAACTACTTTCAGTTTATATATGATTTTTCTAAGAAAAATGTACATACTTTATTTTCTTTTTTAAAAACTAATTTCATTATGTGCAGTAATTCAGCTCATTAATGACAGTTTATTTTTTAAATTGTAGTAATTTCTATGATAGTTTATAAATCACATAAAGAACATGTGTATTTTCAGAATTGCCCTGTTCTTCTAAAATGCAAAATTAATTTGTACCTGAGGAAAGCTTGGTTTTATTTTGTGTTAACTTAATTCCTTTCCCATCAAAGCCTGTACAGGCCAGAAAAGAGTGAAAGAAGCTCAGGGAGGAGGAAGTTCATCAAAAAAGCAGAAGCGAAGCCATAAAGCAACGGTGGTAAACAACAAAAAGAAGGGAAAAGGCAGTAAGTGTGAAATCTCTCATTTTTAAACATAAAGATAATGATGGATATGTTTTTTTCTCCACTAAGAAAAGGTTATTCAGCATATGGGGATAGTTCAATACTCTGATTTTGTCTCTACCCCAGAAAATTACGCAGAAGTCTTCTGATCCTAGGTAAACCCTAGGATTAAGCAATTTAGTTCTTCAGCAGGGGTATCCATTGCTGATGAATGATCAGGTAATCTCTTAAAAAAAAATAGCCAATATAATATAAACATCTGCGTCTTTGTGTTATGTTCAGCAGTTCTTTTGTGGTTATCTATATTACGAATTATGAAAGGCTTCAGTTACACTTTTATTACAATGAATTTGATTGCTTTGTGATTCTCCAGGCAAAATCAGCCTAGAAGAGAGCAGTCAAGATAGTGTAGAATTGTAATTCCCGTAACTCCAGTCTACTGCCTTTGTCTTTGGTATCATAAACTGCGTACGCAAGAGCAGCTGTGAGAATACTTGGGTTAAGTGTGTTCTAACTGATAACTTTACAATGACTCTGTTCATCGACCTACAGGAATATATATATACTGTATTTCTCCTGAGAGCTGCACATTTTATCTCTCTTTTGTAGACAAAGTAAGAAGCAGAAAATATGTAAAGAATTTTTTTTCAGGTGTCCCACACTGACCTCCTGCTGCTCTTCCAGGAGACTCCTGCCACCTCCACTGCCTGACCTTTGGCCGGCTTGGCTGCACTTCAGTGCAGAAAAGGCTTATGCGGCCAGCTCCCCGAGGTTCTGCTGAGCCCTTATGACTTCCAGGCGGTGAATATGGCATCCTTCGGGGCCCCGGGCGGCTGTGCTCAGCAAGGCCACGAAAGCCAAGCTGAGGCAGACCACTGCATCAGAGTGGGGCCACGCCTGGGGTGGCTTAGCTAGGAGTTGCCAGGGCTTCCAGAGCAGCAGTGGGGGGACGGGGAAGGGAGGCTTTTAAGATGTGTGTAAAAGAGTGGTGGAGTTTCTTTATTCCTCCAGCTCCACAGTGGGGGTACTAGCTATGTATCTTTCCTATCTGGAACACTTTTCAGGCTTTTAGAGCCTAAATTTGCCTTTTTTTTTTCTTTTTTTTTGGGTAGCTGTTGTTCCGAGAAGAATTGATAAATGAAAATAAACTTGATGCCAAACTGACCATCAGTTATTTGGAGTAACTGACAGGATATTCAGAATGTTTTTTATTACACTGTGATATTTTTGTCTTCAAGATTTTACCATTTAAATGACATTCTCTAAGAGGGCTCATCTTCAAGGCAGTTAACACATTCAGATAATTTAGAGACTTAGCAGTTGATCGTGTATGCTCCCATTTTAATTATTGGGCTTACATCTTGGTGAATCAGAATGGGGAAACAGTTGTCCTCGAATAATTTAGTAAAGTGAATTAACTCTCATGGAATCTAAAATACGACTTTATATCCAGACAGAGGTGGTTTATGGAAGTATCAGTCCTGTCACCTGTTCACATGGTCATTGGTCAGGGTGTTAAGCACTTTCAGTCTGGTGCTGAGGCTTTAATCAGCCAAGGCAAATGTAGCAGAATTATAGTATAGACTTTTGAATTCTTCATAAATTATTGAAATACTTACCGGGATAAAACTGTTGGTTTATTTTAGTCAACAATCTCTTATGTAGGAGTTTCATAAGAAATCTGTTGTATATATCAAAGTTTAAAGTTTATTCCCGAAGAATCCCGTATTGAATCTGACGATTATGCATTGTTCATGGCTAAAGGTGTAGGAAAGTGTCCTGTACGCAGTCTGCACTGTTCAAAGTATAAAATTTAAGAAGTCTCCATTTTGAGCCATTTTAAAAGGTGCTGTATTCTTCGTTAGACATGCTAACACAGAAGGAAAGAGCATGCAGATAGGTACTGTGCACGGGATGCTCTGCCAGGTGTAACAAGGTTAGTTTGGGTGTTTTTTTAAAAAAACATATTATTGGTACTTCAGGTAAGAAGAGGTTTTGGCTTTTGTTTTCCTGAGCTGCTGCTGCGTTTGTGCTTGATGACTTTCCTGGTTTGTAGGCAGGGTCTGCAAGGCAGATTGTTTACTGTAGTAACACATGCAAATGGCTAATTTTAAATTGTCCACTAAAATCTGTGACATCCTTTGGTGCTTTTCTTTTTCTTTCAGCAAACAGCAGTGACAGTGAGGAGCTCTCTGCTGGTGAAAGCGCAGTGAAGACCCAGCCTGTCAAGTCGGCCTCCTCTGGGCTGAAGTCTCATGGCGCCAAGTCCCCTGCGAGGACACAGTCCCCAGGGAAGTGCGGGAAGAATGGCGACAAGGACCCTGACCTCAAGGAAGCCAGCAGCCGACTACCCAAAGTTTATAAGTGGAGCTTTCAGATGTGTAAGTGCCGCGCGCCTGCTCCCTGGTTCAGCAGTAGGTGCGTGAGCCCGGCCCCCCTGGCTGCGGGCGATGCTGGGGAAGTGGCTGTGACCGGGCCTGGAGACACAGTAACCATGGCGCTGCGGAGACCTTATTTGGATCTGGATTTGAATAAAAAATTGCTAAATGATAAATTTAAAGACATTGAGGCATCAATGTTGACTAGATATTTCTGTTACAGTACTGGGAATTTGCCTTAAAAAAACCTGGTGTTGGGGTTGGGCGTGGCCAAGGTACAAATGGGACAGAGTTTGCTGCAAACTGCTGATTCCTGAAGCTGGGTGATGAGTGTGTGTGGCTCTGCTGTCTGTGCTTCTGTGTGTATGAGAATATCCATTACACATTTTGTTTTTGGAGGGAGGAGACTACTCCAGAGTTTCTCACACAGGGAAATATTCTTAGGAGATTAAAAATAGCTTTAGAGCATTTGAAATTTTTCCTCCAAGTTAATAGTTACGCATTCTTATGAAAAAATCTAACAAAGGACAAGAAAAATTTATCCACAGTCCTAACTCTCAAAAATATAGCAGTTTGAACATTTTGGTGTCTTTGCAGTCTTATTTCTGAGTATGATTTTTAATGATACAGTGTGGTGATACTGTGCATGAATGTGGAATTTCTAACCTTCATGTTTAGGTCATGAGACCTTTAATTCTGCACACTCATTCAGTCACAAAATGCCATGCGTATGTTAGTGCCAGGCATTGTTCTAAGCTAGGGGAAAAAAAACTTAGGCAGACATATATTTACAAACCTCATTTTTAGTTTCTCTGTCTTGACCTCATTCTACAACACTATATGTTCTCTTTTATATTTGAAAATTTTGTTCAAAAATGCATATTCATGAAAGTTTTCAATTCACAGCGGACCTGGAAAATATGACAAGTGCTGAACGCATCACGGTTCTTCAAGAAAAACTACAAGAAATCAGAAAACATTATCTGTCATTAAAATCTGAAGTAGCTTCCATTGATCGGAGGAGAAAGCGTTTAAAGAAGAAAGAGAGAGAAAGTAGGTGTTCTGACCTTCCTTTACTTAAACATGAGCAGTTTGTGCTGCAGTGGGGCTCCCATGAATTGTATCGGTGTGTTTTCAGGCAAGTTCTTTATCCCTCTGGCTTATTTCCCTCATCTATAGAGATTTAGTTAAGAAACAGTTCTCTCAAACCGTCGTATTCACTTTGATGGAGCTTACACTCCTCTTCCCCCCAAACTCGTCCCACCTGGGTGGTGGGGAGCACGGTGGGGAGACCGCGCGTCCCTGGGGACCCGCGTGCGCGGAGGGGGTGAGAGGGTGCGGACGTGCGGGCGGGGCGCCGTGCGGCTGCCGTGCCGAGGTGGGCCGACTTCGGAGTCGCTGCCGCAGGCTCGTTTCCAGACACGACGCAGCGAGTGTCACACTGAAGCGAGCCACGTGAATGTTTCCGTTTCCTTCGCACCGCGCTGCCGTCTGAGCTGCGGCCGCGTCGTGCCTAAAGCAGCAGCGTATGTGCCTCAGTTAAAAAATACTGCGAAGGATGCTGACCACCGCCTGAGCCTTCAGTGAGTCCTAAGGTTTGCAGGCGGAGTTGCTTTGCCTCCGGCTTGAAGGCTGCTGGCTGCCGGAGGTTGGGGTGGCTGTGGCGATCTCTGAAAGTGAGACGGCAAGGGAGCTGGCCGCGCCTGTTGACTCCCTTCCCCGCGCGGCCCCCGCGCGGCTGTGGGATAGCGCTGCACCCACAGTAGGATGTCTTTCCGAGCTGGAGTCAGTTTGCTCAGAACCTGCTGCTGTTCTGTACACTACGTTTCCACAGTACTCTGAATCCTTTGTTGTCATTTCAACAGGCAGAGGTAAGCTGGGAGGCTTAAACGGCCGCAGGGCACCTTCTCACAGCTCCGAGGCCGGAGCCCAGACCCGCATCGCCGCCGCGCGTGGTTCTCCTGCGGCTTCTCTGTAGCCGACAGAATGCCGCTGCTGTGGCTCCCCTGTGCACAGGGAGATGGACTCTTCTGGTTTCTCTTCCTCTTCTGATGAGGACACAGCCCTGTTGGATTAGGGCCCCACCCTTATGATTTCATTTAACCTTAATCACCTCCCTGAAGGCCCTGGCTCCAAATCCTATCACACTGGGAATTAGGGCTTCAGCACCGAACATTCAGTCTGTAAAAGGGTCGCAGGCGGAGAGAACTGCGCATATTCTCTGCTAGAGTTTATCAGACTTGGAATCCCTGACATTTGGGCCAGATAATTCTTTGCTGTGTTGGGGGCGGGGCGCTATCCGTGCAGTCTGGAATGTTACAGCCTCTCTGGCCTGTACCTACTGGATGGCAGCAGCGCCGCATGGTTGTGACAACCACAGATGCGTCCAGACTGGGCCAGATATCCTGTAGCGGGCAGAATCACGCAGGTGGAGAACTGCTCTGAGAGGGAAGTACACTTGTGCTTTCCAGGAACAGAAAGAAACCATTTCGGTGAAAATGTGGTAAACAGAAGTCATGTGCAGCCCTGTGGGCCAGGAGGAGGTGTTTAGATTCTATCCTGAGATAGACAGCTGATAGGAAGTTCCACACAGAGCTGACATGATCCGTGTGTAGTTTTCTGAAGCCCAATGCTGGCCCTGTGGGAAGGAGACTCGAGGGGGCTGGTAGCACAAGCAGTGGTGACTTGGGCGCCCACCGCGTGTGACCCAGACTAGGATGGTTTCAGTAACGGTGGAAGCAGTTACGGTGGCCTTAGCCATGCTTACTGATGTGCGGTGTGGTGGATGAAGGAGAGAGAGAAGTTAAGCATGGCTTGTAGGTTTTCACCTTGAACAGCCGGATCCTGGTGCCAGTTTTGGGCACGAGGAAGACCTAGAAAGGAGATTGTTCTGGCACAGCAGAAAGGACCAGACCTTGCGTGTTAGGCGTGGCGTATTTTGCAGCCCCTACTAGGCACCCGAGTGGAGACGGCAGGCGGACAGCGGGATCGAAGTTTGTAGCCAGGGGAGAGGTCAGGACTCAGAGGTGTGTTTTTCAAGTTACGGGCTATTCTGTAGCACAGGAGTTATTGCCTGTGGTGTTTTTAAGCCCCTGTACTTGAATAAATCACCTCGGCAAGTAGTGTGGGTAGAACAGGGAAGAAGGAAAGCTGGGCTGGGACACGCCAGCTGTTAGAGGCAAGGCTGAGAGAACACAGCCAGCAGCGCTTGAGGAGGAGGGGTGGGGGGGAGGACAAGCGGGAGCAGGTGGGGGGGTGGCCGGAGGGGGAAGGGGGCGTGGTCGAGGGGGGTTGGACAGAGTTGGAATCATTGGTGACCTCTGCAAAGCATTTCAGGTGAGAGAGAGGCTGGGTTGGCTCCTGTTCAACCCAGAGAGGAAGGTGAGGAGGTGGAGACAGCGCCCTGAGGGGCGTAGGGAAATGGGGCTGGGGGCGGGGGAGGGAGCCCATGTGGTCCTCAGCCTGGGACTCTGCTCCCTGACCCTCTTCTCTTTCCCCTAGTCCCGACCTCCGAGATACTTTCATTCTTCTTGTTTTTTGCTTTTTCTTCAGATGAATTTTTCTTCTTCCCTCTTCTGCTTTCGTGGTAATTCCTTTAACTCCACCTTTGTCTAGGCTTCTTAATTTGCGAGGTGGGTGAAAGTCTGTCTGGGTGATGGAGTATTTGAAAAGAAGTTGAATGTTGATATATAGAAAGTGTATACCAAAAAAAAGTACAGACAGAAATAGTCTGTTTTATAACTCAAACCAATTCTTGGAAAACAGTGAAATTCATGTCCTTATGCACTGCTGGAAACATTGGCACAGTTATCTCGGGAAACAGTTTGACTACGAGTTTGGAGAACTAACTGATTCGGGCTCTAAGTATAGGTCCCAAGGAAAAATATGTAGCCGCAAAGAAATTTGTTATGGAAATATTTATAATAGAAGATAGAAATAATTAAATGGTATTCTCCAATGATATATTGCATTGATGAAAAATAAGTAGACATTTAAATTTTTGTTTATAATCAGTGTATTCACTTGTTGGTAATAGCAAAAGACTAGGAATTACATTAGTTACAATTCATGAATACAGTGGAATACTATTCAGCTTAGAAATCTGTATGACTGATAAGGAGGAATCCCCTAAGATAGATTAAGTGGAAAAAAAAAATCAGGAGTCCGACTCTGTATTATGCTTCCTCTTGTTCACTTAAAAGTGAAGTTGCTAGTGTTTTCATTTTAAATTTGCGTATCACATCTCTAGAGTCAGCCGATAAAATTCCTCTAGAACAAGGGTTGCAAACATTTTCTTTTTTTTTAATTCTTATTTTTTATTGACGTGTAATTGATTTACAGTGTTAGTTTCAGGTGTACAGCAAAGCAATTCCGTTATACATATACACACATACATATTTTTTTCAGTTTCTTTTCCATTACAGCTCATTGCAAGAGCAAGCAGTTTCTGTAGGGGCAGCTAGTAAGTATTTTGGGCTTTGTGGCCCTTGTAGTCTTGACTGTATCATTGTAGGTGTGAAATCTGGCAAAGGCCAGATGTGAACAAATGGGCATAGCTGTGTTCCAGTAGAGTTTTCTTAACCCAGGCAGGCCAGATCTGGCCCCAGGGCAGGACTTGGCCAGTCCCTGTTGGGAGTTTTAAAGGCCGTGAAGCAGCTGCTAACAGTGGGGAGGGGAGTTCGGAGGACTAGGGGGCCCTGGACACGAGGGAGGTTGGCTTTTTTCACCATATAGCCCAATACTGAATGATTTTTACCTTGTGCATGTATTCTTTAAAAAAGTTTTCAGACACTGATTTATAACAATGAGAGAATTTCCTTGAGGAAAATAAATAATGTGCCACTTTGTAAACCGAGTGGAAGAAAACGCGGCAGTGACTGTGTTATTTGTGGCAGGAGTTATTTGTCGCAGCCTTAAGAAGCGTTTAACCTTCCATTCTCATCACCATTTAATTTCGTAAGAAACTCCCAAAGCAGAAAGATAGAGGAATTAGGAGGGGGGAAAAGATTTGGGGATGGATTACAGATATTTTTCTAGTAAATCCAAAGATCTTTTTGACATTTGTTTCATTATCACAGAAAATCTGTCCTCTCTTTTATTTCCATCTCTCAGTGGACTGGGAACCTGGTTACTTTTTCCTCTTTGATCCTTGCAGGAACATTCCCTGATCTCCTTTTTTGTTACTTCTCATGTAGTTCAGCGTTTCTTTGTTACTTGAGATGCACCAGGTTTCGTTAGATCCACGTAAGCATTGACTGCTCTTGTCCGTTAATGATCCTGGGGAACGCACAGAATTTGAACTCGGAAAACCAGTGTTCGCTGGTTTCTGTTGTCGTGTCTCCATTGCATTAAGCTGTCGGTTTCCCTTCCCTTAGGTGCTGCCACGTCCTCGTCATCTTCTTCCCCCTCGTCCAGCTCCATCACAGCTGCTGTCATGCTAACGTTAGCTGAGCCGTCCATGTCCAGTGCATCGCAGAACGGAATGTCGGTCGAGTGCAGGTGACAGCGGGACTTGCTAAAGCACTTTGCACTTAATGGCTGTTGAGGGCCACGTCTTTTTTATACTGCACAGTGGCACAAAAAAATCAGACAAGCACTATTTTATATTTAAAAGTTGTTTCTTGACAAGCTGACTTGGCACTTAAGTGCACTTTTTTTATGAAGAAAAAGTACAATGAACTGCTTTTCCTCAAGCAATAATTGTTTCCACCTTGTCTGGGAATTGTGTGTCTGGTAACTTGAAGGCCTTCCACTGTGGCGAACGGAGGCTTTTCACTGCCTGCAGAGACAATGCGGTAAGCGTAGTCATCGGGTGGCCAGAACATGGTAAGATAACTTACTGTATATGTATTCCCTTGTATTTTGTTAAAGCTGGAACATTTGATATTTTTCCATTTATTTATGAAAAAATATGAACCTATTTTCATTTGTACAAGCTAATTGTTTTTTAAAGCAAGTCGCCTTAGGGTGGCTTTAATTGTATAAGTCAAGCACATGTTATAAATTCGAAACCTGCAGTTAACAGGATATTAGACATCGATCCTGATAACCAAATATTAAAGATTCTCTTTTAAAAAGACTGAACATGTTTACAGGTTTGAATTAGGCTAAAAGGTCTTACAGTGGCTTTTCATGCCCCTTCAAATTGGAATGGAACTACTGTACTTTGCCATTTTTCTATAAATCAGTATTTTTTTTTAATTTTGATATAATACATTGTGTGAAAAAAAATGGCTAATAAACTGTATTAAATCTTAAACAATGTATAAAGATTGTACCTAGCCAGTTCAAAGTGTATATTTATTCATAATGAATTATAACAGTTATATTTTTGTGTTTTCTTGTAAATGTTTCTTTTTCCTTAAATACAGATGATTCATTTGTATTGCTTATTTTATTATGAGCTACAACAAGAGGACTTCAGGAACAAGTAAACTTTTATTAGTATGGTTCAAGGCTGTTGATATGAACTGTCTCAAAAGGATGGTTTTTATTTTAAGTATAAATAGCTAATTGGGGTGGTAGGCCTATAAAATTAAATGCCTTGTATAAAATCCAAAATGAGCGCAAAGTTGTTTTCACTTGTACTGACTTTATGTTGTATGACTTCGGTCTCTGTTCTGTTTGGCACTTGTATTTAATTCTACACCTTTGTAAGACATTTGTATATTGCGGATGTGTTCATTCAGGCTATTTAATACCTGGCACTGTTAATACACAGTCCTTTACTGTACAGACTGTTTTACTGTTTTACTTGTAGTTCCGTGTGCTTTTTTTGGATGGGACTGGCATGTTTCATTTGTTTTCTGGCAATATGACGTGAGAATTTCAAAGCGTTTTGTTGTAGATGCTAACGTGTCAGAATCCTTTACATTCAACTTTTCTAAGAAAAGCATTTTCAGTCTTGTAGTGTGTGCTTACAGTAACTAATTTTGTTGAAAATGGTTTCAAGTTACTCAAATTTGTACAGGACTGTAAAGATTTGTTGACAGCAAAACATTGAAGAAAAGCTTATAGAATAAAAGCTATAAAGTATATATTAGGAGCTGCAAACAGTGAAGAATTATGTAATATATTGTACAGATGTAAGCAAAGGCTCTGAAATAAAAATGCCATAGTTTGTGAATCCTTGATTTTGTTTCTGAAAGATTAAGTAACTTTCATTCATTTCTGTATGTGATGACTGAAATGTGTATCTCCAGCATGTGTTACCAGAAAGGGTCAACTGACATACAGAAAAGTGGATATTCTGCCCACAGAAATGCCAAGTCTGTTAACCAGGTTGCTGTACAGGGTTTGCTGGGCACCTTGTATCTTTGCATACGCTATTTAGCTCGAGTCTGAACGTGAATACTTACGACTTGGAGGTTTGTCTAAAGAAAAAAAATCAGAAAAAATTTTTTTCTTTAATGCTTGAAACCATTACTAGCAGCTTTTTTTTTTTTTGTCTTTATTGTAGTTGGACCTTTGTGGGTCTCATACACGTTCAGTGCACTTTAGACCCCTTCGGAATCATCTGGGCGTTGTTGAAACAATCGTCAGTACTCAGGCCCCATCCTAAAAAAGTCCTGTTTAATTGCTCTGGGATGGTACCTGGATGTTAAGCTTTTTTTAAGGTGGCCAGTGATTTTAATATGCATCTGGGTTGAGAACCACTGCTTTACTCCAAACCTTTAAAATCAGTAATTAGGTGTTTTTTTTTTTTTTTTTTTTGCCCCATTTAATGAACTTTCCACCAAGAGAAAATCCTTTCTTTGGAAAAAAAAGGAAAGAAACTTTTTTAAGGCCTAAAAAGCTCAAGTGTATATTTTTAACACACCTTTGCAATGACCCTTTATTTATTTTCACAGAAATTCATTTAACATTTAAGGGATGAGTTTTAAAGTCTGTAGAACAGTGCTTGTCAAAATGTCCCAGAATACTGGCCCCTGGAAATGCTCTGGGAATGTATTACCAGACATATTTGGGAAGTACTCTGTATAGCACATTCCCTTCTTAGAGCTTCCAGTGTTAGCAAATTAAAGCTCAAAAAGTCTGTGAAGAAACACCAACTTCCTTTACACTACTGTTTTCAGTCTTACCTGATCATGAAACCCTGTTTTTCAAGGAACTCCAAATATTACCCACGTGGTATGTTAACAGAAACAGTGACGTAAAGGAGGATAATTACAAACTTTGTTGTGGGGTGAGGTTTATACCCTTGGGCTTTTCTGCCCTCTTGCCTATTTCTCCCTTCCCAGCTTCTCCTGAGAGTGAAATTTTCATGACATTACTAGAATTTGACTTAAGACTTTCCTGGTCGCCTAAACTGCATTTTATCAAACTAGTTTACAAGCTGTAATAAAATTAAGATGGTATTTTTTTTTAAAGTGTTCTCCAAGCCTTTTCTTCCCTACTGAAATAACCTGAGGGTGAGGACTTGTTAATTTTAATAACCTGTGGAGACTGGGGAAGGTGGAGCGGAGTCCGTGAAACCCCTAACATTTTTTACAAAATGTATTTGTATTTTTTAATGAAAAGAGCCCTTGTAAGTTGAAGAAACTGTTCAAGGGAGCTAGTGCTCTGTAAGTAGTTAAAAGATGGTTAACAGCAGTGGGGATCATTTTTAACTATCTCCAACCCCAGTCCCTTTCACACTCACCCAGTTATTTTCCTCTAGAATTGTGTGCTGCCTTTGATTCTTTGTGAGTCCATTTCTCTATCTTTCTCCTAATTTTAACCTGCTGTTCAGGGGGTTTTGCCTAACATCGTGTGATGGATTTGTTATGTATAAGATATAATCTTCTGGAGGAACAGTTTCATGGTTCAGTTGTGGAAGTAATACATACGATATCAGAAAAAGGAAGTGCTAACTTGCGTGGTGATGGAATGCAGGTAAGGGACAGTGTGTGAGCCTGCAAGAAACGTGATGACTAATGCTATGCGAACCTTAAATTAACCCTTAAATGGGATTCATCGAGAAATGGAATGTGTGGGCTGGAGAGGAGGAAAGAGTACGGAAGGCCAGACTCAAGGTTGCTGAAATGCTTCAGAGAGGAAGTGATTCTTGGGGAAGGGACATGTTAGGGACACTGGGGAAGCAGTGAAGTTCACTGGGATACAGTCTGAAAGAAAAATGAACCAGAATATCTTCACTGAACTGTACTGGATAGTTGGAGATGCTTGAGTTACAAGCGTGGACAGTTGGATTTTTCTCATCTTGTTGAGATACCTGAAGGTCACAGTTACGGGAAGCCAAAATAAGGGACTCAGAAATTAAAACCAGGACCAAGCAGTTGAATATTGTTTTTTTCCATCCAAATTTTTTTCTTACCTTTATATTCCTTTCAATCCATTTTTTCCAACCCCCACCCCGTATGGCAACTACCAATCTGTTCTCTGTATCTATGAGCTTATGTTTTTTGTTTGTTTAGATTCCACATATAAGAGAAATCATAAGGTACGTGTCTTTCTCTTTTTGACTTATTTCACTTTGGCTGACTCAGATTCATGCTTCGGGCCTCAGCCCCTCTCGTAAGACTTCCTTCCCTCCCCAGACTTAAGTTTTTTCTTCTACTGAGCAAGGTTCAAAATTGGTCCAGAAGCCGGGCTCCGCCCATTGTCTCCGCCCCTCCATTGTCTCCACCTCCTCCGCCCACAGTTTCCGCCCCCCCGCCTGCCCAGTGTCTCTGTCTCCGCCCCCAGCGTGGCCGCAGAGACTCCTGGGCGGAAGGGGCGTGGCTCCGAGTGCGGAGTGGCCGGAACCCGGAAGTGCGGGCTCCCTTGAGGCAGAGGTGCGGAAGCCTTGGCTGAGCATGGCGCTGGAAGGGAAGAACAAGCGGAGGAAGTCGCAGAGTGCCCAGGACAGGTGAGGGGCGCGTGGCTCGTCCGCCCGGGCAGGGGAGGGCGTCTGGGAGCACGGGGGACGCGGCGGGGGCGTGGCGTGACGTCGCTGAGTGTCTGGGTTCGTGTCTAGAGAGGACGCGGACGGCTGCGTCGGTGGGAAGCCGGCAGGAGGCTATCTGGTTGGACAAGTCGCCGACAGCCTGTCCCGCGGCGAGCGGCCCTCCGGGGGCAGCGCGGGCCGGCTGGCTGCCCTCTTCGGCTCCTGGGAGCCCGAGCTTCAACCCGTGTACGTGCCTGCGCCCAAAGTAAGTCGCTGGGTTCTACTCCGAACGGCCCATTAGAGCAGCTTGACAGCCGGCCATCATCTGGCGGGGCCAGCTTTCTCAAGTGGGGCAGGTGGAATTACTTTCATTGCTGGGTCTGCCAGTGAGAGGGACAATGTGCTAACTTAGAGCGGACACTAAGTTAGTAAAAAGGATGAAGTCTCAAACGTAACTTAAAACTTTTAAAAGGAAACCGCCAAAAAAAGGAAACGGGATGAGGAGGAAGAAAGTCCATCCCAAATTCAAAGACCACTTTTGCAAGAACCTGCAAAAAAAATGAAAGTGAAGAAGAAATTTTCTGATGCAGACAAAAAGTTGGCAGACAGGTTGGTAAAATTCTCTCTTAGTTAATGTTAAAGAAATTAGATGGTAAAGAAATGTGAGATTCTTACAACTGCAATATTCATTTTAATTTTTGCCTCATTTCATAGTTTAAACACTTTCATTGTGGAAAAGTTGAAAAGGGTAAGGAAACCTTCGTACCCAGCAGCAACAGTTTTTAATACTTGGCCAAACTTTTTAAAATTTTTTTTTTGAAGTATAGTTGATTTACAATGTTGTGTTAGTTTCTAGTGTACAGCATAGTGATTCAGTTATACATCTATACATATGTATATATATGTGTATATATTCTGTTTGCTTGTTTGTTTATTTACTTATTTATTTTAATGGCGGTACTGGGGATTGAACCCAGGACCCCACAGATGCTAAACACATGTCCTATCCCATATATTCTTTTTCAATACTTGTCCAGTCTTGTTTCATCTTTACCCCGTTCATATCTCCCTCATTATTTGGAAGCAGACCTAAGACTTATGTTTCACCTATAAATATTTCAGCATGTATGTAAAAGATGGGTGTGGTTTTCTTAAACTGATGCAGTCAGAGATCAGATTTCCCCCATTAGCTTAACAGTTTTTTCTTAAACAGTATATTTGAATTGAGATCCAAATAGCTGTGCACATCCTTAACTTCTTCCCCTTTCAGAGAAGGGTGTCTTCCTCCTTGTCGAAGATGACTTCAGTCATCTGTGCTATTTATCTGTAATACAAACCTCTTTTCCTGCCTCCTCAGGGATTATGCCATCCGATGTGTGTATATATCTGTGCACCTGCACCTGTCTGTTCACGTCCACCTCAGCTTCCGAATGCTCCCAGTGGGGCTCACTGTCCTCATCACACGTCTTCCTCTGCTGAGGGGTGTCGTCAGTCTCCAGCTGCCTGAGCCTGTGACTTGGGAGCGGTCTAACGCTCTGTCTTTTCCCTGCATAGCTAATCAGTTGTCAGGCTCCGATGATGCTCTCTTTTAATTATCTCTTCAGCCACTTCCCTTTCCACCCGCTCCCTTGCTCTGGCTGGTCTGTTGTCTTCTGAGATCCCTGCGGTTCACCTTGTCTCTTTATCAGTCTCCCTTATCCTGCCTTGTCCCTTTCATAATTATCTTCTGCTCTGCTGCCCAGGTGATCTCTTCTGGGCACTGTCTGAAGTCTTCCGGGGCTCCCCATCTTCTGTGGGATAAAATATAAGGCCTTCTGCGTTACAGGCACCATCCCTCTTGACTTAGCTCCTGTCTTACCACGGTGTCCCGCTTCCTCTCACCCCTGCTAGTACTGTATACACCACAGCGGGCACAAGACGAGCCGCAGACCCTCTGTCCGGTGGAGCTCGTAGTCTGGTGGTGGTGCTCGTGGTCGGCCTTTGCTGGGATCTCTGTGCTGTACACTGTCTCTCCCCCCAGACCCTTCCTTGTTTCTTCTGTGTTTCTACACCGCCTGTTCTAAGTGTGACCATTTCGTTGTGAATTTTGCCTGGCTCTTCAGAGACTAGCCTGCTGAAAGGCCTTTAATCGTGTCTTTAGCTGTGTATCCCCAGAGGCTAGAACTGAACAGAAACCCAGTAAAATACCTGTTGAACGAATGAACCATTTTTATGACTCCTCCTGCCCGTTCTCCCCACTCTCTCCTTATCATCCTGGTCCAGTGCTCTTTTTGGCCTGCTCACCAGTCCTTTACAGTGTTTGGCATTTCGGAGTTTACTTTTGACAGGCAGTCCTTTAACTATTGAAGAGCCACTGTAAGGAGGAAAGCTGGCTTCTCCCGTTGGCCAGACGGCTCTTACAGAGATACTGTTCTGCCGGCATGTTAACCTTCACAGACCCAAGGGAGCGCTGCGGTAACACCCGAAGTCTAGAGCGAGAGGGAAATTTAGTGTAAATTAAACCCCGGAGAGCTCTAAATGAACTAATTTTGTTTAAGTGACCTTTTGTTGCTCTCCTTTTACCTGGCAGTTTTAACATATCTTCAGAAATTGACCTTAACTTCCTCTAATTCTTGAGTTTCCTAAAGATACCAGTCACTTTTTCTTTCTTTCTTTTTCTTTTTTAATGGAGGTACTGGGGATTGAACCCAGGACCTCGTGCATAGTAAGGCACGCCTCTACCACAGAGCTGTACCACCCCCGCACCGGTCACTTTCTGATAATGCTGTTTAAATGTAGATGTATCTGTGACTGGTAAGTTTATATTTAGGAAAGCCAGAAGTGGGGGGAAATACTTCTAATCGCCCTGCTGTGTCAAATACTAGACCTGATTTCTATGACTCTCTTTATTTTTTTAACTTAAAAAGAGAAAATGCTTTAGAATGTGCTGATTTGGAAGAAGAAATTCACCAGAAACAAGGGCAGAAAAGGAAGAAATCTCAGCCTGGTGTTAAAGTAGCAGGTAAAAAAGAATTTGATGATGTAGATGAGACAGTTGTGAATCAGAGAAAGAAAATTCAAAGCAACCAAGAAGAAGAGAGATTAAAGAATGAGAGAACTGTGTTTGTGGGGAATTTGCCTGTCACCTGTAACAAGAAGGTGAGTGTGTGGTCTGTATGTTGTACATACTCAGAGAAATTAATAATTCATCACTTTGTTTCACTGTGACTTTATTGAATAAGCACATAATCAATAATCTTTAATGCATAACTTCATTTGTGATGACATAAATCATTCTGCAGGTTGATTCCAGGGCCCACCTTTCCATGCGCGAAGTCACTGCCCTCACTCAGGCTTTGCGAGTCTCACTTGAACTATTGCAGTGGCCTCCCACCTGGTCTTTCCTTCCAGCCTTATCTTCTGTTGCACATTTATGCCTTTAGGACCGAAGCTCCGTGTGTGCTGGGCAGTTACCCCTTGTGTTGACCGCTCCATCCCTAGCACTTGAAACCATGCCCAGTGTGGAGGGGAGGCTTGAATATTTGTTGTGTAGGTGAATGAATATGCCCCAGGTTTCTTCCATTATGTGGGGTTCATGAAACCAAAACACACCCTTGACTTTCTGTGTGTTCATGTGACAGTCACCCTGTTGGTAGTCCCTTGGGTCAAAATCCAGCTCATCTTTTGAAGAACAATTTATTTGGGGGAGGGGTGTGTAAATTAGGTTGATTGGTTGGTTGATTGGAGGGACTGGGGACTGAACGCTGAGCACACCCTCTACCACTGAGCTACACCCTCCCCACTTTGAAGAACAATTTAAATTCCAACTTAGCTCCTGGTTTTCCCCCTTTCCTCTTTTGCCTCCTAGCATTTGATTTGTGATGATTTGGTAGAACAGAACCCACTTTACTTTGTGGTACAGTTTTGGTTATTTGTCTTTCTGTTAGATTGTAATGGCTTAAGGGGCGGGCATGCTTGTGGTACTTTACACATTTAATAAATTATTTTTGAATTAGAATTGCTTACAGAAATGATTGTCCAAGCTGTGAAACATACACATTCTTCACAGCCTGAGCCAGGCATATGAATAATATTTAAAATTGATTCTCAGATTTTCCTTCACTCTGATCGTCTTAATTCCAGAAAGTTGAGAATTTCTCATAGTGACATAAGCATCCTTAAAATCCATTTGTGGTTAAAATAGGCCAATGTCAAAATTTATGGAATATATCATCTTAGTTTACGTGTAGTAAAGATTGTAAAAGATTGAAAGACAAAATGTTGTGTTCCTGTGGATATTAACATGAACTTGAATTGTGTTGTCTTTTTATATAAGTTTCAGTAAAACTTCCTTGTCTTCCAACTGAAAGTGGACTAAAGTATATATACTTTTTTTTTCTTTTAATTTTTAGAAGCTGAAGTCACTTTTTAAAGAGTATGGACAAATCGAATCTGTACGATTTCGCTCTCTGGTATGTTTCCCCTTCTTAAGACTGCATACTCTTAAAACGTATTGCACTTAAACCAGTTTTGTTAATGTGTTGGTGTTAGTGAGATGAGGGAGCCCCTGACTTAAACCTTTGGCATCAGCAGGCTCAAATCTGTCCCAAAAGAAGGGTCACACTTAGTGTCTGTTGCTGCCTCTTGGACTTTGTTGAATAATCTAATGAGCTCACGAGCTTTCGAATCCTTGCGGAGGCCAGCAGTGTATTCTGAAGGGAGGGAGGGAGGGCAGCTCCTGTCGCTGTGTCAGGTGACGAGGTGGGAATGTTGATGCTTCCTGAGCAGCATCTCTGGAATCACACGTTCATCTGGGAGGTTCGTGTGACTGCAGAGCAGCACTTATACTCTGACATAGAAAGATGAAGTATTTTTTAATCCATTTAATGTTAAAACTGTGTAGAAGTAAAGGTACCTGATTTCACCTACTGAGCAGTCTGTGGACGGTTACAGCCATGTTCCTGGAGCGTGAATAAGCGTCCCTCGTCTACTTCTCCTGTAATGACTATGCGCTGGAATAGAGGAAGTGTTTCTTCCGTGTTTCGAACCATCCTCTCTCAGAGAGACTCTCTGGCATGGGGTTCCTCAGCCGTGGTCCCGTTGACGCTTCGTGCGGGCTGACCCTTCGTTGTTGGAGGCGCCCTGTGCGCGGTGGGGGCTGCTTCGGGGTGCCCCTGGCCTTTGCCCGCCAGGTGCTGGTGGGAGCCTCCCTGTTCCGGTTGTACCAACCAGAAATACCTCCAGGTGTCGCTAGATGTCCCCAGGGGGCACAGCTGCCCACTCCTCTAAAAGCAGGCATTTCTCGAGGCTTCAGTGCTGTCTCAGTGATTTCTGTCGTCGTGTTGGTGTCTCACTGTTGTCACATGTTTTGTTTGTCCTTTTGAGTCTCGGTTCCTCAGGTCAGATCCTTGCCCAGCACATCCAGCTGGCTGTCTGGCCAGCACCCCCTTTCCGGCACGTCTGTGCTCAGCCCCGTCTGTCCCCTGCTGACCTCCTGTGTTTAGTGGCCCCTCTGGGCTTAGCCCCCCCACCTGCTGTGGGTCATCCTGCCTGTTCCCGGCTGCGATTCCTTCCCACGACAGGCCCCTCCTTTCTTTTCCCTGGCTCCGCCCAAGTTTTCACTCCCTCTCGCCAGGACGGTCACAGAGGCCCATTATGGTCCCTGTTCCCTGTCTCCCTGAATTAGCCAGCTCTGCCTTAGTCCTTAGTCTGCCTGGAACTCCTGCCCGAAACTCTCCCCACTTCCAGTAACTCTTCCCCCTTCCCATGAACGTTGTGCACGCGGGCTCGCACACGCTGGCACACACGTATATGCACGCGCCCTGGCCTGGCCTGCCTTCCCCGTGGGGCACTGCCCCGACTCTTCCTAATGCAGGGTCATTGGTGGCGCAGGGGCCCTGCCGCGTGCCCTCCACCCAGTGCTCTGTTCTGGTCCTGGGGATGCTGCGCTGTCACCGTCACATTATTCCTCTGCCCCAGTGGACCAGAGGCTGTGATTACAGATGCCTGTGTGCCTCGCTCCGTCTGGGGTCACGACTCCTGCACACTGTGTGCCTCAAATATGCATGGAATTGACTGAAAGCTTTGTGTTCTTCCCACAGTCAGTGTCCTCAGTTCTTAGCCTGATGGCCTGCACAGGTGGCCCTGAGGCCCTGCGTCCTCCACACGGTACTGGCCTGCAGCCCGGGCGGCCCTCCTGGCCCGCCGTCTGCGTGGGCTTTCTCTCCCTTGTCCTTTCCCTCGGTTCAGCTGTGTTTTCTTATGGAGGTAAAACTGGTACATGGCATGTTAGTTTTAGGTAATATTCAGCGTAACAGTGCCATCTTTGCACATCCTGCAAAGTGGTCACACAGTCTAGTTACCAGCTGTCCCCATACCCACTGTTCTCTGTGTCTGTGAGTTTTGTTTTCTTAGTTTTGTTTTGTGTTTTAAATCCCACACTTAAGTGACATAGTACAGCCTCCGTCTGACTCATTTCACTTAGCACAGTACCCTCAACGTCCATACGTGTAGTCACAGGTGGCAAGATGTCCTTTTTCGTGGCTGAGTAGTATCCCAACTACTCAGAAGGATTCCTAGACTATTCCAAGATACGTAGTCTAGGAATCCTTCCAAGTCCCATTTTGCCGGTGAAGATAATACGTATTTTTCAGTGGGCAGTTAAAATGTCACTTATTCAGGCCTTTTATTCTTTATCCCACTGAGTGGCATTTTTTCCTCTAAATTCTTCACTTTACTGCCTTATGTTATACTCACTCGTATCTCCAGTAACAGGACAGAGATCCTTGAGGGCTCCTAGAAGGTGCCCCACAGGCCTGTTTTGATGACTGGCATTCACATGTTGATCACTCGTGTGGGTGTTTCTCACATCTTGTGCTTTTTTCTGTTTTTTGAGAGTTTGACTCTGTGTTAGTTTGAGCAGGACAGACTGAGACGAAATAGTTAACGATTTCTTAGTTTTACTATATAAACTATCAGATGACTCCGAAAGAAGTAAGTTCTCCGAAGGAGATCAGTAATAACTGCCCTAAATGAGCCTGGTGTCCATAGACGTGCCTGGACCGTGGACTTGGAGACTCTGCCTTCTCGCCTCTGTTTCTCAGGGCCTGGCTGTGCTTGCGTTTTGCTGACAGTCAGAGCTGTTGACATGAGCTTCCCCCTTCTCCGTAGTCTCCCCTGCCTGCCCTCTTCACCCTGAGGTGCCACCTCTGGCTGGGAATAAAGTAACCCTGAACATGAAGGGGGAACTTCCCGTATTTGTCCAGTTCAGACACTGAGGGGTTTTATTTATTTATTTATTTATCTATTGCTAACTGGCATATATAAACTTAAAAGGTATGGATGAAGTAATATGTCTTCTTATATTATTTATGAATTTAGTTAGACATTTAAAATCCTATAGCAAGACAATGAAATGTTAATTTAGAAGTGTCACTTCTTTCCACGCTTTCCACACTGAAAACTCATGAAACAGTTTTCCTTAACCCTTTTCATGTGTGTCCTCGCCATTGTTGCCCCTTTGTGGCCAGAGCTCAAGCCATCTGACGCGGTCTGAGGGCGCAGAGTGTCCCTTCCGCCTGGCTGCAGGGCCACTGCCTGATGATCTGAATATGGTGGTATTATTGGAATTTTTTTTTTAAACCATTGGAAATTTTTGTCCTCAGCTACCAGGTCCCGTTCATACACCATTAGGACAGTTGTTTCTGATTCAGTATTTCCTTATAATGTTTTTAATCACATCAGAATTAGAGATTTAGAATTCAATTAATGAAAATACAACTGATTTGAAACATTTCAGATATTGAATTTTCTTTAATATTTTTTTTTCTCTTAAAAGATTCCAGCAGAGGGCACTTTGTCCAAAAAGTTGGCAGCAATAACGTAAGTTTATAATTTGAGAAAGGGAGGAGTCTTAAACTCTCTTCCATTTTGGTTAAAATTGAGATCATTTCTTAACTGTATAGCTTTTTATATTCGGATGAAACATCATGCAGCATTATTTTCTTATGTCTGTAATAGCATATCCATTTGTCGGATGTGTGTCTTTAAGCCTAAATGTAAATTGTAGAGTCATGGAAAGAACTGCAAGATAACTTATTAGAAAATGTGCCATGAGAAATTTCAGCGACGTTTAATCAGACATAGTGTTTAAAGAGAATTCAGAAAGTTTTGTACCTAAATGTTCTATTATAAATCAAGTGCCATATTTCATCAGTTCCAAGATGCACATTTCCCCATCCTTTAATGTTTTAAAAATAAAGATGCATCTTAAAATCAGAGATATTGTCTGGTTGCTGCTGGCTGGCCAGGTTTTTCCAGAGAAATTCTATAGGTCAGACAGTCAGACAGACAGACAGAGAAATCGAATGAAGTAGTGCCGTCTGGATGGGCCTGGAGATGGTAATACCAAGTGAGGTAAGCCAGACAGAGGAAGAGCAGTATTAGGGTGTCACTTATACGTGGGACCTAAAAAAAGAAGGACACCAATGAACTTACAATCAAAAAGAGACGCAGTCATAGGAAACAAACTATGGTTACCAAAGGGGAAGAGGGTGGGGAAGGGGTAGATTAGGAGTTTGAGATTCGCAGATAAAAACTACTGTGTGTAAAGAGATAAACAGCAACGTCCTACTGTACAGCACAGGGAACCACAGCCACGTCTGGAATAACCTGCAGTGAAAAAGGGTATGAAGAAGAAGACATGTGCGTAACTGGCTCCCTGTGCTGTCCTCCTGCAGAAACTAACACACTGTACATCAGTAAAAAAGAGAGAGAAAGGGAAAATTCTCTAGATTAAACAGGATTCAAAAGGCTTTTCAAGTTGAAGAATGGACAAGACCAAAGTAGGTCTAGGAGTAGAGACTTGAGTGATAAAACCACATAGACATGCAGGAAGCGGTTCCTGTAAAAGTGGGGGTGGTGGTCGCCTCTGAAGGCGAGGACAGGCAGCAGGCGGATGGAAGGGCCGCGGAGGAGGAGTCTGGGCCGTTGCCCTGTTCGTAGTGGTCTAAGCTCTGCGTGTGTGTGCGCGTGTGAGTGTGGTTTTTACTTGACGGTAAAAAGGAGACCTGAGGTTGTCCCTCCCATCTCCGCAGCGATGGCTGGTAAGAGGCGTGGGCGGCATGTTTCAGCCAGTATCTGTACACGTTGTGTGTTATTTTTTGAGTTATTACTAAATGTTTATTAAAAGAGACGAAACTTGCCCCAGGAATTCTTCTCATGTGTTGACTGACAGTGGAAAATAGACGATAGTTACGTATTTTAGTGATTTTGAGATTAATACATTTATGTTGTGTTTTTTGTTGTTGTTGTTTTTTTTTGGGCAGACGTAAAGTTCACCCTGATCAGAAAAACATTAATGCTTATGTTGTGTTCAAGGATGAGAGCGCGGCTACAAGAGCACTGGAAAGGTAACGTTTCTCTCTCTGATGTTCGAACGTAATTAGCGTATCTGAGTCTGTGTGATACGTGTTTGGTTCTTTGGTTTCCCTTCAGAGCGAATAACCCAGGAATTCGGTGCCCATTTTTAACAGCCATTTTCCCTTCATATTTGTAACAGAAATGGGGCCCAAATTGCAGATGGATTTCGGATTAGAGTGGATCTTGCATCGGAGAGCTCATCTGTAAGTCCCGCTTGAGTTGTGTGAGGAATTTAACCGGCGCCGTGTGGAAGGGAAGCGTGTTCTGAGCTGGGGCTTGGAAGGCGTGGGGCCCGCAGGTCACGTGGGGAAGCGGCGGGGACAGCCTTTCCCTCTGTGGTCACAGCATGGGTGCCTGAGTGGCCCAGGGACCTCGGTCAGCGTGCGCTTCCAGGCGACCGCGGGGGGCAGGCCGGAGGGAGTGTGAGGGCTCCCCCGCGCCTGGCGCCGAGTCACGCACCGACAGTGTGAGGCCCTCCCGGGTGCAGGTGGAGGTGAGCAGGCGGGCCGACCACGCCCTGTTTGATGAGAACCGCGGTCATAAATTTACAGGCCGCTTTGTCAGCTCGGAACAGGGCACCCGACTCTGGGGGCTGCTGCAGGAAGGGGCCGAGGGCTTCCAGGAGAACGGGTGTGAGTCTCGTCTGGCAAGATGAGTTGGCACCCAGGCAGAAACGTACTGAGCAGGATGAATGGTGGGGACTGGAGCCTAACTGGCTTGGGGCGGGGCTTGGTGCCGTCGCTGGTGGGTGGGGTGTCGGGAGGGGCGGCGCTACGGTTGCTGTTGGAGCGCGGAGCCCACGTGGCCCGCAGGGCTGGCCCTTCGCAGGAGCAGCCCCCGCCCCAGCAGAGCGCCCCTTTCTGGCCGCTGCTGCCTGTCAGTGGCCCCTGTGAACAGGACCCCTCCCCCACCCCAGGGTCACCCTCACTCCAGCCGGGGGGACAGCAGTCAGGAGGGGGACCCGTCACACCCACGCGGGGAGAGGGAAGGGTGGGCTGTGGGCTGCGTCCCTTCTCCGTCCCAGTGAGTGATGACGACCCCTTCTGTGTTTCAGAGGGACAAGAGATCTGTATTCGTGGGGAATCTGCCGTACAGTAAGTTGGTTTAAACAGGTGAAGTGCCTGTTTATCGCCGAGGTAACATGGAACAGCTGAGTAGTAACTTCCTGTTTTGCCTTAAGAGTAACTTTAAAACGCGTGGAGTGTAGCTTGACCAGCGTCGTGGGGCTGTGCTTAACCTGCCCTGTGACTGAACATCCCCAGCTTTTCTAAGGCGGTCCCACATCTTTGCTCCCACTTCGGTTGAATTTGTTTTTAGAAATTGAAGAATCTGCAGTGGAGAAGCACTTTCTGGACTGTGGCAGCGTCGTGGCGGTGAGGGTTGTGAGAGACCAGGTCACAGGAGCCGGCAGAGGGTTTGGCTACGTGCTCTTCGAGGTACGGAGGCTTGTGTCGTCACTGCCGTTTGACGTGTGCTGGGAGAGGCTGGCCCACCGCTCAGAGAACTGTCACCCTCAGATTCCGGCTTAAGAAAACCAGATTCATAACCGCCGTGAGAGAGTACTGTACCTGTGATTGCGGGGGCCAGAAAACCTTTGCGTTCTTTGTCCAC
Source organism: Vicugna pacos (assembly GCF_048564905.1). Classification (NCBI taxonomy): domain Eukaryota; kingdom Metazoa; phylum Chordata; class Mammalia; order Artiodactyla; family Camelidae; genus Vicugna; species Vicugna pacos. The sequence continues at coordinate 29,708,876 of NC_132997.1, read as the reverse complement.
GTTAATGCTATTCAGTAATGTTCCATAGACTGGATAGGAGAGGCATGGAATCTCTGAACCCCCACCTTCTGTAAAATGGGGAAGGAGTTGTACACTCAGGTAGAGGAGTGCCCGAGTCTCTTTTCCGCTGTAATAGTGAAACTGGCGTGGTTATGTCCTTTTCCTTCAAATGTTTGCCTCCATTTCTGGACTCCTTCTTCAGGAAGGCTCCCCAGTGGGTTCTTACTAACCAGGTCAAGACACGTGGCGCCTGTTACCAGGTGGCGCCCGGTGCTTCGGTCGTTCCTGCAGCGCAGTTCCCCGCTGCCTTCCCTGCCCTGCTGCCGGGAAGTCCGTAAAGCCCTGTAACCGCAGGCCTGTGAACATTCAGGTTAGCGCTTAGCGGCTCTGCATCCGAGTAAAAGAACGGGAGCCTTGGACCCCTACAGGGCGTCTTGTCCAATGGCTCAGGGACTAGTTTCCTGCTCTCGGGCGCCTCCTGCGGCGGGGCTTTTGCAGGAAGAGCTTGAGAGCCTTGTGAGGGGGAGACTGCAACGCACGCAGCTCGTTAGTTCGACCTGAGTCTGACGCTGAGAGAATGAAGCCTCTTGGACTGTGCCTTTCCTGATCCTTCGACAAGGCAGCCGGAGTGCTTCCCGGGGGGCTGGATTACACCACAGGCAGAGCTCTGAGGACACTTGGGACTGGACTCCTTGGCTGTGGAAATGCGGGGGGGGGGGGGGAGTATCTATGTGCAAGCCTGAAAGTTGTTCTGATCCGTTTAAGTCTGTTTTACTGGTTTCTTTGCAGATGAGATTCTGGTGGAAAAAATCTTAACTGGTGTATATAATTTTTTTTTTTACTTCAGAATACAGATGCTGTTCATCTTGCTCTGAAATTAAATAATTCTGAACTGATGGGAAGGAAACTCAGAGTCATGCGTTCCGTTCATAAAGGAAAGTTAAAACAAAATTCAAATCCTACTTCGAAGAACGTCAGTAAACCTGAGCAGGGACTTAATTTTGCTTCAAACAATGTTCAACATTCTAAAAGTTTGTTTATTGGAGAAAAGGCTGTTCTCATTAAGAAGAAAAAGAAAGGACAGAGGAAACATGGACAAACTAAGAAAAAACAGAAGTAACAACCTGAAGTTCTGGGGTTTTTTTCCACTTACTGGTAATAAAAGTGTCGTGAGTCCCTGTATTGGGTTTCAGGACTTTTTAATGGATGGTGCATGTGAAGCATGGACACTTTTTCCATTTACTCACGCTGTCACAGTCCCGGAGGCACTGAAGGTGTAGGCAGGTTAGTCACCATGCAGTGCGCTGACGGTCTGAGGAGGCTCAGACTTGGGGTGAACAGGGAGGGGGTACGCTTAGGGGTAGAGCATGTGCTTAGCATGCTTGAGGTCCTGGGCTCGATCCCTGGTCCCTGTGTGAATTAGATTTATGGTGAACATTTAGAATTTTAGTGATTATGTATCATTTTAATATGTCAGAAGTATGTAATTTAACACTTCAGTTATGTTAAGAATTACTTGGGATGAGACTAAATTAAGAGTCGCAAAAAAAAAAAAAAGTCTCAAGAAAAATGAAACCTTATACTGACTGTACCTAAACAAAGTATCCAGATAACTAAAGTGGGAACACAGGCCTCAGGTCAGACCCTAATCCCTGAGAAGGAAGGCTTGAGGACTTATATCATAGCCACTCTTCTCTTGCGCTTAAGGTAGATGGGTTATGGGTTTTAATTTCATTACCCTAATAATGAACCAACAGAAACTTTGTAGCAAATGTTGCTTTCTTATTCTTAACTGGTGGTTAGGCTGGTTATAGAAGCCTTTGGTAAACTGGCTACAGAGATTTCTATTTTTAATTTGAAATACTCTCCCAGGAAAACTTGTGATTCTTAAATTGCTACCCAATAGAATCAAACTGTATTTTTAAAAAATCATAGAGAAAACATTTCTGATGCAATATGGTAATTAAGTCCAAGTATACAGCCTAAGGGGAGAGACTGCTACTGCATTCCCTCGGGACTTAACTGGGCGGTAGGGCCACGCCCCTCCCACAGTCTCACCAAGCTGGGCCTGCATCCGGGAAGGAGGGAGTGAACCGGGGGCTGGCCTGAGGCAGGCTCAGTCTGTGGTAACATGCATCAGGTTAAGTGGGCAAGGGGGGCTGGAGGACAGTGAGTTACCGATTATCGTGAAAGTCCTTTCTTTTGGGCAGAGTGCAAGGAAAACCTACTGGGTCTTTAAAATATGGCCCTTAGAGGGGGCAGGGTATATAGCTCAGTGGCAGAGTGCATGCCTGTTTGGTGGAAATTAAAGAATTCAGTACCTCCGAAATGCCTCCTGGACTATTTCCAGAACACAGTTGTAGGTGAAGAAAACCTGTAACAATTACATATATTTTATTTAAAAACCTGTGTTTAAAAAGAAAATAAACCCATTTGAATCACATTGCGGAGTAAAAATTTTAAAACTGTTAACAATGCTTAGGGAATGTCATTTCTGCCTGACTCATCTAGTTGACTGTGTTTTTTTTTGTCTTGGGGGGGTAATTTGGTTTATTTCTTGAGGAGGGATTGGGGACTGAACCCAGGACCTCATGCACGCTAAGCATGCGCTCTACCACTTGAGCTACACCCTCCCCTCCTTAGTTGACTATTTTCTGAAAAAAATTTCCCAAAGTCTCTTTAAATAGACTGGCCTATAAAGTCTGATAACTGATGGTTTTATGCTTCAGATCATTATCTGGGTACTGGGTGTTCCCAACCAGCTGGCAGGCCTTTTCAGCACCCACCTCATTTTTACAGAGTGCCAGTGACAGTCACACAGCTGGGCTTCTAGTCAGTTTCCACCTCCCCACCGAGCATCACTGTCTGTCACATTCATGACCCCAGACCAGCAACATCACCAAAACCTGGGAACTTGCTAGAAATGCTGGTCGATGTGTGTTCCTGGCCCAGACCTGCCACCCAGCAATGTGTGGGGCCATCAACCTGCCAAGCAGCAATGTGTAGGCCCCTCAACCGGCTTTAACAAGGCTCCCAGGTGATTCCACACCCCTAAAGGTGGCAAGCCTCCCTCCACAGAACCCTCACCTGCTGACACAGATGAGTGAACCCCCTGAAGTCAAAGGCAAATAAATGCCCGTTTTCCCGTGGAGCAGCAGCACAGCTGTCAACATTCTCAAAGGAGTGTTAACTGAGGAAGTTAGGTCCCCCCCCCATGTTGAGTCATGTAAGTCAGAATTCAGTTCTGCAAATACACACCAAGACAAAATTTTCTCCAAGCCCTTTAATATCACTTTAACAGCTGAGGCACAAGCAATAATAAAACTGCATTTTTTATGTTACAAGAAATGAAAGTTCTGTGTATCTGCATGATATACCAACTTTCTCAAAGATCTCTTCTGCAATGACATTTCATTAAACACTCTGGTCCATAGGCTGAAAAGGTCAGAAAGGCAGACAAGATGATACAAATACCAAACTCACTGAGGGGGACTAGGACTCCAACGTCTGCTGACTGCCCACGGTGCACACCGCACAGGCTGTGCACGCCGTAAGGTAGGTGGGAACCCGAGTTCTCCCCACCTGTTACCAGAACAGCACTGATGCTGTCAGGTAAGCCCGTTTTCTATGCTGTTGCTCTAAGTGCAAACTGTGGAAGCAAACAAGGGGTCTCTGGCCGAGGAAGCAGGCCAGTGTGCACTCACATTTCCATTTCCAAAGGTTTCAGACAAGTGGGCAGCGCCAGCACGCGGGACGTCCCAGCTATTGTCACCCTGTGCACCTCCTGGGGGGCACCACCCGGCCAGCATCACTCCCGCCCGGTCCCATTGCCGTGGGAGACCAGCTAGGAAACAGTGTTCCCCAAGTATGCGTCCAGGGCAGAGGACCTGTGGAGAGCCAGCTTTCAAAAGTGGGAGCTAATTTTAAAGCACCAAAGCGGTCATTTAAATCCGATGTACTTGGCATATCAGCTCTAAGGTAAGGATGTCACTGCCTTCTCAGTAAGCGTTAGATCGAAGCTGATTATTTCTCAGAAACCAAAGGATGCCCAGCCTGGGCTGCACCACAGCATTCCTGGCGCCTCGTAGGCACCCTCCTCAGGTCTAGGCTGAGCCCTCACTCCTGCCGGCCCCCTGCCCTTCCTTCCCCACCCAGAGTCCATCCTCCCTTGCCCTCGCTCCCTCCCCACTGCATCCCCCGACTCCCGCAAGGTGCACGCTTCCCTCCCAATTGCCCGGTCCGTGCTCTGTCTGGGCACGTGCAGGACAGAAGACGTTTCCAAGCTTCACGATCCATCACTGACCCGTCACCACTATACTATTTTGGATTTGGGATCCGATTAGGACAACGGACTAACCAGCCCGTTTGTACTGGTCACCCCACCTCACCCACCCACAAGCATGCAGTGTCACTGAAAAAAAAAAAAAAAGCACAATGTTAAAGGGTTCAGGAGTCGTGAACCTGGAAGGTTCCTGAGGAAGAGTCCTTAAATGTGAGTGACCTAGTCTGCCGTTCTAATTTTACAGATGGGAACAATGGAGGTCAGGTTCATAGGTGTGTGTGGATTTCCCCAAGGCTGCGCAGCAATCCAGAGGCAGGCAACTACTTCTGCAGTATCGCAACCACCACAAAAACCCGAGGTTAAACTTAAGGAAAATTTTTAGGTAAAACAAAATATCTAGTACATAGAAGAAAAGTATGAGGTCTCTCCATAGACTTACACAGAATAAAGGCAACCTGTACAGTGAGAAATACTGCTTAGTTCAACAGACGCCACCAAGGACCCAGGTCTTTATTCTCAGCTCTGATGTTGGCTGTGGCTGCAGGTAATACGTCTCTATCTTGAGGATAAAAGCTCTCGTTACCTTCATTCTCTGCAAGTCTTCAGCCACAAGGTGACACCTCGTTCTCATCCTAACAAGATCAATGAACCAGGCTGGAAGGGGACTAAGGAAGGACACTGAAGGCAGAAGCAAAGGGGAACACACACTGTTACAAGCGTATCATCCCAGTTACCTTGAAGGTTAAGTTTCAGATTAGTTTACAGAAGTAGTGACAGAACCATGATTTCAGTAAAAAATCAACACAAGTTATAACTTAAAAAAAATCAATTCAGAAATACTAAGTCAGGCAAGCATGCAAAATTCAGAGTATTAAAAAAAAAAAAGCAAGGGCTGGTTGCCCAGACACATCCCTCAGAAAAGGGGGATGTGAAGGTACTGGACAGAACCAAAGAAACCAGCAGCTGGAAGGGGCGCCTCTGAACTGGCAACCAGGCCCCTAGTGTTATGAAAGAGGCGAGCGGGCAGACGTTAACTGGAGAAGCTCACTCGGCTGGACCAGGGTGTGCAGAGATCTAGATCCTGGTGCCACCTGCAACTACTTATTCCTAAAATACAAGGAGAGAACTATCCAGAACACAGGAAGCCCACCGGTTTGAAAGAAACATCACAAGACGAATATGCACGGCGGGCGGAAGGTGTTAGCGCAGCACATCACACGGATCTAAGAGATTAACCGGAAAGGAAGACTCTCTCCAAGATTTTAATGCTCAGTTTTGAGATATACAATCAAATTTCCATCCAATTTTCTATAGCAAAATGTAAGAGCTTTTTTAAAAAATTGCATTCTTCAGTTTTCTTCTACACTTTTTTTGGCCAATCTTTCAAAGCTGAGCACTGGGTGTTTCTGATGTCAGTTACATGATGTTATATGTGCATTCTAACTGCATGTCTTAGGAGTAAACAGTGTCCATATTTCAGTAACTCATAGTGTATTTATAAAATGAAAAGCTTTCTATCAAAATACACTTTTCACTGGGAAAAATAAATAAAACAGACCAATGGATCTACACAGAGTGAAGACGAACTGTGGTAGATTCAGTGCAGGACGGTCCACGCAAGCACACCTGCCCTCTCCCCCCAGAGCTGCGCATCTTCCCAGTTAGGATTTAAAAAATATTTTTAATTGAGCTTATTACACTGACATTTGCTTCTCATTCCACATCATCTTCAGTCAAGCTCTGAGCACTTACAATTCTCTGAAAGAAAAAAAAATTTTAATTTTTAAAATTACCGTTGGCATTTAGTCAGGATTCTAAGTTCAACATAAAAGGCTCTTGTGTCAAGTCTTCCCGGAGCTTACCCACACTGAGATGTCAGCATGCAACTCTCACACACCGTCAGCCCCACCTCAAAGTTCAAGTTAACAAAGGAGGCACAGCATTCTGTCACGCCAGGTATTTGTCAGTTACATAACTGACACCAGACAGAATTTAAGACTTGTCACTCCCACATGAACCAGGAATACTGATTAGTGCTTCAGTGATCATTCTATTCTCCGAATATTTCCCTTTTGGCCTGGAAATGTTCATAGTCAGTATACAAAGAAAAGATACAGTACTCCAAAATTACTGTTTTGAACACATTTCCAGATAACATGGAAAAGTGATCTAAGTAACAGAGGCTATTTTTTTTTTTTTGAGGAGGGAAATTTATTTATTTATTTAATGGAGGCACTGGGGATTGAACCCAGGGCCTTGTGCAGGCTAAAGCACACGCTCTGCCACTGAGCTATACCCTCCCCCCAAAAAGAGGCCATTCTTATGGAGAGAACTCAAGCTTCATCCTGAACTCATCGTATTGCAAGAGACATCGTCCTCAGGTCAGTGTTCCAAAAGCACTGCCATGCTGCCCTTCGAAAAGCAGACAACAGTAAAGGGGGGATGCTGTTAATAGACGGGCCCACCGCAGTCTAAAATAAAAAGGATTAAAACCAAACCCTTGGTTTTTGAGCTCTTTCCCTTAAATCTGTGGGACTTTTTATTTTCCTTTTGTCCCTTTCCAATCTATTTGAATAAAGATCACGTTAAAGAATTAATCGGTCGTTTTACTAATTTTTAATCACACCAACTGTGGAAATTCATCCCTTTAATAGGCATAGTATTCCAAAAAGTACATTAACTTGGGCTCCTTGAGAAAAATTAAAAAGAAATGAAATGCATTTTAATTAACTCAAGTTACGGTTAATCTATTATATCAAAGGGGATGTAGTCAGTAACTCCAAACTCAGAGTCCACCTTGACAGAAGCAGGCATACCGGGGCCCTTAGACAAGTGAGGTCAGAAGGAACCCACAGCCCTGTACTACCTGACTGCCAGGCCACGCGGGCTTGGCTCCTGTCCCTGTCCTCTGCCAGGCCACTAAACTGAAGGCATGGTCTCAGGAAAGAGCAGGCAGAGAGCTAAGTTTAGAAAGTCGCTTTCACGGAGTGGCCTGAGTTTTGGGATCTGAATACTAAGGCCTGAGATTTAACACCGAGACCCGGTTCCTGGTCGACCTCCGGGGCACAGCTACCACATCTCAGGCCCTCACCAGGATGCTTCTCTATTAGGGAAGGAAACGTCCAGCACTGACCGCCCCAATCCTATTTTCATTCAGAAATCTTGCCTTTTCAAAAATTCAGGGCAAGCGCCAGGCATCTGGGTCTGAGGATACGATTCTGAACCATACGGGCAGTGTTCAAAACACTATGAAAAAACTGGTCTATACAGAGATTTTCATGGTATCGCCATGTTTGCTACGTTCATTTTAAAATGTCATGTCCCTAAACATTTAACTCTTAAATTCTCCTCACTTACTCCGTAACATCTCAAACCTTTACCTGACTGATCGTGGGCAGCTTAGTCAGCAGCATCTGGAACACCGGCGGGGGAAGCGTCTGCTGGAGCACCTGCAGTAACTGCTGCGGCTGGCCGCACACGGCGATCGCGTTCGTCAGGTGGTCCACGCCCTTCTCGTACTCGCCTGGAAGACGCACATAAAAATAACTCGTAACTGGAAAAGCCTTTTGCCTTTGTCCAAAATCAACCCCAGAGTCTTCACTTTATCTTCAAGTGAACGGACCAGAACCATCGTGCAAGTAACAGCTTGGTACCGTCACATAACGATTAACAAAACCAGTAACAAGAACCAGTCAGATTATATGTACCGATGTGAAAGTGTCTCCACTACACATACAAAAGGGGGAAATGAAGGTGCAGAAATGTCCTTTACTACTGTTAACAGAGTATTTCTGAAAGATTGCACAAGAAACTGCTAAGAATGAAACAGCACTTTCTATGAGAACTGGGAGGCTGAGGAGGACGGGCCCGACATTGCTGTAACCCCTTACACTACACGTACGTCACCACGCGCAAGTGCGAGTGTCTACAGTGACGCTGCGTAACGACACATGGCCACCACCGTCACTGCATCGTCCACTGCTTTGGTGGCGTAGAAGAACAGGCTCACATCATTCTAGCAACAATCTTTACTTCGGTACTAGCAGTATCCTCATTTTACGTCTGAAGAAGTGGAAGATTAGAGAAATTACTAAACTTTCTCCCCATTCAACTTCTCTTTGTGAGATGGCCTACCACGAAGCAAGTTGAGACGAGAGAAAACTGTCGTGTTCTGAGCCTTTGCTAAAGCAACTCATGACTCTAGACGCCTTCAGACCATCCCTCTGAATTCCCTTTTTTCCCCCGTGCACTGGCTCAGCTGCGTATCTTACTATGGAAACAAGCTCAAGGCACTGTGTCTGTAAGAACGTCTCCACCACCAGACCCTGCGTGCTCTGGCGAGGACATGTGCCAGCTGATGACACGCAGAAGTACTTGTGACGGTCGCCCCTGCTGCTCTAGCCAGTCTGTAAGGGGTGTTTCTTGCTCTACCGACTGGCTGCTGTGAATAGGCTGGGACACCTCTCGGGTAAAAGTGTGAATACAGTGAGGTGTCAGGTGCCAGCTGCCTATGGGTAAAGGTTTCCATGAGTTCAGCCACCATCCGACCTGCCCCTGAGAGCCAGCAGTTTTACTGAGCGCCTCCTCTGTGCCAGGCCTGATGTGGACTGGTTTACAAACACTCTCTTTCAATCCTGGGGACAATTCTTTGATTATAAACCCCATGTGACAGATAAGGAAGCAGGCCAAGAGAAGTTCACCGCATTTTTCCCAAGACCCACAGCTAAAAAGGCGGTGGCACTGGGATGTCAACTCCAGTATGTCTGATAATCAAGTCCATAATCTTCCGTTGTCTCTGTTATTTCATGTCAGATGACGCTGTGAGAACCTGAAAAACTGTGTACAGCAGACAGAGCGGTCAGTGTGCACTGATACCCACCCTTCCCCCAGAGACTGTTTCTGGAATGAACGAATGAGTGATGAACTGGATGCACACACAGCACCCTCCGACCCTCCTGTCCTCTGTGAACTCTCAGGACTTTGTCCTTCCCTCCCATGAGGACAGCCACCATCGTGCCTGGCCTGGACAATTACTTTCTTGGGGTTGAAGTTACGTCATAATAGTGCCCATGGTAAGGGACCCCACCCAGGGAAGTGGGCTGGGCTGGCAGCAGTTCCTGCGTATGGACAAATCTCCTCTGAACCTAATCAACACGGGCAGCCACCTCTCCTGCGGATCCAGCAACAATCCTGTACATCCAGGAGACATTTATACATCGACACAACCTTCATCAGTCAACCTGTCACAGTGAGCTTCCTTCCCGTGTAAAGTAACGTTGCTACAACTTCTGCCAACTGGCTAGCCAGGTCGCACGTGGTACCTTTTGTTAATACCAACAGCGTCGAAAGCATCATATGATCCATCTATTACACAGCGCAGGAAGATCAAACCAACTGTCACAAGACTGGCGTTGCCCTCTGGGACCCTCGGATGCGGCTGCACTGTCGGGCAGGGTGCTCCCCCTCCCCTCGGGGGACTCACACGTGCAACCTGAAGGAGACCTCGAAGTGTTTCCACCACTGGTACCTAGCTCACATTCTGCACTTACAGACATCTTGATTGGTTCTCCTACTCATTTATTTTTAATCTCAGTTTGTGAGCAATTATAATGTAGGGACTGTGCCATCTGTAACTCTCTAGGTGGAACTGAACAAATTCTGTCAAGAAATTGTTTCTTGAGCTTCTGGGTTGGTGAGCACATCGAGGTACATCCAGACAGGGCATCGAAGTTCCTCACCTCCAGCCCTATGCATCTCTTCCATCTGCTGCTCCTGAGTCGGACCCTTTATAATAAACCAGTAAACACAAAGTTTTCTAATCCTTGAGTAAGAATGTGACCAAATAAGGGACTGAAGACTGGTAAATGAAGAGAACTGCCTGCTAAATAACAATTTCACTTGAGAAAATTAGAAGACTGAGACACAAGCTGAAGAAGGCCTAACACAAGCTGAAGAAGGCCTAACTCTACAAAGAAGCATTAAAAATGGAATATAGGGGGAGGGTATAGCTCAGGTGGCAGAGCACATGTTCAGCAGGCACAAGGACCTGGGTTCAATCCCCAGTACCTCCTCTAAAAATAAACAAACCTAATTACTCCCCCTACCTACGAAAGGAATAGAAAAGACTTAGGACTTCCACGTGGGACTGGACCTCCACCAGGGGACACAACGGCTGACTTGGAAATTAAGATGCCACACAGCCGATGAATCCTCCTGCCACTGAATTTATAGGCAGCAGAGATCACACGGCTGCCTGAGGCTATTAATTCCGGTTATTACATGGAAGCAGGGCCGGGACCAGTGGACGTGCAGATCACAGGGGCTCTCTGAGACACCTCCGAGCATTTCTAAGCACGCTAACAGTTAATGAACTGCCACAGCAACTCACTGCCGGTGAACCCTTTCCTCTTGCAGCCTCGAGCCTGCTCACATATTCTGAGGGGATCTTGCCCACTTAACAGAGCTCGTTTATGGAAGACCCTGGATGAAGCTCGCCACCTCACCGGCTTCTGCTCTCCTGGCTTACTCTGATGTTGACCTTTTCCCTAATTCTGACCACCTGCGTCTTCTACCTTGGGGTCGGCTGGTAGATCCCATCAGAAGGCAGCGTGGCAGCTGAGTTAAGTAACCCTGGGTGTGCTGGGCTGAGCTTGGGGGAAAAGTAGCTCTTCCCCGTCCTTCCTCGACCCCCACCCACCCTGCTCCCATGAGTAGCTGTCCCTGTCAATCTGGATCTGACAGCCCAAGTCAAACAGACAGGTGGCCACAGTGCGCAGGGCTCCAAGACGACCCGAACACATGCAGTTAGGAGTGCATGTATTCTGATACCTTACATTAAAAGTAAACCCACTTTCAATGATGTTTGTGTTTTAGGGGCTTGGAGAAAAATCTGATAGCATCAAACAGACACCTTTATAAACATAAACAACCGATTTTGAGAATTTGCATGAACTGAAACATTGCCATCTACACCCTCAGACACACGCATGCTACATGCACATTTCCCTTCAGATAGCCAAGAAACAGAGCCACAGCCTCTCGAAAACGCTCAGGAGGGCTTAAGTGCTTTACTACTGATGGAACTTCACGTTTTTCTCATAATGTTGTGGAAAAAAGCCAATTATTTTTTAGTAAGGCATTTTCATTTTTATTAGATTACTATACCATTCAAATCAAAGATAATTAGTTCCCCACCCCAACTCCCTGAAATTACTTTCTGTAAAAGGGGTCACGTGATAAAAAGTAATGATGTCACCACCGTCTTAAACTTTCAATCTCTTCCCATTAAAGGGAAAAAAAACCCCCAAACCCCACAAATGACCTGCATCATGCAGTTCAATGCTGTCTAAATCTATTATGATGTGGAAGTGAGACCAAGAAAAACAAGTTGTTTCAGTCACACACACACAAAAGAATAACAACAAAAAACAAGTTGACACGTGACACTATTTCTATTAATGACAACTACTTCAAAGCTACTTTTGAGATAAAAGCGAATTGACAGTAATGTTTATAAATACATTAAAACTCTAGTAGTTACGGGACAAATTACAGCCCTCAAATCTGTCAGCTTGGTCCTTTTAATTCACGACAGTGCTGTTCTCAGTCCTGCTGCTGGAATGCACACAGCAGAGCCTCAGCTGGATCAGATTCAGACCCCTGACTGGTCCGGCAATCAGGTGCCAGGAACTCACTGCGTGACCCTGATCAGGTCAGTTAACCTCCCCTGGCACTCACATTCGTTCCTGTAAGTCCCTGGAAAAAGACCTGCAGATCAGGCGAAGGCGCTGAGGAACGTGCACTCCCAGATGCCCCTTCAGTCACTAGCTGCATGTTACAGGCAACTGTATCTGCGCCACTGAAGAATAACCTAATTTGTTAAGATTACTTATTAATCTCATTAACTGCCTAAAAACTTGTCTTGAAATATGTAGAATACTTTAAAAAATTTTTAATCTTATTTTTGGGGGGTTATAATTAGGTTTGTCTGCTTATTTCTTTGGTGGAGGTACCAGGGATGGAGCCCAGGACCTCATGCATGGCAGGCATGCACTCTACCACTGAGCTGCATCTACCCGCTAGGATATCCTTTAAAAACAGCCATACTACACAAAAAAACCCCATCACCATAAATCTGTCTTAGTGTGAATCTTCGTCTTTTAATGATTATTACCTTGAGCCAGTAACTCTTCACCAAGCTGTATTTCTTCGAGGAAGAATTTCTGAACAGCTTCCGCATCTTTAAGGTCAGGTAACTGTTTGGAAATAGGCTATTTAGTAACTGATACCAAAATTATGCCAGGGATACAACCAACACACAAAAAATCATGCCACTAAAAATTAAACAGAAAACTTAATAATGTTCATTCTAAAAAAAAAGACAAAAATATTCTCTTCAACAACACTTGTGAAGTTTAGGTTAGTATCCACAGTCAAAGAAATACAAGAAAAAAAACACTCTTTGATCAAATTGACATTTGAACAGTCCTTAGAAAGCTGTGAATCAAACCTAAAGTAAAAAGCGTTAAGTATTTCTGCCATAAAACATGCACCTTACAATTTAACTTCTGATCGCCACCATTGTAGATTTTTATATCACTAATCAAATTGGCTCTTCTCATCCAACATTATTTTGTACAGATTTGACATGCACCTCAAGGATTAGCTATTTGCAAATGG